>NC_056740.1:174783677-175116177 GCF_019279795.1 Protopterus annectens | reverse complement strand
ACAGCCCCAAAGTTTGCAAGATCTTTGGATTATCAAAGATACACAAAGGCTTAGATAATCCACCTCTGAAGCCTATAGTGGCAAGCAGTAAGAACAAAACTGAAGGTTTAGCTATTTTTGTTGATAAGCATTTGAAAAAAATTGTTTAAAAGGGCAGCTCATACATTAGAGACTCATTTGACTTTTTAACAAAAAGAGAAAATTTAGAATTAGTGAAAAAAAACTTTCTAGTGACATTGTATATAAAATCTTTATATTTAGTTATTCCCAATAAAGAGGATATGGGTACAGTAAGAGGGAGATGGGTAATTCTGTGATTTTTCCACTAATACTAAACATTTAATTATGAAAGCTATAGACAGAATCCTCAGTTACAACTACTTTGAGTTCAACAACAACATGTATTGCCAAAAAAATGGAGTGGTCATGAGTTCTGCCATGGTACCAATTTATGCAAATATTTTTATTCATGGATAGGAAATGATACACATTTTAAAATATACCATAAAATATATTGAGACCAGTATACATTATTTAGATGTGAAGATTCCAAAAGAAAATGGTAAACTTATCAGCAAGATATACAATAAAGAAATAACAAAACATTTTTTAGACTATTCTAGTATGCATCCCACCACAACCAATCAAAATATAGTGAAGGGCAGTTAATGAGAGCAAATAGGCTCACCAGAAAGGATGGGGACTTTCTGAAAGAAAGTGAGAACATATGCAATAGATGGTAGAAAATAAATTAAAAGAAGTATGCAGTATTCAGTGCCAGTGTTATCATTTTGGGGGGCCCCAGCAAATGTCAAGTCAAGGGGCCTCTAGGCACTTCTAGTCTGTATTACCCTGTCACTGCCACCCCACCTAGGCAACCTTTTAGTTCATGCTCAAACTTTTAGAAATAGGATGCATGGACTGACCTGTAATCTACAATGCTCTTACATTACAACAGGCCTATATGCCACATTATGTTAGCCCGTCTCAATGAAGGGACACTTACAGTTACTGTCATTTAGTTGCAACAATGCTACATTACCACAAGTCTATGTACCTATTTAGACTAAGGTAAAATGGTGCCCTAGGCTCTGCCTAATGGTTCACCCCCCCCCCACACACACACGCACACACACTCTCTCCATACTTAATTTTTCCAGAAATAAGTCAAGCAGAAATATGGAAGAACACATCAGAATAGTACTACTGCAGTCACTTACTTTCTTTGCTATTAATTTATTTACATTTTGTATGTAGGTGATCCTACTAGTCATAAGCTGTCCCATTATCAAAGGTTTCATCGAAGAATTACAATCTTCAGTCGGTACAGAACAGCAGTTTTACAGATCATTGTACAAGTACACTTATAATAGATTTCTTTTGAACTTGGAATTCCAACAGCAAGCATTCATTGTAAAAAAAGAGGGAAAAAAGAAGCTCCCAAAGTTCAAATAGAAAAAATTAAATAAAAATAATGAACTCCCAAAGTAGAAATAAAAACTTCTCAAAAGCTGACTACAACCTCCTAAGGGAGGGTATCAGTATTTTCACACCACCGCCCCCCCTCAGAGGATGCAAACAATTATGCTGAACATTATTCCAATGCAGCATACAAGCACCTGCACAAGTGCATGGACTCAGCCATACCCAGCAGGACTAAAACCCGCTCCTCAAGGAAGCACAAACCTATCTAGTAGACATCCTCTATCAACAGGCTTTACAACAAAAGGAAGAAACTGTTGTCCAAGGCTAAAAAGGTACAATTCCCAAATGAAAAAATACCTTCCTTAACCACAACAAGCAAATTAGATCACTAGTGAAAACCTCCAAAGCCAATTATGAATTGAAACTAGCCTCTGAAACAAAGGGAAACCACAAAGCCTTTTTCGGTTTTGTCAGGAACCTCCATGGCAAAGCCCATGGCTTGTTCCGAATTAGTACTTAACGGTACCCACTTACACTGATTCTGTTGACTTAACCAACCTGCTACCAGATAGGTTCAGCACAAACTCCCCCCCTTCCTCCCCTAAAGGCCTATTCAACATCCCTGATATTTGTCCCTCACCTCACATCTCCATAAATCAAGTGTTAATGGCCTTAGCCAAAGCAAAGTAGACATCTTCCATAGGACCTGATAGTATCCCAGGCTGTATTCTGCACCAGCTGCAGCAAGAACTAGCTTCATAATTGAGCACCCCATTCAACCACAGCCTAAGTACAGGCTTCATTCCAGCAGAGTGGAGAACTGCCATTATCATCCCCTTGCACAAATTTTATTGTCACTACTTACCCTGGAAGCTATTGCCTCACTAGCTTCACAAGTCTGATCTGTAAAGCCATGGAGTGTATTATTATGGACCTCATAAACAAGGACATAGGCACTCTTCAAGCACTTGACCCCACCCAGTTTGGATTCGTCAGGAGCAGATCTTGCCTGTTTAACCTGGTTGACTTTTTTGAGACTGTCACCAAGGCCCTGGATGAGGGAAAGTCAGTACATACAGCTTACTTTGACTTGACCAAAGACTTTGACTCAATCCCCTACTCAGGCATCATCAAAAAGCTAACACAACTTGGTGTAAATCCCCATCTCATCAGGTGAGTGGCCAACTAGCTCACAGATAGGACACACAAGCTCAAAACAGGTGCCTCCATCTCTGACAGCAGACCTGTCACTAGTGGTGTTCCCCAGGGATCTCGCCTGGGACTCCTACTGTTTGGCATCTACATCTCAGAGGTCCAGGAAAAGACAAAAGGCCTGTGGCTGACCAAGTTTGCAAACGATTGTAAGTTGGGTGTTGTCATTGACTCTCCAAATGATGTTAACATACTACAAGAGTGTCTCACATCAGCAAACAACTTGTGCCAAAGTCATGGCCTTAAGTTAAACGTAAAAAAAAAGTATTATCATTCCATTCAGCAAAAGCACAGCTCCTACTGATTACCACATCAGTGGCAACCCCCCAAGCACACAACCTATGATGAGAAGCCTGGGTACACGGGATGGCAACAATTTCACATTTGACCTTCATGTAGAGGCAATGGTCAGAAAAGCCTTTTACTTGATTCATCTCATAAGTAAAGGGATTGCATCCAGAAAAAAAGGTTATCACCTCTCTATACTCCTGCATCATTAGGCCAATAAGTGAGTACAATGCCCCGTTTGGTATGTACCTCTCCAAACACCTGTACCAGCTGGAAAGGCCACAGAAATACCTCACAAAGAGAATCCATGTCCTTTGTGGACAGGCTCAAATCACTATCACTCTACTAGGTGTCGTACAGATTGCTTAGAGGTGATCTGTGTCTCTCCTACAAGGCAATCTCAGACCCTGCCCTACTAGAGATGCTCCATATCCATAAGTCTAACTCCTCACGCATTACCCACTGAAAAGGCTTAAATCTAATATGTGACATTAACAAAACCTGCTGGAGAGACAGGTTTGTCTCCCAGAGGCTGCCCCATCTCTGGAATAGACTTCCCATACTCATCAGAGTACGTAGCCTACCCTCTTCAAGTGCAACCTTGATGAGTAGGTGAGAAACCACAAATTTGTCCCAGGGGTTCCTCCTGTGTCCCTCACTAACAGGGGTGATAGATGCTGTCTGAGGTTTCTTTTTTGGAGATAAACTCTTGGCTAGCATTGTAAGGGCCTCCGGGCCATTAGCCTAGTAACCTGCTATATGATCCCAATTGAAGAGTGAGCTTCATTCTTCCTTCTATGCCATCATATCACTTTCATGTGCTTGAATTTTAATTCCTTTGCTGTGACTGCAGCACATACATTTACATATTGCAGAAATGTTTTCTGCTGGAACTCCAAGTTTAAATGAAATCTATTATTAGTGTATTATATTTTATAAAATTGCCATTCTAATGTTGTTGAAAGGAATGTTTTATATACTGGGCACAGTTAGTACTGAGCAAAGGAAGACAAAGAAAAAGAGACAAATTCACATCCAGGTAAATAAAAAATGGTCACATTGAGAGCATGGTTTGGAGTGGAGAAGGGCAGAACAGTGTTTATTTTATTTATTTATTTATTTAGTTATTGGCATTTGTTGACCAGGAAAGTCCTGTCGGCCACAGGAGTGCAGAGGTTAGCATTGTTGCCTCACAGCAAGAGGTTCTTCAGTTCATTTCTCAGCTGGAGTGCCTTCTGTATGGAGTCTGCATGTCCTCCCTGTGGTTGAGTGAGTTTTAACAACATGAAGTAGGTGTATGTGTGTGTGTGTGTGTGTGTGTGTGTGTGTGTGTGTGTGTGTGTGTGTGTGTGTGCATGTGCCTTTTATGAAGGTTGGGCACTGGGCTGGCAACTTGACATTCTAAAAACTCCACTGCCAATCAATCTGTGGACAGTGATCTGCTGTGGCAACCTCTAATGGGAGAAGCCAAAAGACACTGCTTGTTGACAGGGAAAGTCCACTGGATCAGAAACCCATTTTCAGTGGAGGTCTTGAGAGAAAAGCTCCAAATTACATAATCAAAATTATACGACAGTGATAAAAACATTTTTATACAATAGCTAGTGACTAGCTGTGATTTGTTATTAGAAGCAAGGGCAGAGCCAGTGCTTTTGAAATTGTACACCATCTTCCTAAATGTAGCCCACCCAAGTGTAGCTCCCTCCCAAACAGTATATTTTTCTTAATGGTATAAATGTTTCACTTCTGAAAAAAAAAACAAAAGCTTCTGAAATGGTAAGCTTAAGCAAAAATTCCATTTACCCAGCCAAACATCCTGGAAAAAATAAGCCATTTAATAACAATAAACCATGATAACTATGCTTTGAAATGCTATAAGTTAGGGAGGTAACTCACTCTCGTAACAGATCATACCCCTTAGCAAATGTTAAGTAGGCAGAACAATTTCTACCACCACCCATTAGCACATCCAGCAGGATTTAAGAAGGTTCATATATACATTACCTTTATAAATATTTAATTTAGATAATGTCATCTATGCACAACCGGTATAAGCTCTCAATGTATCCACTTAATTCATCTGGGATGAAAAGTCTTACCATATTACCTATCCGAACTGAGGACTAAAAATAACCATTTAATAAATCATGAATCACAGCAGGGCACTAAATATTATAAACACAGACTTCTCCAATGTCTCTGAATGAATGTTGAGTTAGATTGCCTTTGACGTTCTCTAGTGATGTCTTGTGACATCATCAAGAGGAATTGGAATATACTCTGTGTCAATGATGATCTAAGAGAGATAGTAACTTACAAACCTAGGTTTTTGTTCAAGAATAATTTGACTATTAAAAGACAATTATGCTACAAGATGAGGGAACCATCATCTATAGTTACCTCCAAGAGACAAGGGACATTTGCTTGTAAGCATTGTAGTGCATGTAGATATTTTTTTATAGACACCCACTTTCTGCATCCTATACATGACTGATGTATAGAATTTCCCTTCTATGCTGATTGTAGCACAAAAATATAGTTTATTATGGTTTCTGCATTACTTGTGGAGCTTACTATACAGGAAAGACTAATTGTTCGCTTAGGGAATGGATACTTGAGTACTTAAGAGACATTAAGAATAATAAAGACACAAGTGCTTTAGCTAAGCATGTTCAGTCCAATAATATGCAACATCAATTCATTTTTTTTGTGCTAGAAATAGTAGAAGAGGATTTGAGGGGGGGTATATATAAAAAAAACAGAATGGAAGCATGTGAGGAGAAGTGGATTTTATTTTTTAAGGCTGATAAATTTCCTGGTATCAATGATATGGTCTCACTTAACCCGTTTTTATGTCAAAGACCATTAAAGCACTAACTGCATTGTATATTCCTTGTTTTTGGCATATGTCTGTATTGACACTAAGTGCATATATTATGTTAATTGAGCCATTTTCTATTAGTTGCTTTTAATATAAAAGGTTTTGAATTTTTGTTATGATGCTGTCTGATGAAGTGGTGTTTAACCGTGAAAGCACTAACCTTGCATTAAAAGTCTTGTTTTTAACTGGAGTTGTTTTTCTCTGCCTCGTAGGAACTCTACTTTGTTTTTTTCTTTTTTGGATTATAAATACCCTCTTATAAAGTCACTCAGACAGCCACCTTCTGCCCCACTGAAGTAAAAAAAAAAACAAAAAAATATTCCCTGATTGGCTGCTACAACAAATCAGAAAACTAAAACTTACTTCCCTGGCTGCTACAGCCAATCAGGTCCCTTACTTCACTGAAGCAGACCTGATTGAGTGCAGGTTACAGGGAAGTTTAACCCCCCCCCAAAAAAAAACAGAATTGCGTGGTGACATTACACAGCCATGCAAACATCTGGGAGGTACCCAGCAAGTAGCAGGTGGGAACTGAGAAACCCATGGCTACTTCAAGTGGGGGCCCCTCATACATAAGGAGATAATCATGGGCTCCCCACAGTCATGAGTTTGGTGGGTGCCTACTTCTGGTTATGGCAGTATTTGGAAATATGAAGTCAAAGAGAATGTGAAAAACAGAAATGTTGATTATTGTTTGGGTATGCATGCAAGTAACATACAGTATAGATTCACTAGAGATTGAGAAAATAATCAGAAGAAACTGGAATATTATTAGCAGTTGTTTAGAAATTACTAAAGCAGTTGGCAACAAGCCTATATGTGTACAAAAAAGAGGTAAGAGTTTCAAGATTTTTTTTCAGAGAAACTTAAGCTTACCATTGAATAGCAGTGTAAAAATAGGAATGTTCAAATGTCTCAACTGTAGTTTGTGTAATTATTTGTACACTGAAATAGAAGAAATAAAGGTGAACAACATGCTGATGAACAACAGAGACAGATTTACTTGCAAATCTAAGTTTGATGTATATTTATCTCTATGCATGAGCTGTCAGCCATTTTATGTTGGCAGAACAACCAGAGACCTTTACAAAAGAATATATGAACCTAAATATGCAATATCATCCAAATGTAAAGTGGATTTCTAAATTTATTGTATTAGTTTATGTTGTGAGATATGACAATAAGTTTGATGCTGAAGAAGAATTAGCGTGGAAAGAATATTTATGGCAAGTTAAATTTAATGCTTGTTATCCACCAGAATTAAACAATGGATTTTGTTGCTTACCTGAAACACAAAGTGTTAAAGCACTAAACCATTTTAATCACATGACTAGGATTATGTAAATACTTGGTGATGCTAAGTGTATTCAGTCTGAAGAAGTTTTAAGGTTATCATCATCATTATTTGCCCAGGGTGGTTGGGGAGGTGGCAGGCTGCCAAGGTTGACACCAAAGAACCAAGTGTATGTAAGTATGAAACACATGTATTTATTAAAGTATTCAGTTGTCAGGGCCAGTAACAAAGATGTATAGCATGGAACAGTAGTGTTTAGATAGCTTGCAAGCGTGTGCAAGGTGGTATGGGCTAGGTTTTTTTTCAATGTGTGTGTGTGTGTGTGTGTGTGTGTGTGTGTGTGTGTGTGTGTGTGTGTGTGTGTGTGTGTGTGTGTGTGTTTCTCTGCATGAACACAATCAAGCACTGTGCTATCCCTGTATACTGTCATCTTAGACAGGTGTGAACTTTGCATGGTAGAGTAGTGAAGTTCAGCTTCATTGCACCTGACCATGAGAACTACATTTGCCAGGAGCTGTACTGCTGCATCCATAGCCCTGGTACCTGAACATGAGCAATGCCGGATGGATGAGCTCTCATTATGACTATGTCATGGACCATGATCCCGTGGCCTATCATGTCTAGGTGTGGCTGTCACAATCACTGACAGAGCAGTGGAAGTAGTGCCACTATGGGAGTGGGATCTGACTTGCCTTTGGCTAACACCAGATGGTGTAACAGCTCTCAGACATGTGGATGCTCACCCTCCCACAGACGTTCCTTCTCAGACACTGCCCAATCCAGTGTATCATTCATCCTATCAAAGGAGTCATTCACATCGTTCAGGGTGTCATGCATGTCAGACGGCATGATGTTTAGAACTCTCAGTATTTCTTCCAAGACCCAGGTGGAACATGCTTGTGCCTCCATTATGACCCTACACATATGTCTGTTAGAACCTAATGACATCAAGAGAAGGGTGGACAGCAAGTCTCCTCCGCAACCTTCCTGTATGGCCCCTTGCCATCATGATTTGCTATGGGGAGAATCAGCCAGCAATCAGAATCTGCAACCATTGTAACAACACTACCCTGATCAACTGTGCTACCTTCAACCTGTCCTATATCAGAGGGCTTAGTGATATGGGTATGATAGGTATATTGGCTGTGTCTGAAATATGGGCAGGGGATGTAGTAGCCACAACCTCAATGTCAGACTGACCCCCCCAGACTGTGCTTCTTCATCTCCACTATCATCATTAGAGGCTATCGATACTCTGACATCAGATGGTAGGAATTTCACAGTGCAACTGGCAGGATCACCTATGATAACAAGCAATCAAAACAAAAAAGAGAGAAATAAGGAATGAAACTGGTCAAACCTTTTTTATATGAAAACTATGTTAAATAATAATAGATGTTAAAGCAGTACAAATATTAGTCTCAAGTTAGACCCAAACCTACCTTATATACACTAATAACAATGAAAAATGTTTGCTTACCATGTGCAGGTGGTCTTGCAGACTACAATATAGATATCCCTATATGTAAGAAGGGGAGAATAAAGAAGACTGATAAGTATCAAAGTACAAATAACACAAGAAACAGAGAACAGTCTTATTTACATCATCAGATTAAGAATCATCTCATACAAAAATCTACTGACAGATTGAATCCACCCACCTCACATCCTCCTCTGTCTCTCTTGCACTGTGTCATGTAACTCACACTTATTGCTGATTCTAGATATAGAAAATATATAAGATGTAGTCATATAAAATTGTCCAAAATGACAGTTAAATTATTTTTATTTTTCATACCTGGAAGTTCTGCTTGAGACATGCTGGGTCTGTCATCCACTTCAGTACCAGTGTCAAAAATTCTGTGTGAACCCTCTACTGAGCTGTGTGGATCTCTGCCAGTAGACAGGAATTCCTCTGTTTCCATCAGTGGGGGGCTGTTAGCACAACTCCCCTGTAGTCATCTGTTCCCCGGCAACTGCAGATGCCCTACTGTGGACAGAGGTGATCATATCACTTTCACTGCCCTCCAACGGCATTGATGTCATCAATCACCTGTTGGCATATCCTGTCTTTGGCAGATTTGTCACCTTGGTTACCTCTCCCTAAGTGAAAATCTCCATAGCAATGGAAGGCCTGGATAATGACCTCATTTTCTGCAGACACAAAAATGAATTTATAAAATAGAGGGAGGATGCCTGTGAACTCCATTATGTATGAATATATGCATCCATCATGCACACAACAATTGAAATGTAATGATTCCAGTGACTACACACTGTGCAGTTTGTTTTTATTGCATATATATGTGCAGTTTGTTTTCATTGCATATATAATGTGTATTTTTTAAATACACCTATTTCCAAACAGGACTTGAGCTGGCTCTTTTTTCATTTGTACACACAAGTTAAGATAGCCCCCTGCAAAATTAATGAAATTAACAATTATAACAATTCTTAAATGTGGATAACAGTTGTATAACTGTGTAATCCATCACAGCATTAGCAATATTAATTTACAATGCACAAGTATAAATGGAGAAAACTTTTATAGTGGCATTCCCACTGGTGTGAAGAGTAGGCGGGTATATATCACAACCTTAATAAATTCTTTTGGGTTACACATGTGAAACCACCTGACTTTGATAAGACATTATTCTACACTGTTCTGCAATAACTGTTCAAATTCCCAGAAAATAAAATCTACACCATTATGTCAGGTAACATTCTTTTCAAACCTTTGCAATGCAGACAAATAACTGATACACATGGGCTACACTAACAGAAATGATAAGGAAAATGTAGTCAGATAAACCAATGGCTGTATTGAGCATTGCAAACCATCATTAATGATATAATAAAAACATTCTGCAAAAATAACAACATACCTTAGTAAGAAAGCAGTTTAGAATGTAGACAATTCCCTTAAAGTATATAGAGAAGTATTGTGCTTGTCTGGATCCAAACAGTCCCTCCACTGCAATACAAATTCCTTAGTTACAAGATTACCATTATATAGTGCAGACTTAGCTGTCTAAGCACTATGATTATGCTGTTAAGGTGTTAAATCATTAGCATTACTAAATATCACAATCTGCTCTAAATCCAGGGAAGGTAAGCATGGTGTAAGGACCTACAAGATTGCATGCATACACCCTAGCACCGTAAGGACAAGCATTGAGAATTGTTACTTGCTAATGGCTTGTAGGTGTCAATGATTAGTCTGACTACAGGAAAAATCAATGTTTCACAGTCTGCCATCATTGATGTACACTTACTGAGAGTGTGTCAGGGAGAAGACACTTATCAAAAAGTCTGAAAGAACATTGACTGAGTTAAACGAGCAACATTGTTAATATTAAAATGCTGTTTTTATGATCACAGTTACTGCATCTTAGTAAGAAATGTGCATATTCAAGAGAGCACATTACTCATTGATACAGATACCATATGCAATGAAAATGCGATAGCATTGCTCTTAGGGAAGCATAGATAAGGGAATGAGGCGCCATAAATAAAGAGAGGTTTGCACTCTGTTTAATATTGTGCGAGTACATGCTTATTGTAACTGTTGACAGTATCCCACACATCCAGGCATGTTCAGCAAATTACAAAGGACATCTTTCACAACTTGTTTCTGTTGCACTTTCAATGTGGCTTGATGAAATGTTACATTTGGGTACATCTAATCAATGTTTTGTTTTTGATAATATATGTCTATGGCAAATATGTGAAAGAATCACAAAAAAAACTGTTTCCAATACCCTGTTTTGATGGTTCAAATCCATAAAAGTTACAGTTGGAAGGTAAACAATTGAAATGTACATTATAGTACTTGTTTAAAAATGCATCCTTTTGAGCCATATGGCAATGCTCTCCATTGACTGGCAGCAGTCAGTAGCAGTGAACAGCAGTTCATTACCTAAGGTAATAAATGATAAATGGTACAACTGAGACTGGCACTGGTGCACTTTCCTCAGCACTCTAGACAGTACTGAGTAAAGAAATTTAAGCTGCCAGCTATCTCTGTAAATGAAGTGAGCTTAAGAAATAGTACAGGTGGTGTAGAGTTTCAAAGCTGTGTACAGATCATTTTATTGAGAGAGTTCATAATAAATATTGACATTCATTTTGGTATATGAATGTGCTGTGGTGGGAAACTCAAGTCGCCTCAGTTCTGCTAAGGACATGTGATATGAAAGAAGTGAAATCTGAAACTTTGTAGGTTGTGATAACACAAAACAAGTAACATAACATATGAAGAACTGTCTTACATATGATGGATTACATCAATATGTCTTCCAGGTAATAATCATGACAGACAGATATGTCATTTGAAATGATATCAGTATTTGTATGTGGTGTGTCAAAATGATAGCATTTCTGCTATTCCTTGTCCCAGTTGCCATTACCATGGTATTACTTAAAGTCCAGATATTGTGAGACAGAATGATATTGTGATGTGGCAAGGAGATGTGAGAAGGCTGAATGTGCCAGAGTAATACACTACTTGCTCTGTTTATTGCTAGATATGTACATTGATTCATTTTGCATTCTTTTCAATTGTTATCCAAAACAATGTTTGTATTTTTTTAGTATTGCATTTTGCATTTACATGCCACTTGGCAACACAGAATCAGATTTCACAGCTTAAGGAAAAAAGTGAAAAATTTAATTTGGCTTGCCTTTAGAAGTGCAAATAAGCCTGGCATTGGTGAATGGCTATCAGCACCCTAGATAATGACTGCAGATAATGCACCTGATAGATGTCCAAGTCTGTGGTACAAGGTGTAAATGATGCACACAAAACCACAAAATGCTGCATGCAGTAAATTTGATAATCAAGAACATGTAAAAAATAACTAGATGACTCAGAACCACTGTTGTAGTAAAACACTTATAATACACACAAAGGCTTTCATTAAAACACAAGTCAAAGTCAAGATGTTCACCTATTAGGCTTCATTAGGCTAAAAGATACTTAAAAACATGTGCACAAGTGAATAGCTCTCAACACAGTCATGTGATCTTAGTGCACTTGTTTTGTTTTGATTTTGACTTGCATTTTAATAAAAGCCTTTGTGTGTATAGTGCACTTGTTTTGTCTTGAGTTTGACTTACATTTTAATAAAAGCCTTTGTGTGTATTATGAGTATTTTACTACAGCCATGGTTCTGAGTCATCTAGTTGTTTTTCTACTTGTTCTTGATTATTGGCTTTACTGCATGCAGCATTTTGGGGGGTTGTGTGCTTTTAAATTGATATTTACTGCAGTGCTAACATTGCTACAGTACCTTTTATGAGCAACATGCTGCCCAGAAAATTATTGTCGGCCTATGAACTTTTGGATGTGTATGCAAATCCTCTGTTTAGTGATGCTAACATAATACATGGTGTAACAGAAAACATACTGCAAGGTAAAGTCTCTCTTCAAGGTTATAAAAGCAAGCTGGAAACATTCAAAAACAAAGTCAGATTATTTAAAAAGTTGCAGTAACAAAGACTAAGTATTAATCTTTATTTACAAAAGAAAATTGTATCAAGAGGTCTACGAATTTTAAAAGCTCCTACATATGACGATAAATATCTGGACTTACTGAGGTGCTGGCAGCGATTAAATTTCAGTTTCTGTTTTAATTATATAGAGTTAATGAATGACTTTTTTAAACCTCTTGAAATTGATCTTCGTGAAGAGGTGGAAGGGTTATATATGGAACATTCATGATAATCTGTTTTATGAAACTACGGACAGAATCACTACTTTTGAACAAAAACTAATAGAAGTTTAAAAAACGTAAGGTAATGTGTGACATGAATGATTTTAATACAGGACAATATTTTGTTTAGCATAAAACAAATAACAATGGCACTAAGCAACATAGGACTAGGCTGCCTGCTCAATCAATTGTGCAGAAGAAACTGATACAACACCCTCTAACAACACATGCGGATTGGCCATATGAACACTTGGATCAACCTTTAGCTCAAGACTTACAGGACCAAACCTCCACAACTGTGGATACTAATTCAATTCATGCTGTTGACCCAGTGGATTTACATATGCTCAACAAACAACCACTTGTGAT
The DNA here is from genome assembly GCF_019279795.1 of Protopterus annectens. NCBI lineage: Eukaryota > Metazoa > Chordata > Ceratodontiformes > Protopteridae > Protopterus > Protopterus annectens. Next base: position 175,102,994 of record NC_056740.1, on the reverse strand, counting down.
GCCAGCCAAGTCTCAGCAGAAAAAAATACTTTATGAACAGTGCCAAAAAGAAAAAGCAGAGCAACCAGCCAGTCAAGCGCAGTCAAACATGAACCTAATGTATCAAGAACAAGTGTTTAATTTATCAGATTATGAATTTACCGAAGATGAATATTTAGTACTTAATCAAAGACTGACATTTATTCCCCATGCAAAAGTTGATATTGCCCGGACTTTCATGGAAGTTAAACAGTTCACAAAGATGTTAAACCTAAAGTTTATGTTTAGAACTTCCAGTTTGAATGAATCTAGGCTGTACATTTGTCCCCTCCTACAATGCAGTCATACAAGCATTTGAAAAAGCTATTGAAAAAGATATATATGATCTTTATAGATCACACAGAGTTAACAAGTCCTTTTACAATTTGGCACATGCAGATGGATGCAATATGGTCACTGCAGAATAACGAATCTATAATAATAAAAGTAGCCAATAAAGGTGGTGACATAATCATTGTTAACACTTACAGCTCCACAATGTTACAACTGCTGGACACAGATGAATATAGAAAAATTCTTTGGAATGAATTACACCAAGTAGTTAAGAATGTTACGGACTATATTCACAAATTACACACAGATGAACGATAGATGATAATGATAAACTTAAGCACTATGTGCTAGTTGTGTCACCCATCATACCATTTATTTATGGAATTCCAAAAATTCACAAATCTCTTTCAAAATCTCCAATGCAGCCAATAGTGTCAGCTTGCAGATGACTGGCAGAAACAATTTCTAAGTTTTTAGATAATGAGTTAAAAGGCATTTATATAAAGTCTCTACCATCATTAAAGATACTAATGATTTCTTATCCCAATTATCACAATGGTCTAAACATCACAGGTTACAAAATCAACTGTTCATCACACTTGATGTTGATTCCCTGTTTTCCAGACTACCACATAATATTGGCATACAATTGGTGATTCAATTTTTACATGAATATACTGGCCACACAAGCTCACATCACTCTTTTAAGTGATTTGTTGAGCTTAGTACTGGCAAATAATGTTTTCTTCTTCCAGAAAGATCTTTATATTCAAGAGAAAGATGTAGCCATAGAGACTCCTATAGCTAACACATATACCAATATAATAATTTTCATGTGGGAGAAGGAATATGTATTAGATAATTTCAATGAGCAGCTTTTGTTTTTTAAGTGCTTTGTGGATGATCTCTTCATGATAAGGCATGGGGATGAAACATCTTTTGTTCACTTCTATGAGTATATTTCATCCACAACTGCATTTTTTAGCTTCAAGAAAGAATGTTCTTCAACTGAGATAAATTTCTTAGATGTTAAATTACTTAAAAATGCAAAAGGAAGGATTGAGACTACATTATATAAAAAACAGAAAAGAGAAGCATTTATTTGCAACATACTAGTATGCATCCTTCTTATATGTTCAAAAACATAATCAGAAATCAAATGATGAGAGTAATAAGGCTCAAAAGCTTGGGTACCTTAATGAATGAACAACTAGACTCTATGGCAAATGGTTTTATTAAAAGACGAGGCTTAACAAATTAACGATATAAAACATGATATATTGGCCAGATGAAATAATGAAGCAAAACCTATGCTTCATAACACCATTAATTCCAATAATAACCCTACTAAGCAAAATAAATTATAGGTTCATTGATTCATAGGTAGGTACTAGGCTATCGGCCCAAAGGCCTACGCAAGCCTAGCCAGCAAGACACCATAGCTTACGCCACCCAAGAAAGTTATTTTCCTGTGCCACCATTCAGCAGAGACACAGGAGTGATCCCTGGGGTGTATTTCCTATTCCCCATACACTCAGCTAGATTCTTCTTGAAGAGTGCTAATGAACAACTTTGCTTGACATAGATGGGTAGCTTGTCCTAGAGTATAGGAAGTCTCTGGGACAGGAATCTATCCCTCCAGCATGTCCAGTTTATTGTGGTGACAAGGTTTAGGTCCCTAGAGCATGTAGCTCGGAGGGATTGGGATTTCTTTAGGTGTAGCATGTCCAACAGCTCTGGGTTTGACATAGCTTTATATGTTAGGCAGAAATCACCTCGGAGTAAGCAATATGCTACGGAGTAAAGTTGGAGTTTTTTGAGGTGGTCAGTGTAGGGCATTTGTTTGAGGCCAGTAATCCTCTTTATGAGGTACTTCTGTGGCCTTTCCAGCTGCTGCAGATGTCTTGTGAGGTACATTCCAAAAGGGGCGTTGTACTCTATAATGGGTCTAATGAGTGATGAGTAGAGGGGAACAATGACCTCTTTTTTCCTGGATGAGAACCCTTTTATGATGAGGTGTGCCATGTAGAAGGACTTCCTGACTACTGTGGTGATGTGACTATCAAAGGAGAGACTACTGTCCACCTGGGTCCCAAGGTCTCATCACACATTCAGTGTTAAGTAGATTTCTGCCTATGTGGCAGTTCATGGGTACAGAGTTTTTACCAAAGGGGATGGCACTGCACGTTTTGGCATTGAGCTTGAGGCCATGGCTCTGACACCAGGAATCTGTCTCAGTGAGGCCCTTCTGCAGGATGTCCACCTCATTTGGGGACTTGACTATAGCTCCTAGTTTGCAGTCATCTGCGAACTTCATTAGCCAGAGGTCTTCTGTGTTAGCCTGTACTTCAGAGAAGTAGATACCAAACAGGAGAGGTCCCAGGATGGAACCCTGTGGTACTCCACATGTTAACATACTGCATGTTAACGTATAATTGCAATACACTGGCGATTAAGCAAATGATAACTAGGTACTGGCCATTATTATCTGAACTTCCTCAATTAAAACATGTTACTGAGGAAAAACCCTCTTCTGGCTATAGAAGAAGAAGGAATTTAAAGCATAAGTTATGCTATAAGGAAAAACCCAGATCCAGATTTCACTTTACAAGTTCAAGAAGGGGAATACATAGGTGTAACAATTGTACTTATTGCTGCCACACTGACACTTGTAAATGTTTTTTACATCCAGTTTTACACACTGATTATCTGTTATATCTAATTATATGTCAGCGATTAAAAGGAAATTTTACACAAATGCTTTATATAGACACATTCATGACACGGATTCTACACGCTTTAAAATTTTTGATTTGCAGACTATGGACAACCCTTTACTTGGTGGGAATATAAAAGATCTAACAGAATTGGAGGAAGCAAAATGGATCCTAAGATGCAATGTGAACTCCCCACCTGGCTTAAATGACTATTTTACTTTAAAACCCTATTTATGTCAGTTATAAAAACAAGTGCACTAAGATCACAGGACTCTATCAAGAACTATTTACTTGTGCACATGTTTTTTTTTAGTATATTTTAGCCTGATGAAGCCTAATAGGTGATAGTCTTGACTTTGACTTGTGCTTTAATAAAAGCCTTTGTGTGTATTATAAGTGTTTTTCTACAGCCTTGGTTCCGAGTTATCTAGTTGGTTTTGTAAATGATGTGAGCTTAGAGTAAGAGGGCAGGCAATGTAGGTTTCAAATCATGTTTATAGATCATTTTACTGAGGAATGTCATAATAAATATTGGCATGCATTGTGGTTTATGAATGTGCTGTTGTTGGAAGCTTTTACTGATCATTTTCTTGATGGGAAAATCAAATATTCCCAGTAGTAAAAACAACATGTCATGTATGTATTTAAATATGAACATTAAAGTCCTAATAATCTTTCAGAGAAATAAATTTACTGGTGGGGCAAAGTCATGTGAAGAGGATGAATGTGTCTTTATAAGACACTATATATGTGTATATATATATATATATATATATATATATATATATATATATATATATATATATTCTTATCATTTCACTGAAAGACCATTTCACTGACACCAAATCACCTTAAGTTCATTTCACCTAAAACTCATTTCACCTAAAACTCATTTCACTGACAAGTAGTACACTAAGGCAAGTCAAAGGTATGTGTCCTTTTCCCCACTGAAATGCAATCCTGGTGTTAGTATACATAGTTGGGGGTGTGAGGGGCATAGCCCCCATCTAGTTGGGTTTTACCAAATAATGTAAAGCAGAGCCAGACAGCAGAAAGCCAAATTAAGTGGGGGTTATGCCCCCACACCCCCCAATGTGGAGAGCTGTACCTCTCACACCTTCCCCTAACTATATATACTAACACCAGGATCACACTACAGTGGGGAAAAGGACATATACCTTTGACTTGCCTTAGAGTACTATTTGTCAGTGAAATGAGTTTTAGGTGAAATGAACTTTCAGCGAAATTAACTTTAGGTGATTTGGTCTCAGTGAAATGGGTGTCAGTGAAATGGTCTTTCAGTGAAGTGATACAAATCCATATATGTATATATATATATATATATATATATATATATATATATATATATATATATATATATATATATTCTATTTCACTGTTAAAACATATTTTCAATAAGTATTCCTTTTTTTAATTCACCATCTGCATTTGGGTGCTGCTCAGCAGTGTGCAAGCAGGATTCATTGCCAAAGGAAAAAAAGGAAAAATTTTAATTTAGATTACCATCAGTATTACAAATATGCCTGGCGCCTGCTCTCAGCACTCCAAATTGTAATGACTGCATATAATGCACCTGTTATCGCTCTGTCTCTGTGGCACAAGCTGTAAATACAGTAACTTTAGAGAAAACATGGAGCTGCTGGGGTTGAAATAAGGATAGTTTTGATAATGATGTCAGTTGCAAGGATAGATGCATATTTTGGAATATGAATTACAAACCCTATGTGTGTGTGATAAATGCTGAATATGTTACCTATGGTCTTTGTCACTTGCTGTAAATTCATCTCTGCTTCTTGCTAATGACGGCATTTGCTATGAACGATGCCAGAAGTAGTCTCTAAAGTGTGAGAACAGATGTTTAAGAACAGGATGTACTTTGAGATATGTATCATATATGACAGATTACTTATCCACATAGCCTAAGTATCACTAATTACAATAAGGCAGTCACCTATGTCAGCATGATTTGCATGCGGTATGTCACAAATGAAATGATATTAATTTCTGTCTCTCATTACCTGAATCAGTCATGATGTGTAACAAAAATTATGATGTTGCAATCCAATGTTGAAAGTATTATTCATATTTAATTTTTACTTTCATTACAATTTCATATCATTTGTTACTTTACTGCCTTTTGCATTTGTTCAAATTTGAGCCGCACAGAAATTCGTTTCACTGCTGAATGAAAAAAAGTGAAAAATTTAATTTGGGTTGCCGTCTGTAGCACAACCATGACTGGCAATTGTGCATGGATGCCAGTATTCTGGATAGTACTTAGATCCCTGTGAACATTTTATAAATGAACTGAATTAAGAGATATAAGACAGATGATACAGGGTTCTAGTCCAATTCATTATTCATTTTACAGAGATAGGTCTGAATACATATTTACACACATTTTTGATCATTGTGTTGTGTAAAACTCAAACATTCTCAGTATAGCTAACAGCATGTAACCTACCTGTTCACTGTCACATATTATTTATCATTAACTACAAGTCTGATAATGTGTTACATAAAGTACATTTCTAATGCTATATGGAGATGTGAGAAGGATGAATGTGTCACTAGTGCACTTCTTGTTCAGATCATTGCTAGATATAGCAATTGATCAAATTCATTTACTGTCACTTTTTATCCCCTTCATTATTTTTTTCATCTTTTTAGTAATGCCTTTTACATTTGTGTTCCATTTGGCAGTGAGCAACACAGTTCACTGCCTAAGGAAAAAAGTGAAAATTTTAAGTTAGGCTGCCCTCTGTAGTGCAAACACACCTGGCAAAAGTACGAAATTCCACCTGTCACATACCCTACCTCTGTGGCACAAGGTGTAAGTGCAGTGAGTTTAGATAAAAAACAAAGATGATGAAAGGTTCAAATTCACACAAGATATACTTTTACAAAGGGTATCAGAATATCAGAATCCCAATTCTCACATAATTTTGATTAGGAATGTAAACCTAAATACAAATGAGAATGATAAAAATGTCTTTTGCAAGCAATGTACCAGTTATGCTTGTATAACTAAACTTTTCTGCTTGGCATATATCATTAATGCTTCACATTTAACCCCAAAATAATGTGTGCAAAAATTGTTAAACATGACAATCAGGATATTTAGTTTAAAATACACTTGCATAAGTATGATGGGCACAACAATTTTGGTATAATCATTGTGACACCCTTTCTCTGGGCCAGTAATCAATGAGCCTCGATCCTCACCATTGACTTTGGTGAGGGACATTCACTTGGAAAAAAATATATACATGCAGTATTTCCAGATGCAGCTCTCTACACCAAGCACAATTTCCCTTAAAAGCAAACAGGGAACACACTCCCATCCTGGAGCTGGGTTTCTATCTGTCTCACCAGGCCCCAAATAAGACTTCTCCACTAACATAGCTGTAGAGCTGAGTCCTCAGCCATGTGTTCCAAGCCAAGTTTTCCACAACCCTCTGTGTGAAACCAGTGCTCTGTGTTCTTGCTGCACGTAGCTGACACACGCACTCTTCGAGATTTGATTTTCAAACACACACAGATGCACACACACACACACACACACACACACACACACACACACACACACACACACACACACACACACACACACACACACACAGACACACACACACCTGGGAAAGGCCGGCACAGATTTACCAGCTATGCCCCCTCTGCCCAGACTATAAGTAGATACTGCCAGCAGAACACTGCAAATCCAGCTACTCTAAGGCTCTTACAATACTTCTAAATTATACTGAGAAAAGTTAATACTAATACAAATGGTAGTGTTTTACCAGTTCGGCAAGGCTTTCAGGAGTGGCCACAGTGTCACCAAATAAATATAAGTACTCTCAAAGGTTAAAATATTCTCTAAAAGATCAGCCACAATAAAAAGTTTAAATATATTTAATAATAAATAATAAAAGAACATGAAAATACTAAATATCTATTTACAATAAACACCAGAGTTTCAATCACAGTAAATATTAAAAATAACACCGTTGGATAGATTCACACAGATACAGAAAACTTAACTAATCTCGGTATATTTTCCTGACTGATCTAAAGAATTACTATTCCTTGGTTATTTACTAAAGCAAGGCAAGATGAAGTGGGTTAGTGGTCCTTCTTTGTCAGGTTTCACAAGCAGACTGCCCTGAGACTTCTGTCTCGTCTGGTATTAAGACATAATTTCATTGCTGGATTACAGAATGACATCACATACATCTGGTCATCTGACTTCTGGTTCTGAGACTACCCACTTTACTAGAACCTGAACCAGAATTTAGCACCTAGGTGTCATAATACATACACATAGATCATTGTTAGGATGTGTTATAGCATCTGTAAGCTATAAAACCATTTCAAAAACTTCCACCCTTCCAGGGTAGCAATTAGCTCACTCCTAAGGACAATACAATAGGATTCCAAGTCCCAGTTTTCACAGACATTTTGTCTCTGGTTGCAATCAGAATTGCAAGTTGCAGTCTTTATGGCCTAAACCAGGTAATTTAATTTCAGACTATTTTTCAAAGTTAGCTAGACTATGATTAAGCTCTTCTCTTCCAGTATCCTCTGTTACAATTTATTAATTTCAACAGTTACAATACAGTCTGATATACATGTGTATTTCTTTTCTGTCCAGCAGAATCAACTGTTGGTACATTTTTACACAAGCAGCTTTACAATACATTTTCAATACAAGCACATGTACAAATCAGTTTGATAAACAAATTACATATAATTCTTTATAAAACTCCAGCTAACTATGCTGGCATATGTTACATATCCACTGCCCTACTTCTCATGGCATAGCTGGCACTACCTCATGTCATCACAATCATCATGAACCATCACATATCCTATGTGTTTATGACAGTATGTCTTATGAAGTATGTATGCAACATACCCAAACTTTTATTACTCAAGTCCTGCAACTCTATCCATCTAAACTATATTTACAAATGTAAATACTGTACTTTTCTTAGAAATGCATTCCCAGGACTACATAAAGTCACACACATACAGGTCTCTCTGAAGTATATATCCATTCATTTTGAAATTAGTATATCTCTAATTATCATGCTTAAACAGAAGTTCTCCTGTAGCAATAAGAATTAATAAGCAAAGTTTCAACTTTTGCATTCTTTATCCCATGGGTTCACTTCCCAGCTGGTAAAACACAATTTTAACAGTGTGGAAGTCCCAACATCAAAATATGTCACAACCCCATTCTATTTAACCTTCTGAACAGGAAGAATTATAAACCAAGTAATCAAGAATTTCATTTTTTAACATTGGAGCATGTGTCATTAGGTTAAGCATCACACATGGCAAATCTCACTACAATAATTTACATCTTTACTGCTATTTAATGTAAGTACTGCTGGTGTGTCTGACAGGGAATCTATATGCTTGCAGTTGTGCAAATGCAGTTGACATGGCTGTGTGCCTTCGCATACAAGCTGTTAAAAGTGAGATCTGAATTGGGCACCAATTCAGACATACATTGTTAGCTTGACTTCTGTGACCATGGTTGGTGACGGAGAAGATATGCTAAATTTAGAGCACAAAGGTGTGGTGTTGAGGAGTCCAGGATTTTGGTGGCACTCCTGGTGATACCATGTCTCAGTATAAGGCTAAGGCTTGGAAAAGCACTGGAGAAACATGTTGTCACCACTAGAATGACCTGGAAAAAGTGCAAGCAGGACATTCTAAGCCAATGGGAGGATGAATTTAATGCTGCAATTACTCCTGTGTTGTGCAAGTGTACTGACTCCTCAACGCTCAATGATATATCATGCAGAATCCCTGTCAGCAAACCTATCAAATCTGCTGGGCATTGTCTGCACTCATACAAGATTACTAAGGCCTGGAACTCCTGACTTGTATCCATCAAGTCAATGCCCTCCGTCCCATCTTTCAAAACCACTCTGAAATACTTTTTAACTAAAATTTGGCTTTATTCTTGTTCAAAACCAGGATAAACTATATCCCTGATGAAGAGACAGCATCTCCCTCTCATGTGGATGGCGTTTCTGCTTTTCTTTGTCCTTCCACTACCTCAGTCTCTCTGCTAATTCTAATTCCAAACAATTCGCCTCCAGTTCAAGTCTCTTTAACTCCAGATGGGGCTTTAAGTCCTCAGAGGAAAAGGGAACTAGCCTGTTTCTGAAGGCTGTAAATCCCCATCATCAAAATGGTTATATTCCTGGTTGCTGGGCCTCATTGCAGTTATGACTAAAGCATAAAATCATTTCCTGTTTAGTCAGGTTGGCATGTACCAATCCTTTGGCTTTGCACACATTGGCCAAATAGTTCTTTGTCAGCTTGCCATAATCCTTTACTGACATCTTTGTCTGCTGTCCCTGATTAAGCTAAACTAACAAAAAAAAAATACAACTGTTATGAAAATGAAACTCTGTAACCTTGCCTTGCAGCTGCTGAGAGTACACATACATTCAATGACAACTGCCTACATGCTACTGAAGTCTTCACTTTGACCACTTTGAAGCACTGTGTCCGTGTTGCAAGTAGCTGACACTAGGATATTCAATTTTCACACACACACACACACACACACACACACACACACACACACACACACACACACACACACACACACACACACACACACACACACACACACACACACACACACACACACACACACACACACACACACACCTGGGAAAAACTGGCACAGATTTACCAGCTGTACCCCCTCTGCCCAGACTATAAGGTAATTGTGCTGCCACCAGTCAGCTACTCTAAGAATCTTATTAATACTAATACAATGGTAGAGTTTTACCAATACAGCAAGGCTTTCAAGAGTGACCACATCACTAAAATAAGCAAGTACTCTTAAGATGTTAAACATATTCTGTAAAAGACCAGCCACAAGGAAAGGTACAGAATATTTAATAATAAATAATCAAATAGAAAACATAAGAATACTGAATATCTAGTTGCAATAAACACCAGAATTTCAGTCACAGGAGATATAAAAAATAACACAGTTGGATAGATTGCACAGATGAAGAAAAACAGTAATTAATCTCACTATATTTTCCTGTCTGACTAAAAAACTACTGCCCCCTAGTTAAATTACTACAGCAAGGCAAGATGATGAATGTTGAGCTGTTTACTACAGCAAGGCCAGATGAGGTGTGAGGTTGTGTGAGATATCTGTGAGAGATCTTTCTTGTCTGGTTAAAAAAACAAAGTGCTGCTGTGAGAGTTCCATCATATCTCTTACTAATATCTAAATAATAATTTTAGTGCTGGTTATACAGTGACATCACTTCTGGTCACCTGACTGGTTCGAGACACACCCAGAACTTTGCTAATATCAGTTGCAGCATCTGAAAGCTATAAAACAATTTCAAAAACTTCCACCTTTTCAGGGTAGCAATTAGTTCTCCCCTAAGGACAATACAGTAGGATTCCTAGTCCTGGTTTTCACAGATATTTTTGTCTCTGGATACAATCAGACCTGAAACATAGCATCTTTATGGCCTAAACCAACCCATTTAATTTTCAACCTATTTTTCAAAATTAACTAGACTGAAATTAACCTCCTCTTCCAGAATTCTCTATTAAAACATACACATTTAATCAGTTACAATAATACTGTCTGACATGCATGTACATCTCTTTTCTATCCAGCAGGACCCACTGTTGATGCATTTTAACACAAGCATCTATACAAATCAGTGTGATAGTGAAATGACATAAAATTCTTTACAAAACTCCAACTAGCTATGTTGGCATATGTTACACATGCACTGCCCTACTCTCTCTGGCACAGATGGCACTACCTTATATTATAATCCCCCTTTGAAGCTTCAAGCTAGTTTTTCAAGTGAAACAGAAGTAAATCCAAACAGTCAACCATGGCAGTTGCTGTTTAAAGAAGGAAAATAAAAACATAAAAACAAAGCTAAAACACAAATAATCACTGTGATCTTGCACACACTTAAAAATCTAGTATGTGTGATCAGCTGACTTTTGATCACAGATACTGGCTACTTTCCCTTTGATAAACTGAGCACCTTGTATCCTAGGAACTACAGCTCCATCAGTCTGACAAGCCTGATCTGCAAGGCCATGGAACGTATTATCATGGAACTTATAAACAAAGACATTGGCAACCTTCAAACACGGGACCCCACCCATTTTGGGTTCGTGAAGGGCCGATCTTGTCTCCTGAACCTGATTGACTTCTTCGAATCAGTCTCCAGAGCTATGGATGAGGGTAAGGCTGTCCACACAGCCTATTTGGGCCTCACCAAGCCCTTCGACCCCATCCCCCACTCTGGAATCATAGATAAACTTACTAAGCTGGGCATTAATCCCTACATCACTCAATGGGTTGCCAACTAGCTTACTGACAGAACCCACACTGTAAAAGTAGCTAACTCCAAATTCAGCTCCAGATAAGTCATAAGTAGAGTACCTTAGGGTTCAGTTCTGGGACCACTCTTGTTTGGCATCTACTTCTCTGAAGTACAGGCCAACACTAAGGGACTCTAGCTAACAAAGTTTGCAGATGACTGCAAACTGGGAGCCATTATTGAGTCACCAAATGATGTGGATATTCTACAAAAGGGACTTACAGAAACAGATGCTTGGTACCAGAGCCATGGGCTCAAGCTCAATGCCAAGAAATGTATAGTTATCCCCTTTGTGAAAAAAACATGTACCCATGAATTATTACATAGGTGGCAGTACACTAAACACCAAAACTGTGATAAGAGACATAGGGACACAGGTGGACAGTGGTCTCACCTTCAATAACTACATCACCACAACAGTCAGGAAATTCTTCTATGTGGCACACCTCATCACTAGGGGCTTTTTATTGAGAAAAAAGGAGTCATTGTCCCACTGTACTCATCCCTCATTAGAACCATTATAGAATGCAACACCCCATTTGGTGTGTACCTCTCAGGACATCTGTGACAATTGGAAAGGCTGCAGACATACCTCACTAAAAGAATCACAGGCCTAAAGCAGATGCCCTATGCTGACCATCTAAAAAAACCCCAGCTATACTCTGTCACATATCGTCTACTCAGAGGCAATCTCTGCTTAACATACAAAGCCATGTCAAACCCAGAGCTGTTGGACATGCTACAATTAAAGAAATTCCAATCCCTCAGAGCCACATGCTCCAGGAATCTAAACCTTGTCATCACAATGAACAAAACATGCTGGAGGGATAGGTTCCTGACCAAGAGACTCCCCAGACTCTGGAATAGACTGCCCATACATGTCAATCACAGCGCCTCTTTGGCCCTCTTCAAAAGGAGCCTTGATGATTGGGTGGAAGATAGGAAATTCACCCCAGGGATCATGTCAGTCACCCTGCTAGACAGGGGTCCAGGGAAGTAAATATCGTGGGAAGAAATAGCCAGGGAATTGTTATGGCTAGGATTGTATAGGCCCTCGGGCCGATAGCTTAGTACCAACCTATGAATCTATGAACCTATAAATCTATGAGCACCCAACCAATGGTATGTATACCATATATGATGTAAGAGAGGAATGCTACCCTCTAATCATGCTAAGTCAGATCAGTGCATTTAAACCAAGTAGCTGATTTAAATCAGTGTTTTTCTTACTTTTGCCACTTAATAGCCATATCTAATCCAATTAGGCAGTGCTGCCAATGCAGTGATAAAGGGAAATATGCTTTGTACCACCATACGGCAAGATGAGATTTGGATGTACATCATATTGATCGCTGCTGAAGTAGACTTAGCTATATGAGGTTATTTCCTGCCAAGGATACAACAGCCAGCCAACTTCTAAAGCTGCCAGTCATCTTCCAAGCTCCCAAACTCTCAGGCAGCTCGAGCCAAAAGAGTTATTTTACTTTGTGGGGCTGGCATACTATTTTAAAGTACTTTTTACTGTGTTTGTCTGGGGAAAATTGCATTTTTAAATTTTTTATTTTACATGCATTTACTGCTTGTTTTCCATGGGAATAAGGCATCATTTTCAGCTTGACCATGAAAGAAACTGTTGGTCCCATAGTCGATCCTTCTTCAAGCCACAAAAAGAAAAAGGTAAATAAACAGCCTTCACCACCACAGCAATCTAGAAACTTGCCTCCGCCACAGGTAGATGACTCTGCTGTGGACATTTGTTACCTCAGACCACTCATCTTTTATTCTAAATCCATCTAGTGTAGCACCTAAAGCCACTACGGACTGGGGGTCTCCTCAGTGGCCACTGGAGAGCCACTCTTGTTGGTCCTGGGAGAAGAAACAGGGAAGGTCTCACTGTTGTGTGAGAATGTTGTGTCCATCCCTGCTGCCATTTATAACACTGCTGGATCTATTTTACCTGCCAAAAAGAAGCAGAAAACTAAGCATGTATCTACTCCCCCTCAAATTTCCTTAGACAAATGTAATTTACTAGGACTGGCTTAGGGTTTAATTCAGGCTATTGATCCCTCTTGTAAAAGAAAGAGGAATACTTCCTTTAAGGATTGTGTATCTGGTCAGCAGGATGAAGGGACAACAAAAGGGAGTTCTTCTCAGATTTCTGATTCAGATTCAGACGAGAGCTCAGTTTCTGATTTTCCTTGTGGAGTTTTCTCTTTCTCTGAGACTATTTCTAGCATTTTCCAGTGTTTTCAGTGGGAGAACACTGAGGTTTCTCAGTCCCTCAAAAAACATTATGAGCCGTTGCCGAAGGAATTTCCAGAACCTGCACCCATTCCTCTAGTTTTGTTTGCCTGGGATGATATGTGTGTTATTGCCTATAATTTTCCTCACAGTCAGCCATCTGCCACTAAAAAGGCAGATAGGGTGTATAAAGTTCCTCATTCTTTTAAGTTTTTGTACATTCTTACCAAACCTGACTCAGCAGTTATAGATTTAGTTAATGCTACTGTTGTGAAACATTTAGTTAATTATAATCTTCCTTTTTTTCTGGTAAGGCTGGGAAGATTATTGATAAGTATGGGGGAAAATTGTACGCCTCTGCAACTTTGATTTTCAGAATTTTGAAATGTCAAGCTTATATGTTAAGGTTTGTCCTGACTAATTGTAAAAGTATGAGGACTGTTTTGTCTGCACTTTCTTCTTGTGAGGAAAAATCTGCTTAGTAATTTAATATATTCTATTGTTCAAAAAACTACTCATTGTATACAGTGTGTGTATGACTCTTTTGATACTTCTTCCAGGGCTATGGCCACTGTACCTGTTCTGAGGAGGTTTGCATGGTTCCATTCTCAGAACCTTCCAGATGATGTTAAAAATGAGGTTTCAAATTCTCCTTTGAGTAGAGATTTAGTTATTGACCTCTCTGCTTCAGAGGTGATCAAACAGTATGATGAAAGGGATAAGGTGGTTCTGGGAATCTATAAGATTTTTCATCCCTCCTTTTCCAAATTTTCCAAGGGATTTTCTAATTCCTCATGTAGTCTTGGTAAGAAACAAAATAAACAGTCTCAACAAAATGTAGATGAACAGATGTTTAAGAGGAAATGGCAATGGAATTCCAAGAAAAATTCTGGAAACATCCAAAAACAAGGATAGTCCAGTAAGTAAAAATGACTGTTTAAGAAACTTTACTCCCACCCCCACCCTGGCACCCTCTTTTGTCTTCCAGAAAGACTGAGTCTCCACTTTTCTCTTTGGAAACAGTTTCAGACAAATGGGTTCTGAAGATCAGTCATCAAGGTTACAGATGGCAGTGGGAGGAAATTCCTCTTTTCCACTGGGTAATTCCTCATCCTCCAGACCAGACTCTTTTATTCATACCTGTCTTTCATCACATGCTGTCCCAGGGGGTCATAGAATTAGTTCCCATTTCCCATGTGAGATAGGGGTTTTATTCAAGGATGCTTTTAGTACCAATGAATGAAAATGCTTGGGGAACAGTTCTTCCTCTTTCTTTTCTAAACTTGTATATCAGAGTTCCCAAATTCAAAATGATGTCACTTCACAACCTGTTACCTCTTCTTTCTCATTTAAGTTTCCTGGTAATGCTAAATTTAAAGTATTGTACTGTCTGGATCACATTATCAATGATCACTGCCTTACCTTTTGGACTATTACTTGCACCAGTAGTGTTCTCAAAGTGCCTAGCTATAGTTATAACTCATTACAGGCTACAGGGTATCCACATTTTACCATATTTAGATGACTTGCTTAACTTTGCAGAGTATTTTTCAAAGTGTCAGGAGTCTCATTTTTGGGTTAGAGGTCTCTTACACAAGTTGGTATTCTAAGTGAACATTCAAAAGTCTTTCTTGACTCCTTCCTACAGGATTGTGTTTCTGGGATGTCATATAGACATAGTCATATGTCATATAGACACCACAATTCAAAGAACTTTTCTTCCACAGGAGAGCGTAGATCTATTTTTGTGTTTTCCAATCAGAATTTGGACACTGCAAGGGAAAACCTCAGGATTTGGATCTCATGGCTTCTATGATTCTCATGATACCCCCAACAAGATACAATGGTATCTAAAGTATCTTTTGTCCCAGCACCAATACCCTTTGTCTTTTCAAATCCCAGTGTTGTTTTTTTTCAGAAGAAAAATCATTTGGTGGAGGCATGAGATATCGCTAAATCCAGGTCTTGCTTTTTCCCACCACGTTCCAAAACAGTCAACATAGATGTGTAATATTTTAACCACAAAAAAGCACTTTAGAAGCCAGAGAAAAGTGGGTGGTAAAACTGAAAGTATTTTAATGTAGCACAAACCACAAATCCCAAAGCACAGTATAGCACAAAACACAAGTCACAAAGCACAAAACGCTTAACTGATTCACAGCGTTTTTTGTTCCAAATGGAACTTCCTCAGATGCAAATCAATTAACACAATCAATTAAAAAATTATACCACGTTTAAAATGAAAAGAACCAATCAAATCCATATATTACTTTGTTTCATGAATATTCATATAGACATGCTGATGTCCTAAATTAAGTTACTATAAGCAAAATAATTGATAATTTAATATAAAATATATTATAAAACCATCCCTAAACTATATTCTTATTCTTATTAATTTCATTACATATAAATAATATATATATATATATATATATATATATATATATATATATATATATATATATATATATATATATATATATCAATATATAAATACAAGTAGATATGTATACAAAAGGGCCTTACAGAAACTGATGCTTGGTGCCAGAGCCATGGGCTCAAGCTCAATGCCAAGAAATGTATAGTTATCCCTTTTGGGAAAAAACATGTACCCATGAATTATCACATAGGTGGCAGTACACTAAACACCGAAAGTGTGATAAGAGACCTAGGGACACAGGTGGACAGTGGTCTCACCTTCGATAACCACATTGTCACAACAGTCAGGAAATCCTTCTATGTGGCACACCTCATCACTAAGGGCTTTTCATCCAGAAAAAAGGAGGTCATTGTCCCACTGTACTCATCCCTCATTAGACCCATTATAGAATACAATGCCCCATTTGGTATGTACCTCTTAAAACATCTGCAACAACTGGAAAGGCTGCAGAAATACCTCACTAAAAGAATCACAGGCCTAAAGCAGATGCCCTAAGCTGACTGCCTTAAAAAACTCCAGCTATACTCTGTTGCATATCGTCTACTCAAAGGCAATCTCTGCTTAACATACAAGGCCATGTCAAACCCATAGCTGTTGGACATGCTACACTTAAAGAAATCCCAATCCCTCAGAGCCACACACTCCAGGGATCTAAGCCTTGTCATCACAATAAACAAAACATGGTGGAGGGATAGGTTCCTGACCCAGAGACTCCCCAGACTCTGGAATAGACTGCTCATACATGTCAAGCAGAGTGCCTCTTTGGCCCTCTTCATAAGAAACCTTGACAATTGGATGGGAGAAAAGAAATTCACCCCAGGGATCACGTCAGTTGCCCTGCTAGACAGGGGTCCAGGGAAGTAAATAGTGTGGGAAGAAATAGCCAGGGAATTGTTATGGCTAGGCTTGTATAGGCCTTAGGGCTGATATTCTAGTACCAACGTATGAACCTATGAACCTATAAAACTTTCACCTAAAACCCCTTAAATTATATTTAATTAACATTGCTTCCATCTAGTGTCTAAACATGTTATTACAATCAAATTTTCAGACATACTGAAAAACGATCAAACTAGTAAACGAATATAAATGAACAGGCACCAGCCAGATGAATAAAATCCAATTTAATAATGAAACAGAACTTGTACAACCTCAAAAACAAACTTTAAAACACCAAAAACAGACCACAAATATATGTAAGCGCTTTTGTTTAAAAGTTTTAAATTTCATCAGACAATAAACTCCATGACATCACTTTCTTTTATAACCTTCACCAAATTCAAAAAAGTGCGCCAAACTCTAATTCAAGTTGGAGTATGCTCAGTTGTAAATAAATGGAAGATAGAATTTCTAAATGCCAGAAAATCAAGAATGCATAAATACAATAGATGAAAAATGACTAAATGGAATTACTTATATTAAATACCAATATCATATTAAAATTACATAATAATAAACAAATAAATACTTTTTATATATTATATTATTAATAGAACCACGAAAAACCATGTAAAAACATATAAGCCAATCTCCGATGATAGTTTACAGAAAAGGAAAATGTTTTAAAGATTTATTGAAGTCAGGGGGTAGGAGAAAAAATGAGGATTGGAAATTATAAATGTGGAGCATGTCGATGGTGCTTTAAAATCAAGAAGAAGATAGTTTTATTATACATAATAGGAAGTACTATGTGAAAAAGAAATTTAATTGTAAATCCAAAGCAGTGGTTTATTTGGCGAAGTGTAATTCCTGTACTTCTTTTTACGTAGGTAAAACTGAAAGAATGTTCACTCAGAGAATTTACGAGAATGAATATGCTATAAAGAATAAGAAAATGAATAATGCGTTAGCAAAACATGTAAATGAATGTAATAATCATAAATTTTATTATATGGCGATAGATCAAGTGGAAATAAAAGATAAGACCCCTTGGAATTTAATTTTAGAAGAAAGAGATTCTGGCAAATAAAATTACAAGCAGATTCTTTGCCAGGTTTAAATGAAAGGAGTACTATAGGGCCAGTTTTAAAATTAAAAGCATTAACTCGTAATAAAATTAAAGATTAATACAAGATTTACTCTAAGAATTTTTTAATTTTTAATTAATTTTGAAGGAAGCTATAGTTTAATAGTTTTTAATATAATATAATATAACAATATAATATAATTTGTAAAAGATTTTAATTACAATATTTAATTTAATTGTAGTAATGAAATAATGGTTTTGTATAATATACATATTTATTATTGTTAAATTATAGATATAAATTAAATATTAAGTAGGTGGTGTGTGAAATAGTTTCGTTTAGTATAAATATTAGATTTTTTAATGGATTGGAACGTTCGTGGTTTTATTAATAATATAATATATAAAAAGTATGTATTTGTTTATTATTATGTAATTTTAATATGATATTGGTATTTAATATAATTAATTCCATTTAGTAATTTTTCATCTATTGTATTTATGCATTTCTTGATTTTCAGGCATTTAGAAATTCTATCTTCCATTTATTTACAACTGAGCATGCTCCAATTTGAATTAGAGTTTGGCACACTTTTTGAATTTGGTGAAGGTTATAAAAGGAAGTGATGTCATGGAGTTTATTGTCTGATGAAGTTTAAAACTTTTAAACAAAAGCACTTACATATATTTGTGTTCTGTTTTTGGCATTTTAAAGTTTGTTTTTGAGGTTGTACAAGTTCTGTTTCATTATTAAATTGGATTTTATTCATCTGGCTGGTGGCTGTTCATTTACAATCAAATTTTCAGATACATAAACATAAAATAGAAGAAAGAAGAGAGAAGACCTAACTCAAACAATAAAATAACTATATCAGATCTTTCAAGCATTAAAAATTACACATCATTAAAATCCACAATCATATATTTTCCCCAAATACATAATTTATTCTCTTTCATTTCACTGTATTTTAAGATTCTTTAGGAACATTACTTAAAATTTTGCTGATCTGAGCTTTAAAATAGGCATTAAAGATACATTCTCATTCAGACCTGGGGACCTACAGGCATCAAGAACCAGTTGCCAATAAAGTTCCCGAACTTTTATTTTATTTTCCCAGTTCCCTCCTCTTATATCTAAGGGGATATGTTCTAGGACAAAAAACTTAAATGCAGCTTCCTTACAATTTCTGGTATGCTTATATAGTGCATTGTTAACATCACCCCTACGAATATCATATGTGTGTTCATAAATCCTTCTTTTTAATGCCTTCTCCATTTTACCAATGTAAAAGGAGGGGCATTTTACACGTATGGCAATATATATATATATACCACCTTTAGTGTCACAATTAACAAAATGGGTGCTATTCAATAACCTGTCCCTTCCCACCAAATATAGTTTTTTTTATTGTATATATTGACTTCATCAGAAACAGTAAGCACATAGTATACAATGCTTAAATAGTCACCCCCCCATCACATGGTCACATTAGCAATTCCCATAGGCTCATGTGGGAATAAATACTTGAAATAATCTATGCACCTGCTAAATAAATATGTATCTTATCTAACACAATTAAAATCTGACACATTAATGCACATCATGATATACAAGCTAAAACAATGTTTACATGAATAATATAATAAATATGTAAATAAATAAATAAATAAATAAATAGATGAATATATAAATAATTCAATAAATTCCACCTGTCTGTGTGTGCATGTGTTTATATATTAAAAAACATAACTAAATAAAGGACATCAGTAAATAAATAGATTAATATATTATGGTTTAGATATGAAATTCAGACCTTAATTTTAATAAGTTAGCAATAGAAATGTTAGCACAACTTTTCTATCATTTACTATGGAGACCACCATATATATGGACTACTCATTTTTTGGACATAACGCTAATGTGACCATGAGAAGGGGGGGTGATTATTTAAGCATTGTATACTATGTGCTTACTGTTTCTAATGAAGTCAATGGCTTAAGGCCAATGAAAGCGCTTAAATAAAGTTGTTTGCTGTGGTACTTTCCAGTTTTGGTTCCTGCTTCATTATGCTTATCAGTTTGGAGTTCGTGCATTTCATTTATTGTATATATAACAACATTGGACATATTTACCTCAATTAAAAGTCCCATTTCTTTTACCATTTCCTTTCATAGGTCTATTACTCTTTTCTAATATATTTTTAATATTCTTATCTTTTCTATATGTAAAAATAACTGGTTGCTGAAAGATCTTCGTGAGATCAGAAAAATTGGAAAACAAATTCCAGTTCCTTTGAATAATTTCCTTAATCAACCCTGATTCATTGTTGAAATCTAAGCTAAAGGCCCCTTTGTATTTATTTGCCTCATCCTTACCATTGTCTACAGTAGTTGGGATATTCAAATTTCCACACGTTTCACCCTCAAAATAGGACTGGTCTAAACCTGTCCATTTTTCCTTCCTTTACTTCCCTTATAGCATTTTCTATCATTTTTTAGGATATTTCTTCTCCAGAAACATTTTCTTTAAGTTATTACATTCTTCCTCAAATTCCTCATTTTTTGTTGTCATCCTAGATGTTCTAATAACCTGTCCTTTTATAAGATTTCTTTTTTGCTTGTATGGATGAGAACTTGAAAAGTATAAGTAGGAGTTGAAGAAAGTTGGTTTTCTGTATATCCTTGACCCAAGCACTTTATTACTATGGTCTTTATACAAAGTGACATCTAAATAATTTAACTCTTCCTTAGTAATGTTATAAGTAAATCAAAGAAAATTTGTAGTACTATTAATGTACTGAATAAACTCAACAAGTTTTTCATCATTCTCAGTCTAGAAAAAACACAGGACATTTAGGTACCTTTTATAGAGGCACCAACAATCTTTAAACCTAGAGTTCAGGAGAATTTTTTTCTTTGTGCTATACTGTGCTTTGGGATTTGTGGTTTGTGCTACATTAAAATACTTTCAGTTTTGCTACCTGCTTTTCTCTGGCTTCTAAAGTGCTTTTTTTGGGATTAGTTTGTTGAAGGGTGACTCCCTTAAGCACTTATCTTGTTTTTCTGGCTTTATGTGTAATATTTTGCTTGGGGAGCAGTTTCAGGAGGGATAAAGGTGCAAGTTATATGTGAGACACGAAGGACTGGTGCAAGCTCATAAATATAAAAGACAGGCTTGCCCTGAATGTGACACTCAACTCCCTGAATCATCTTTGGTCCCAAAGAACTCTTCAAGTTGTTATAGACAATACCACAGTCATGTGGTAAATCGACAAGCAATGAGAAATCAGGTTGTACACTCTTTACAGGCTAGCCACCTTTGGTTGGAATATAGTATTGCAGCAGACTCTCAGTCTACAAGCAAACTACATTCCATCAGAGCATAACTGTGTGACAGACAAGCTGAGCAGGAAAAAGCAAACCTTTACAAATGGAAGCTGGATCAGAGGGGTCTTCCAAGATTTGATCCATCTATGGGGGAGTTCCTCAACTAGACTTCTTTGCCTCCTCTCTAAACAACCAGCTCATAAGATTCTGCTCCAGGACTCCATGCAAGAAGGGTTGGAAGACAGATTCATTTTCTTTTCCTTGGGCAAGAATATTCCTCTGTATGCTCTTCTACCCTTTCCATTAATATCCAGAGTACTTCTGAAGATTTAGACGGAATCTCCCTAAGTTCATTGTGGTGATTCTCTGCTGGTCCTGGCAACTCTGGTTCTCCCATCTTTTGGAAATGACCAGAGGCAATTACCACAAGCTTCCCCTCACAGACTGGATCTACTCACATAAGAGCAAGGATGTTTGATACACCCCTACACCAATCAAATTCAATTGACTTCCTGGATGATAGGGTCTTAATTCCTTTTAGCCACCTCTTTACAGAGGATGTGCAAAAGGTGCTAATGAATGCAAGAAAGCCTGTCATTAGAAAATGGTACATTAGCTAATGGAAAAGGTTTTCTAATTGGTGCCAACAACATAACCACCACCCATTCAGGGCTAGTTGTTTTCTGGTTTTACCATATTTGGGTGAGTTGCTCTCTTATGGCCTTTCTTACTCCTCTATCAAGGTTAATTTATCAGCCATTTTGGCATGTCTGTTCATGGATCCTCTTCTTTCAATGTAGTTTAATGAAAAAATGCTTTTGAAAGGGGGTTTGCATAACAGGCCTCCAAGAAAATCTGTGATCCCTCCTTGGGATCTTAAGTTTGTGTTAGAGAAGCAAATATTTGCTCCATTTGAACAAGATGGCCTGGCTGACTTGAGCCTCCTAACAGAAAAACAGTTGATTGCTTTGACCTCTGCAAGAAGAGTTTTTGAGTTGCAAGTTCTTATAGTGAGTCATATCTACCTTATTTTCCACAGGGACAGGGTTTCTTTGAGAACAGATAATTTATTTATGCCTAAAGTGGTATCTGAGTTTACTTTAAACCAAACTATCCATCTTCCCAATTTCTTTCCTGAACCCAAAAATGAGGGAGAAAGGATACGCCATATCTTAGATGTTCACAGACAACTCAGGTACAATCTTGACAGAACTAAATATTTCAGATCTTCAGATCAATTGTCCATTTCTTGTGAAGGTAAGACGAAGGGACAACCTGTGTCAAAACAGACTGTTTTCAAATTGTTGTGTAAGGCTATTACCTTTTGTTATATTCACCACAACAAAACTATTCCAGGCAGGATCAAAGCCCACTCTATCAGGGCCTTTGCTAAATCTATGGCTTTTTGAAAGGGATTGGATTCCAGAAGTATTCTAGAAGAAGCAACTTGGTCCTCTGTACATACTTTTACAGAGCAGCATAAGCTTGATTCCTTCTCTAGGTCTAGATCAGGATTTATAAGGCGCTAAGGTGGATTGTTGGGCATAAAATTTATTTTCTATTAATTCACTACCAGTAACTCAATTTTTTTTTTGCTAGTTTGCTTTAAACCCTGGTAGGATATAAAATGTATCTAGGATGCCATTTGCAATCTTTGTGTCATGAACAGGTACCCCAAAAGTATAAAATAATCATAAACATTAAGTCCTTTTTTTTCACCCTATGGAGCTCTCAGATTTTCAGAAAAGAGGATTGCTTTATCAGCTGTCTTAAGAGCTTATTCACCAATAAGGACAGTGTAGATGACTTGAAAACAATGTTGTGCCTGAGGGCATTGTTCCATATAATATATGATGTAGGAAACACATTACTTTGATTAAGGACATAATTTGAATATGGACCAGATGTAGTTCCTTCTGATAGCTTGAAAGACTTTTTCAAATTTTACCATTATTGCAATCAGTAGATCTGCATTTGTTCGATGTTCTTGTATATAAGTTATTAAACCTCTGAAGTAGTTCATATCTGAACATCTTTTAACTAAAAGTCCCCCCG
Source organism: Protopterus annectens (assembly GCF_019279795.1). NCBI lineage: Eukaryota > Metazoa > Chordata > Ceratodontiformes > Protopteridae > Protopterus > Protopterus annectens. Next base: position 175,079,513 of record NC_056740.1, on the reverse strand, counting down.
CCATGGGTGTATGGGGAGAGATAGAAGTGGCTGATTTCTACAGGCTAGAATTTTAGCCTGAGGTTTGGGTTCTGAATTACATGAAATAAGTGTGTACTACATCGGAATGGGCTTTCTCTGGTTAGGATACTACTTTTTCCTATAGACTCTTTAGGGGAGAGTGGGTTGGTGCCTGTACTGAACATTTCTTGGAATATGATTAGTAAGGGGGGCTATCAACTCAGATTTCAGTGACCTATAAACACTGTTTTTCAAGCCATCATGTCCTTTTCTTTTACTCATTGTGGAGGAGTTTGTAGCAAAGATTTTGTCCAGTGATATGTGGCTGATTAACTGATTAATAACATGAGAATTCACTGAAGAGAGATTTAAGCCTACAGTTCTAAGAGATTCTGCAAAGAGGTGACCTGTGTCTGGCATATAAGTCATTCCCAACCCAATATGATGGATTTACTGCACATCAGCAATACTGAGCTCAGTCTAGGGATCTAAACCTCTTCTGCAACATCAACAGAATGGTTTGGAGTTAAAGGTACATGTCGCAGATGATACCACTACTCTAGAAGAGACTCTCCATCCATATAAAACAAAGCACATCCCTGTTCACATTCAATTATACTATTAGACCAAGTTTCATTTAAATGTAGTTTGCTAGACAAAAATAAAGGATTCTCTTTGTATAAGTCTAGAAATGCAGCCATATTAAAGCAGACATATCTTCATTTTACATTTCACATGCAGATTCGATAAGAAAGGAGTGTTTCTGTAACCTTCAGTCAAGAATACTGATAAGAATAAAATGTGCTACCAGAATTTGCAGTTCATTAAGTACCAACAGGCTTAGGAACCAAGGTTAAAGAGGCCTGTAGAAATTTACAGGATTTTGGTATTATTAGGAGATACTTCAGACATAGTGAGTCATTTAGTTACTTCGGACTGATATGCAGAAAGTCATTGCAGTGCAGCCCTCAGAAGTTTAGTACAGACACTCCAGAGTGAGTGCAGAAGTCAGGTCAAATATCCAGCATTCTAGAATATTAATTATATAATTCAGGAGAAAAGGAATATGAGTGCTGAAACTATAGACAATATAATACAATCTATTTCAGTTTATCAGCACTGTTATTGGAGACAGTAGGATTTGATTCAGTTATTGTTGACATCTACCTCCACTGTACATAATAAAACATTCTTAACTGAACTACAGTGGATGCAGAATTTTATTCTGAAAGGTACAAGAAGATTTGGCACACAAAAGATAGACTGGCACCTATTTAGCACAGTTCTGGGTAATTAAAAGATTAAGACATTCATTCCAGTCTCATTCCAGTTTCTTTCAGTTATTTCCCATTCATTCCAGTATTTTACAGTCCTATCATTTCTTACACACACATTGGATTCGTGGACGGGAAACAGAAAATTTACCACAGGACTACTCCCTGTACTACTAATGGACAGAGGCAGCAATTAAATGCTTTATCTCACAAATGAGTCTCCTCAAATTCTCTGTGTTATGATCCCAGTTATTACTAGGAGCAATATATAATTATTGACCGCCGGATTGGTAAGGCCAATCTAACACTAAATGGGATAGGTTAATTCGAGCAACAAAAGGAAAAGTGGTTAGGCTTAGAATGGCCCACAGGGTCAGCTTGCCTTGTACTTACCTATGAGCCCATTAAGCCCTTTAGAAACTGCAGACATGAGGACTCTAGCATAATTTGGATTTTGCGTGGCAGAATATACAGCAATCTTAAAAATTCTTGTTCATGTCTTAAGGAGAAGTGACTATGTTCTCTTTTAACTTCATTGCTTGAAATATAGAGTTTGGAATATTCTCAAATAGAAGGGTTAATTTCATCCCCAGTTTATCAATAAGAGGCCATACATGTAAAGAAGCCCTGTGCAGATAAACAGAAGTTCTTTCTTTTATGGCTGATGCTAGAATGGCTTTTGTTACAGTATATGCCTTAACATCTTGAACATATGCCTTTACAGTTTGCCAAATGCTTCTACTTTCTTTATTTTTACATCTATTTTGGCATTTAAACTGGTCTTTGCTTCAGGGCATATACATTTTTATATTTATTGTATTTTATATTACATTTGTTAACCAGGGAAGTCCGACTGGACACAGGTCCATTTTCAATGGAGGCCCAGGGAGAAAAGCTCCACGTAACACTAAGAATGTATACATACAAGAATACAAATAGGCATACATAAGCAAGCATTAAGAATTTCTAGGTAGTTTCAATAGTGACTGACGCATGCAAGAAAAACTCGAGTTACATATTTTTTTTTTCACTAGAAGAAGGTTGCTCATTGTATTCAGAACTTTACATTAGTTAAACAGATCAACAGGTCAACTGGCTTTATAAAGGACATATCATTGGAATAGTTGGATCATGAAAGACTCATAGCAACAGTGCAGAGTATGGATTAACCTGGGGAGTAGAAATTTAAGGTTCATCTTACAGGTTTCCTATGACATGTAAATTTGCATGATAAAATGGGTTTAGTGAAATGTTCTTATAAAGTTCATTTTTATGTACTGATACTGCATACTGTAACAGTAGTGATTTATCTCTTCAATACATATTTTTCTGTTTTGATGATTGCAAAAGGAGTATATTTAGCTGTACATCATGGTCTAATAGGCTTATGGACACAATTTTCGGCTATTACATGATCCTAAATAACAAAATTAGCCAGTAATCCAGTTTGTTATGTGAAAGGCAACTTATAAGGGAAATACGTAACCCTAATCTTACCTTACATATATTCTATGTGTCACAAAACCATTCTTCTTACATCTTGCCACTATGCTTCTTGTTTCATGGATCCAACCACACTGTAATTCAGTATGTGACCACATTAAAATCTCTTCAGAAAGGACTGGTACGTGTTTATGAGTAAAAGATGGCAACATCTCAAACAAGGAAGCAAAAAAGGATGAGACATCAGATTTAGGACCATAAACACTGTCCACTGTCATCAGTCCCTGCAGAGTTTTTACTTCAGTTATATCTCATCTGCCTTCATTGACTCTTGCTATTTCCATATGCATCCATTGTATTGAATTGTTAACAGAAATTATTGTGACCTTCTTTCAGATCTGGCTAGACTACTAATAACTGGCCCAGCTAGGAAACTATTCAGAAATATGTCATATCATCACGTCATTACCTGTAAGTCCTGCAACAGCAGAATGTCAGCATTGATTAAATGCAAGTGAGACTGTATTGCATTCCTCTCAATGTTAGCATTTAAACCTCTAACATTTAAATTAATATCATTAATGAGTTTCACAACCCGTTCAGCTAAATACATAATTCAGTACTAACAATGTACATGATAAGCATACCTCTCAACTGTGCAGATTTTTGCAGAATGCCCAGATCTGTGACTCATATTTTTGGTTTGTTCCTCATAAAATTTGTGGTTTTCTAGATTTTTGTGGCAAATCAGTCAGGATCAAATTCAATAAATAATGGCAAGCAGTTGAGTTTCAGACTTCCTTCAGAAAATGTATGGAGACACAAAACCTTGTATTCTAGCAATTTTCTAAGCTTCTTAGAGCAATATATAAAAATTGTCCCTATTTATGGGGCTTTGTCCCCCATTATTTGTCTTTCTCCATATTTTTTGTGCCAAGAGGTTGAGAGCTATGATAAGGTAATGTGAAAGCTCTTAGCTGTCAAAAAAGGAAATATGCTTTGCAACACTTATGGAATTCCATCCCCTCATGTGATGGCTAAGCAAATCATATACATGGAGAAATGCTACTCAAATGTGTTAACTTGTGTAAAAATTGTCTGCATTTTGCAGATGTTACATTTGAACTAAGTTACACAAATGACCTTGACTGCTACAAGGTAAGTGAATAATAACCAGAAAAGAGTAAAAGGTATATCACCTAGTCAAGCCATGGTTTGTTACACAAACCAAGCATGGAGAAAAGGTTTAGGTGCGGGGCTCATCACCTGTCCTAACAACAACACAGACAAAATGCAGATTTAAATCATACTTTTAAAGACTGTCCCCAGGATTTAATAAAGCCTATATGGTCATTTTTCACCGTGTGCACATTGCGGCACGATGCGCATATGGCTGTGGAAGGTTTTAGATTTGGTAAGTGCTGTGTGGAGGCATGCACCCCAGTGCAAACCAGGTAAACAAAGAGATATGCTAATTACAACATAAGCAGTTGAATTGCATGCTAATCAACCAATCCAATATGGTGGAGTTATTCAATAAGCTATAAAGCAGCTGTGTAGACTCTGGGCTGGTTTGTCCTGCGTATTCCAAAACTCTTGGAATACAGCCACAGAAGGGATTCGACACGGACAGAACCATGTCAACTGCTGAATTTACAAGGTAAGTCTTGAACCTAGAGTGTATTTTGTAATAATAGGAATGAGTTGCATATCCTTGTATCAGACTAATAGAGCAATATATCCTTGTTTGTGCCATAACAGTAACTTACCTTTGCTCCACCCCCATAAAAGTACAGTCTATCCTTGTTTGTGACATAACAGTGATTCACCTATGCCCCCTCACCTATATACAGAGCTGAGTATATATTTTTTGGTTTTATAGTTTGTACTGTTAGTTGTTGCTTAGATCTCTGTTGAAACTGTCCCCCTCCATTTTCTGCCGTGCCTTCAGTTGGTATAACTGTTTTTTACAGCTTGTGTGTTATCTAACGCAAGGATCACTTAATTTGACCTGTTAGTGACAACCTGCATTTAATTACTGCAACCTGTGTTCTGAGAGACTGCCTTCTAGACTATCTGCAAATATACAGAGCTGAGTATATATTTTTTTGGTTATAGAGTTTGTTAATTGTTGCTTAGATCTCTGTTGAAACTGTTGTCTCACTGTTCTGAGAGACTGATCTGCAAATATACAGAGCAGAGTATATTTTTTTGGTTTTAAAGTTTGTACTGTTAGTCGTTGCTTAGATCTCTGTTGAAACTGTTTTGTCCCACCCACCTTCCCTCCCTATTTTTGGTTTGTAGTTTAAATTTGGTGAATTTTGTAGTTGCCCGCCCCTTTGTTGATTTGATCTGGGACACTCCCCAGTCCCATCTCTTTACCACATTCTACCTAATAAACTCTTTCTACACTTGCTTTTAGTCCTTTTTAATTTAATTGCATTTTTTAAACTGTGTTTGGTCTAATATTGCTACAAACTCAAATGTGCTAGCTTGCACTGCATGTGATTTGTTTTTACTACTGTTTTTGCTACTTTTCTGTAAAAAAGAAAAACTGTAAGCCTGTTTCCTGCCTTTCCTGTAACTAGTGTTCCAGATACAGATTTGCTGTATCCAGGACTGTATGCAAGTTTCTGAGCCCCCCAAGCCTTTCTGTGTTGGAGGGAAGCCTTCTAGCTTATCAGTGAGATTGGTAAGCACTAGGTAACCTGTCTACCACATAAGGAGTGGTTCTGGCCCAGAAATTGTAGTTACTAGCTGTTTGGGCAATCTCTTCCATCTCTCTCAACGTTCTGATTTGAAAGCCTGTATTTGCACTTGTTTCTGTCCTGTAATTCATCTAGTGCAGATTACAGAGTCTTAGTTTTAGCACTTAAATTTGCTTATTCATGCTCAGCACTTGTTCAGTACTTGTAAGCACTAAATAAGCTACTAATTACTATAGCACTCAATCTTCCTCATTACCTAGAGGAAAACAGTTTTTGTACTTACTTTTCTCACTTGCTTAGAGAAAAACAGCTCTTGTACTCACTTTCCTCACTTATCTAGAGGAAAATAGTTTTTTATTCAGGCATGTCCAAGGGTCAGCTCCCAGTGTTCTCTCCTGTCTGATGAATGTGGGCATCTTGAGGCAATGTAGAAATTGCTTCATGTACACAGACAACCCTCTCCTCCTGCCACCCAACACTACAACCTGTGAGAGATGCACTTATCTAGCCAAACTGGAGGTAAAGCTCTCTCCAACCAAAACTGAACGTGATAGTCATGAGGAGAAGGTAAACATTTGCACCACACCACACTCATCACATAGTCTCACTAAATCTACACCACCAAAATCCACACATAGTAACACAAAAGCATTTGCGGAGGCTCTCAATAATAATCTGTCTAAGCAACAGAGACCTCCAAAGCAGAAACGCAAGCAACCTCCATCCTCCAACACAACTAAAATGACACATAGCCCACAGACTCAGTGTGCCACTCAACCACAGCCAATAAGGCAAAACAACGTACCCAACACACTAGTCATAGGTCACTTGCCTTGTAGCAGTCAAGGTCATAGGTGACTCTATAGTCAGGAACACTGATGTCCCACTAACCAGGCTAAACAAGGAGACGGTTACTGTCAGCTGCCTGTCAGGTGCCAGGATCCACAACATAACCCACGCACTCAGGTCACTCCACAACAAGTACAAATATGACTCTGTCATTGTCCATGTTGGTGTGAATGACCTGAGATGTACCTCCCTGGACTACATGAAAAGAGACATGGAAGAGGTCTCCGATCTTGTAGCACAGGGAGTTATGACCCTAGCCCTGAGTAGCACCTGTCGCCCCTGGGATTCCGGATACTGGCTACGGCTCTTGCTGCCCCTATAGTGCCTTTTTTAGGCAAGGTTCAAATGACAAATTCACCACCATAACAGGATCAGGCAAGCAAAAACTGAGGGTAATGCTACTCAGTGCTAGAAGTCTAAATCTCAAAATACACTTACTCGAGGCACTCCTTAAAATGGAGAACATCGATATCTGTGCAGTGACTGAGACCTGGTTCAAGGCTCCAGAGAACACCCCTGCACTACCAGGCTATAACTCATACCACACTTTTCGGCCATGTAACCTGTACCGAAACACCAAAGGTGGAGGTGTGTCCATATTCATTAAGGATATCCACACCTCCAGGCTAGTTGCTCAGCATAATGCATTCAAGGTTATCCAAGTGCAACTAACTCTGGCCAAAACTGCAATCCAAATTGTAGCTTGCTACAGATCCCCCACCATGCCCCAGGATTCCCACTCCTCTTTTCTTGATGTACTGGAAAATATTAGGGTTCAACCAAACACCCTAATAATGGGCAACTTCAACTACCCCACCATTAACTGGAAAAACTACTCATGTACCAGCTCCTTAGCTCAACGCTTTCTGGAATTCATAAACTCCAATGCCCTGGATCAGCTTATCCACACCCCCACCAGGGGCAAAACTATCCTAGACCTAGTCGTTACCAACATGAGTGACATCAGTGGTTAGTGGGACATCAGTGTTCCTGACTATAGAGGTGTTCCACACCTGAAGTCAACTCCTCGTTGGTCCGATCTGACCATAAGCTAATCATCCTTGATATCCACATCCCGCCCCCATTAAGGAAACCATAGTAAAAAATTTCTCCAAAGCCAACTTCATGCTTCTTAAGACAGAATTGGTGAACTTCATGACACCCATGCAGATGGACAATACAGTTACAACTGCTGAATCCTACACAAATGCACTCTATAAGCACTTACACGAGTGCATGCATCGTGCTATCCCAAACAGAACCAAGATGCTATCCTCCAATAATAGGAAACCAATCTGGTGGTCCTCTGCCATAAACAAACTGTACAACAGAAGGAAGAAACTATTGCAAAAGAGAGTAAAATCCCATGAGTGGAGGAGTTCCCTGGTCAGCCTCAGTAAGAAGCTGAGATCCCTTATAAGATCCTCCAAAGCTAGCTACAAAAACAAAATCACCACTAATTCCAAGGACAACCACAAAGCATTCTATAGCTATGTCAAGAATCTCAATGGCAACACCCAGATCTGCTCTGAGCTACAGCACAATGGCATGAAAATTACAGAACCAACTGATATTGCCAACATCCTGGCAGATAGGTTCTGTGCTAACTTTGCCCCCCTCTCACCCCTAAAGCGCCCATATCTATACAGAAAGAATGCAGAGTGCCTGTAATTACAACTACGCAGGTAAAAGCTGTACTCTCTAAAGCCAAAAACACAGCATCCATGGGAGTGGACAACATCCCAGGCTGTGTTTTACACGAACTTCAGAATGAACTGGCTCCCCACTTAAGCACCATGTTCAATAATAGCCTCACATCAGGCTTTGTGCCCACTGAATGGCGCACAGCAACAGTTATCCCACTCCACAAAGGGGGAGCCACCACTGATCCAGGAACTATCAACCTATTAGACTGACAAGCCTGGTCTGCAAGACCATGGAACGTATCATCATGGAACTCATAAACAAAGACATTGGTAACCTCCAAACTCTGGATCCCACCCATTTCGGGTTTGTGAAAGGCAGATCATGCCTCCTGAACCTGATCGACTTCTTTGAGACAGTCCCCAAAGCTATAGATGAGTGTAAGGTGGTTCACACAGCCTATCTTGACCTCGCCAAGGCTTTCGACACCATCCCCCATTCTGGAATTATAGCTAAACTCACCAAACTAGGTATAAATCCATACATCACAAGATGGGTTGCCAACTGGCTCACTGACAGAACCCACACTGTAAAAGTTGTAGACTCCAAATCTGACCTCAAAGCAGTGACAAGTGGAGTACCATGGGGTTCCTTCCTGGGACCTCTCCTGTTTGGTATCTACTTCTCTGAAGTATAGGCTAATACAGAAGGCCTCTGGCTAACGAAGTTTGCAGATGACTGCAAACTAGGTGCCATGGTCAAGTCCCCAAATGATGTGGACATCCTACAGAAGGGCCTCACTGAGACAGATGCCTGGTGTCAGAGCCATGGCCTCAAGCTCAATGCCAAAAAGTGCAGTGTAATCCCCTTTGGTAAAAACTCTGTACCCATGAACTACCACATAGGCAGCAATCTACTTAACACCGAATGTGTGATAAGAGACCTTGGGACCCAGGTGGACAGTAGTCTCTCCTTTGATAGTCACATCACCACAGTAGTCAGGAAGTCCTTCTACATGGCACACCTCATCATAAAAGGGTTCTCATCCAGGAAAAAAGAGGTCATTGTTCCCCTCTACTTGACACTCATTAGACCCATTATAGAGTACAATGCCCCTTTTGGAATGTACCTCACAAGACATCTGCAGCAGCTTTAAAGGCCACAGAAGTACCTCACAAAGAGGATTACTGACCTCAAACAAATGCCCTACACTGACTACCTCAAAAAATTCCAGCTTTACTCCATAGCATATCGCCTAATCCGAGGTGATCTCTGCCTAACATATAAAGCTATGTCAAATCCAGAGCTGTTGGACATGCTACACCTAAAGAAATCCCAATACCTCAGAGCTACATGCTCTAGGGACCTAAACCTTGTCACCACAATAAACAGGACATGCTGGAGGGATATATTCCTGTCCCAGAGACTTCCCATACTCTGGAACAAGCTACCCATCTATGTCAAGCAAAGTTCTTCATTAGCACTTTTCAAGAAAAATCTTGATGAGTGGATGGGAAATAGGAAATACACCCTGGGGGATCACTTCTGTCCCCTCGACAGTGGCACAGGAAAATAACTTTCTTGGGTGGCGTAAGCCAGGGAACCTTGTTGGCTAGGCTTACATAGGCCCTTGGGCCAATAGCTAGTACCTACCTATGAACCTATGAACCCTAAAAAAAAAAAAGAAAAGAACAGGAAAATGACAAAATGTGCTAACAAATCCTCTTTAAAATGCTAAAGCTTCTATCAAAGGAACTGTCCCTGAAACATTTGTACATATTTATCTCACAGCATTTCATTCTCATATATTGACAGTCATGTATACCTCTGAAATGTCTTGGCAAACATTCCCATGCCATCAGTGCACTTCTAACTAATACATACAGATAAACACATTAAAGACTATGCTTCAGATATTTCTTAAATACATTCCAGCATATGCAATATGTAGCTGACCAAATAGAAGCATACCTTCAAACAAGTGTCCCCACCATCAGTTTGCCTACCTACATGCTTTCCTGTCTATGGTGTAGATTCAGGGCTGTCAGCACGGTGAAGATGCAAATGAGGTGTGAACTCATTAGAATTGCTGAATCCCAAAACGTTGGATCCATGTAGGAGATATAAACATAGTGCAGGCACTCCCTCAGTGTTTGTCTTTAATGGATTGCAAGTGTGACTGACTAGTGGTTGGGAGAAGGAAAACACAGCAGCACTGCAGGCTGTTTTACTTCCACTGCATGAGTTGGGGTAGATCTACAAAGTGTTAGATGCAAGGTTGGACAAGTAAGTAAGCAGCACACAAGTCACAGGTTATGTTCCTTAGCATCCAACTTGCCCTCCATCTGTTGACAACTGCATATGATATTATTTCCATTTAATATCCTCGCACATCTAAAGGCCAATGATAAGAATGGCTTATGCACTGCATGTCTTGGAGTATTGCTGAGATAAGTGAAGAATGGCCAACAAACACACAAATGTAAGACTGAACTGTATATTTGCAAGCAATAATCATGACAGGTTGTATGATCACTAGGTGGACTACATCCAAAAGTAATACATGTATAAATAACAGTTATATGGTTTGATATCACTGTAGATGCTGTTGCAGTTGGTTATGTGCATACTGAGTTAAGTTCTTTGCTGCAAAGCTGTTTCTGTGACAAAGAGGGAAAATGCATTAATCCTATGTTCTGAACGTGCATTGGAGTGAGAGTTCAAATCCAAACCTAAGTAGAAATATCTCATGTGTAATAACATTTTCTGTTGTGTATGTCACAAATTGCTTTTCCTAATTTCAGCTACCTTTTCCTTTTTTTTGAATTGGCCAGTGTTTATGGGATGTGTGGCATAGTGCAAATAGGGGAAATGGAGAAACATGAATGTCAGGTTTGGCTGTGCTTATCTGGTTTGCGTGAAGTGCAGCAGTGCACAAACTGGGCAAGTGGCCCACCCAGGAAGCAGACAAGACCAAGACGGCCAAAAATAGAAACTGGATGCATTCAATGAATACAGCTGGTCATTATGCAAATCTGGTAAGCGATGTTGCGCTGTGGTTAACAGCAAGACCTTAATAATGATAAGTAAAATAGGGAATGTTACATAACTAGTCTTGTGGCCATAGGTGTTAAGTGTAGGGCTGGAATACAGGTGGCCCTTGTTCTAGTGCAGCATGTGCAACCTTTGTTTTACTGTTGTGACATTCCAGTTTATAGCAATGAACTGCAACATAGAAAAGTGTTTTCTCAACCTTCTTGTGGCAACAGGTATAAGTGTAAAGCTGCCATACACATAGTACTGGGTTAGAATTCAGCATTTTCCATGCACTTTTACTGTTGTTCCTCTTCTCTTTATAGTCACTCTCACTTATAACACCTGACATAGTGTAGCTGATATTAATTATATGTATGAGGGCTGAGGCACTAGTATTGTGTCAGTTATGTATTCATTTATCTATGTATTATCACATTTATTCTAACATGTATGACTGTGGGTATATTGTGTATTATATTCTTGTAAGTATATTTCTGCTATCTGGACTGCCATGGCCTTCACATTTGTCTAACACGCATACACAACTGCCTGCAGATCCAATAACCTTGAAATTGCTTTGCTTGCTACTGTTGTGCTCTGCTTACCATCAGGCAAGTGTGGTGCTTGAAGCTGTGCAGTGCCAAGCACCATGTTTGTGCGATTGTAAGTGGAGCACAACATTTTCAAACAGTGTGCACTCCCAGTAAATGAGATGACTGGAATTGGCAGGAAAGCATCATTCTCCATTGCTGTAGATCCATGGTAGACATGACAGATGTTTGTGGGGAAGGTCTCAGATTTAGGGCACATATATGGGGTTTCCAGGAGTCCAAGATTTTTATTGGACTCCTGGTTAAGAACCACAGTGTCATGCTTCTGCAGGGGGACTATTCTGGCTCCCAGTATAAGTCAGAAGCTTGGGACATTTTAGCCCATGCTCTAATTAGTGCCACTGGTATGCCATGCACTGGTAACCAATGTAGGCATCACTACAATGACCTACATAGGAGGAAGAGAGGTACCCTTGACCATTGGATCAGGGAATTTAGGACTGTTGACATCCCACACCTGTGTAAATATCAGCTACAGAGAGTACTTGTAAGACTTAAAAGCTGAGTATAGGCAATAGTGGTATTTATAATGGCGTTCTGTTCTGCTTTTTCCACAGATGCCCATGATCATGAGGTAAATGTGCAAACCCATGGAGCTAGATTGGCAAGGATGAGGGAAGAATGTTGTATGTATGCAGCAGAAGAGTAGTGTTATTATAGCATTAAAAGTTAAAGATAGCTTTTTTGGTATTTTATACAGTTGCATCAAATTGAGCATGCATATCTCAACTGTAAAAGCAAGTATGCATGCAGTAGTCTTTAGCACAAACCAAGAGTACAGTATTAGACTTTAGTCAGAGGTTGTGGGTTCAAATATCATACTTCCCAACTATACAATACTGTTAATTCTTCAATTATATTTACATTAAATTCAAACCTTTATACCAGTGGCACAAATGCCCTGCTGTAAACTGAAATCTGTATAACTGGAACTCGCATATGTGCAATATATGCACAAGTGAAGGAGTACTTGCTGCAGTCTGTAGTATAGTGTGCATGTGTTAGAAGCTAGTAGTCTTAAAAGTAAAAGTTATCTTTTAGGAGTTGGTGGTCTTAAAAATAAAAGTTAAGATAACAGAGTCAAATAATTGTACTGATGCATTTTATGTCACATATGAAGGTAATAATCTTATCTCTTTTTTTCTCTTACCCCAGTTCTTATCTCATTTTCTATTTTATTTTTATTTTATTTTATTTTTGTATTTTTATTTTTAATTTTATTAGGTGTCATCAAAATGTGTCCATGTCATCCATGTGTACCACATCAGAAAATGCTACATAACACAGCGGGGTAGGCCTGTCCCACAGGACCCACCTGCCTCACTCCACCAGCTGCTGCACTGCTGCCCAGAACATCTTGGAGCCAGTCTGGCAGCACCGCCTCTGCTGCCCCTGCACTACTTGCCTCCTTAGTTAGTCCTGCCCCAGAAGCTGGTCCAGTGGTACCCTCTAGAAGCAGTGGCAGAGGTGGTGATTTTATCACCTGCACTGAATTGCTAGGGATGGTGTATAGAATTGTGCTGTGCACTGTTGGTGCATGCCTACACTGGCTGAAGATGCTGCTCTCCTTCATTTTGCTATATACCAGGAGGAGTCGAAGGAGACATCAAGCCCTCCAGTCAGCGGTGGAGTGAGGTGCGAATTATGACAGTCCAGTTGGTGCGGACTCGATTCTTACTGTCAGCCCTGTCACCCAGCTTGACAATCATAGGTTTGGGATGTTCCCACCCTCACCCCAATCATGGAGTCCCCCAACATTTTGCATCTATTACCATCCCTGTCTTTAGTCTTGTTTGTCTTATCTGTCTGCAATTGCTTCCTCACCTATCCAACTTACCTCACCCAGACAAAAAAAAAATTATCCCATACATAGCTCTCCTTTTCACACACGTGTCTTTATGACACTCTTCATTTGGTCCAATTGGCTATACAACATGACTGTGTTGTGGTTACCCCTCTCTCTGGAGGTGACAGTCCAAATTCTGTTAATATTTTCCACATATGCTCACTTTACTCTGTTAAAGAAATGGATAGCTATCGTTCTCTCCTATCTCCATCTTGCACATTACTGCCCTGCTTTGCCTTTGTTTTTCCCCCTGCTTGCTCCCCATTTCACCACTATTATATCTACCCATTTCACCTCTTTAAGGCATTTTTGGGAGAAGATGAGCATCACACACCAATGCGCAACAATAGGGAATGGCAGCAATGTATTTACATGTATTTTAAAAGTATTAGATACACCTGTATGTGAGCCCAGTACCATCTGGTCCCAACAAGGAATGTATCAATGCATTAGCATGAGCTGCCACAGATTCAACTAAGCAGCAAGTGTATTTCATAGACTCAATACTAACTGTCAGACTTTAGCAATGCAGCTCGCATTTGTGCACTGCTTACCTATGCACGAATGTGTATCTTGCATGTGCATACACTTTGCTAACCATTGGCAAATCCGCTGCTTGCCGCCCTATGGAAATGTACATATTATGCTGTATGACTTCTGTTTACTGTCCTTTCTCTGTGTATGACATGAAATTACATGTGTAAACATTACAGACTGAGGGCCCTATCTAACTATATGTCACATATTTGCAATAAAATCCATCTGTTGCCACCCCTCCAAGCACTGCAACATTGGTGCCTCAATACTATTTCCACACATATATCAACCACAGTACAAAAAGTAATATCAAATGTGGTACACTATGCTGGTAACATGCAGAACTACAACTATGCCTAAAAAGACTTATCTGCAAGGCTAGGGAAGGGATCACCATGGACCATATCCACAGGGATGTAGGTGACCTTCAACAGACTTGCCCTACCCATGTTGTTTTTGTCAAGGGTAGATCTTGCTCATTGAACCTTGGTGACTTATTGGATACTGACCCCATAGACCTGGATGAGGGATAACAGGACATAGTGCTTATGTTGACATATCCAAGGCCTTTGACACTATCCCTCATTCATGTGTCATAGTGAAGAGCTCCCATATGGAAATTAAACCATACAGTAGTACAGGGATAGGCAACTAGCTCACTGACATAACACACACACTCAAAGTTCGGGACTGCACCTCCACCAGTAGCAAATCACCATAAGACTACCATAAGGATCTGTGCTGGGCCCCTCAACTGTTTGCAATCTACTTCCCTGAAGTGCAGGCAATGATAGATAGCCTGTGGTTTACCAAGTTTACATATGACTAGTAACTTGGTGCACTAATAGAGTCTCCCAGTGATGGTAACCATACCTTTCAACTCTCCAGATTTTCGCAGAATGTCAAGATTTATTTTTGGTCTGTTCTCCATGCAATTTGTGGTTTTCTGAATGTTTGTGGCAAATCAGTGAGGACCAAATTCACTAAATAATGGCAAGCATTTGAGCTAAAGACTTGATATCCTTCAAGAAATGCACGGAAACACAAGACCTTTTATTTTAGCAACTTTCTGACTATATAAGAGCAATATTTAAAATGTGTCCCTATTTTGGAGCATTGTCCCCATATTATTTTTGTCTTTATCCAGATTTTTTTGTGCTAAGAGGTTGAGAGCTATGATGGTAACATATTATGGAAGGGGCTGCCACACACAAATAATTGGTGCCAAACTCAAGGACTGAACATTAAAGCATAGAATGGCTCATTTTCTCCTTTGGCAATGAAATACCATGCTAAGTATGATACACACAGCACCCCTCTAAGCTCAAACACACATTCTGCAATGCACACATCATACACATGGACATCACATCCAAGACCATGGTAGTTATACATCTGCTGTACTCTATCCCTTATCAGACCACTAATTGAGTATAATGGCCCCTTCTATCTGTACCTCAACAGACACCTGCAGCAGTTGGAGAAAACACAGGGTTGGGCCCAAGAGACTCCAGGGCCTCCAGACATGACATACATGGAAAGGCTGAGAGACCTATCAGTGCACTCAGTATCATGCAGGCTGCTGAGAGATGTGCTATGTCTGCCCTACAAGCAGTCTCAGACACTGCCCTACTGGAAATGCTGGACATCTGTAAATTAAATGGGACAAGAATAACTTGGTCCAGGGTTCTCAACCTAGCCTGTGACATAAACAGAATAAGCTGGAGAGATAGATATATTCCCCCAACTCACACTCCTCTAATAGGCTTCTACTGCATGTGAATCAGTGCTACTCAATGACCATGTTCAAACACAACATTGACTACTGGTCAGGTGATTATAAAGTCACCTCTGAGATGGCATGTTTGTCCCTCATGGACAGGGCCAGTTGGTGCTGCTCACAAAATTGCTCTGCTAACAATGACCATCTAACTATGCTCAATAAGGGTACTTGTGTTTTTACACAGCTAGGCTTCTAAACACCGTAGGCTCATTAGGCATGAGCCTATGCAGGTCTCCCAACATTTTGTTTTCTGCTTGGCCTGCTGATGTTGTCTACTGTAGTTTCACCTGTAGTCTTGTAAAAGTCAGACTTGTGCCATGGCACTTGCATAACATACTGTGTTCCATAGTCTGTGTACTTAGATAGATAGGGGGTTCTGTTCTCACTGCAGTCGACTGGGTGCACATATATCTCTGTATCTGTGTCTATCCAGAAAAGCAGAATTGTGTATCTTACAGTTACCATTCCAATCCCATGAATTGACAGTATTTTGATGCTTGCACATGCCTACACATCCATTTCATGCAGGCCTCCCAACGTCTTCTCTCCAACACGTACTGCTGATGTCATCCACTATAAGTTGGCCTGCAGCCATTTAAAAGTCAGACTTGTGTTGTGGAACTTGTGTAAAGCACTGTATTCTGTAAGCTGTGTACTTAGGTAGGGGTTCTATTCTTACTGCAGTCAAGTGTCAGCATGTGGGACACTGTTATATTCTCATCAACAGACACTGCTGATGTCATCAGCTATAAAGTGTTGTCTGACCCACTCCAAATCAGATTTGAGATATGCTGCTTGCATAAAGTACTGTGCTCTGTACGCTGTGTACTTAGATAGGTAGGGGTTCTATTCTCACTCTGATCAACTGTGTGTAAGCTAGTGCTTGAGATTACAGAGAGCATTTTATACCAGATATGGGACACTGTTATATTCTCCTCAACAGACACTGCTGATGTCATTAGCTATAAAGTGTTGTCTGACACATTTGAAGTCAGACATGAACTGTGGAGCTGGTGTAAAGTACTGTGTTCTGTAGTCTGTTTACTTAGATAGGTAGGGGTTTATTCTCACTGCAGTAAACTGTGTTTGTGTAGGTGACTGAGCTGTTGCTTGACATTACAGAGAGCATTTTTACACCAGCATGTGGGACACTGTTATATTGCCCTCAACAGACACTGCTGATGTTATCAGCTATATCACATTTTTGGATATGCAGTACTCCCAACAGGGCAGGGTCAGAAACTGGTATTGAGGCCAGGCAGAAGTCACCTCATCCTATTCAATAATGATTACAGTGACGTGGCTTTTAATCTATCCACATATATCATGGCATGGTTTGTAGGACCTGTGTTATCTTGCTAAGAAAGCCCTGTGGCTTTCTTCACTTGCTACTTGTGCCTGATGAGGTACATGAAAAAGAGAGCATTATATTCTGTTAGTGTTGTGATGAGGTTTGACTACAGTGCTGTCATACAATCCTAAGATTTCAATATGACTGGCTGACTTATAACGTTACAACATATGCTTTCAATATCAATGTGGACACTTGGTGGTCAAAGTGAGTGCTAGCTACATAGGATCATAGGATGCTACTAGGCTAATAGCTTTAGGGCCCTTACAAGCCTAACCAAGTTCTACCTTTATTTCCATGATCAGCACCTACAGCCCCTGTCCAAGAGGGACACAGTTAGCACCTCTGGGGTGAATTTATAGTTACCCATCCAATCATCCAGATTGCATTTGAAGAAGGCCAATGAGGTTCTTTGTTTGACATGAAGTGGGAGTCTGTTCCAAAGGTGTGGTAACCTCTGGGAGGCAAATCTGTCCCTCCAGTAGGGTCTATTAATGTCACATACTAGGTTAAAGTCTTTAGAGTGAGTAACATGTGCACCATTTGACTTGTGGATATGCTGCATTTCCAATAAAGCAGGGTCAAAGATTGCCTTATATGCAAGGCAGGGATCACCTCTGAGTAGTCTGTATGAAACAGAATAAAGTGACAATGATTTCAGATGATCTGAGATGAGCAATATAGAATGCCCTTCTTACTACCATGTAGACACGATGATCAAAGGTAAGGCTGTTGTCAGCCTGTGTGCCCAGTTCTCTCACCACTGAGTGCATACTTAGGGTCTTGCTATTGATGTGGTAGTTAGCAGGAACATAGTTCTTACTGAAAGGGATGATACTACAGTTTTTGCTTTGAGTTTAAGGCCATGACTTTGGCACCAATCATTTGTTTGTGTAAGATCCTCTTGTAGGATGTTGACAATGTTTGGATATACTATAACCACTCCCAGTTTGCAGTCATCAGCAAACTTTGTCAGCCACAGACCTTTAGGTTTTGCTTGTACATCAGAGAAATAGATTCCAAACAGTAGAGGTCCCAGGACTGATCCTTGTGGAACACCACTGGTTATAAGTCTGCTGTTGGAGGTGGAGTCTCCTATTTTGACTACATGGGTTCTATCAGTGAGTCAATTAGTGACCCATCTAAAGATATAAGGGTTGATACCTAGCTGGGTGAGATTTTCAATTATGCCTGAGTGGGGGATAGTGTCAAAAGCCTTGGCTAAGTCCAGCTAGCCCCTAGCAGCAACTAAATTAAATAACTAGTTTCAATAGCTTCTGGTCATACGTTTTCTTCTTCCCTGACCACCTCATAATCTATGTTCTCTCTCATGTCTAGATACCCTTCCTCATCTTACTTTGAGAAACTACAATGTCTACATTACAATAAGGAATTATATCAGATGATTGTATACAAATGTCAGCTATAATAGCATAAAATGTAACTTCTGGTGTACTGTATGTCTTGTGTGTGTGTATTTATATATATATATATATATATATATATATATATATATATATATATATTTTTTTTTTTTTTTTGTATAATTTCTTGTATAAGTTTTGTATAGTTCTTGTATAAGTTTTTGTATGATCTCTGTATGTGGAGCTTTTTCCTCGGGTCTCTGCTGAAAATGGGTCTTAACCCAGTCAGACTTTCCCGGTAAACAAATGTAAAATAAATACATAAATAGATTTCTCCAGAGCAGATTATAACCTCATACAGGATGGTATAAATAGTTTCACTGCACCTACCCCCTCAGATGGAACTGGCAACTATGCTGAGTTATACACCGATGCTTTATACAAACACCTGTATAACTGCATTGACTAGACCATACCTGATAGGACCAAAACAAGCTCCTCAAGGAAGTGCAAACCTGCCTGGTGGACAATTGCCATTAACAGGCTTTACAATAAGAGGAAGAAATTGCTGTCTAACAGTAACAGGGAGCAAGCCCTAAACTGGAGACACTCCCTCTTTAGCTTAAACAAGCAAATAAGACTTCTTGTGAAGTCCTCTAAAGCAAACTATGAATCCAAATTAGCTTCCTCAACTAAGAACAACCATAAGGCATTCTTTAATTACATCTATAACCTTAAAGGAAAGGCCCAGATTTGTGCTGAACTGGTAGTTAATGATACCACATATACTAAGCCTGTGGACAAAGCTAACCTGTTAGCTGACAGGTTCTGTGAAAACTTCACTCCCCTCTCCCTGCCACATGTACCCCATGACATCCCTACCACCTGCCCCTACTTTGTATCTCTAAAGAGAAGGTCGTAAATGCCCTCTCTAAGGCCAAAAACACAACATCTATGGGACGTGATAACATCCCAGACTGTGTTCTGCATGGGCTCCAACAAGAATTAGCAAAATCATTGGGTACTCTTTTCAATTACATGTGGTCTCATTGCTTACATCACTGGATTTCTGTATAGCAGGACTGTTGTCAATGCTGTGATTAACATAGAATTCCACTTTCAGATGGACAACATTACAAACACACATTCTGCATTTATTTGTAGATCGTGTGCCTTTGTCACCATTCAGTTGTGTGTGTGTTAGCCCCTCCTGTACTATGTTATCACTATTGGTGGACTCAATGATTGCACACAATATGCAAAAATTAGCAAACTTGGTAAGCCACAGGCCATATACTTTAGCCTGAACAGTCAAGAAATACAGTTCAAACCATGAAGGGTAAAGCATAGATCCCTGGGATTTGCCAGCGGTGACAGCTCTACTGGTACATGTTGATTCACCAACTTTTACATGATGTGTTCTGTCAGTGAGACAACTGGTTACCCATCAACTGACATAAGGGTTAATCCCCAGCTTGGAGGTTTTCTCAGTGATGCTTGCATGGTGGATTGTGTCATAACCCTAGCCCAGATTATGTTAGGCAGTATGCACTGTCTTTCTTTTATCCAGGCCTATCACACAGAATCAATGGGCTGTGACAACATCACAGATCACCTACAGCATGACTCAGAAGATATACCTACCTAACATAGTTGAATACACAGTTCAACACACCTTCCACATGACCTATGTTCCCATAAAAGGGTGTACATCAATATGCATCCACTTTAGTTGGGGGGACAGCACCTGATGCATGCATGTATAGAGATATCCTGACTCTTTTTGACTGTGAGGTAGACCAACATGTCATCATGGATCTCTTCTACATGTACACTATTAATATTCCAGGTGTGTGCAACAGACCTGAGTGAATTGTTACTGCTATATCAGGTCCATTACATCTGATAGATGTCCTCAGAGGTCATCAAGGGCATGCATGATGGCAACAGTATCCCTTGTGGAACTTGACCAGGTGAAGGCATTTGACACACATCCACACTGATTTATTCAACCATCACTGTCCTATGTGGCCATAAACAGGTATATCACCAAGTGGGTAGACCAATGTATGACATAAGTGACATCTCACTATGTTGAAATGTGTGATGTGACCTACTTAGCAGGACCAGTGATCAGGTCTGTACATCAGAGGTGTCTGCTAGGCCCTTTTCTGCCCATTAGTTAAGTGATGGATATCATAGATGACATACACATGCTGTGTCCAAACAGCTGCCTGAAGGACTGCAGATTGTGAGCAATCAGTGACTTTAACTGTGATATTATTATAATAAAGACAGTATCAACACATACCAAAATCCACTGGCAAAGCCATGATAACATCTGCATTGACAAGAAACATGGATTTGTTGAATCAGGAAACAAATACACCACCCAAGCATAATTTGAACATCACACCCTATAATCAGACCAATAGGTGTGTGACGTGTCCTGGGGTAGAATATAAGTGGTTCATCCACCATCATGTGGTCACAATGCTAACTACTCCATTGAATGTAACACAAGTACTGGGTATGAGAAGGACATGCACATTAGAGGCCATAATACCTTTATGGTTCCCAGCCTTTTTCATACCAAAATCTGTGTACAATGTAACCTTTTTCATGTAACTCGCTACACATCTTCCAGTGATGTGTAACTGAAGTGTACGACCTTTGTCACAGTGAGCTGTCACACAGCTTATTTGCCATACCTAGGTATTCTTTCTGTAGAATATACATGACTGTCTGATGGTGCGGAACACCAATCAAGTTGTTACACCAGATGTGTGTGTGGTACCTGTTCTGCTTATGCACACACTACATATATAAGCATTTGACAACATTAATGGCATGTATATCATTTGTGAATGTGCCATGTATATAAATATATAAATTTATAAATTTTTAAGATGTATGTTTTGAAAGTGACGATTAAAGTTTTCTACTTTAAGTTCTGGCTGTGGTTTACGTTACTCCAAGTCCAAAAAAGATTTCGGTGCTAGTAGTTTTTTACTTTGTTACCTTTTGACAGTTTTATCTTTGATATATATATATATATATATATAGATATATATATATAGATATATATATAGGTCTTCACTTGATTGTAAGCTCACTATGTGTATGTATATATATATATATATATATATATATATATATATACATATACATATATATATATATATATATATATATATATATATATATATATATATAGGTTCATAGATTCATAGGCTGGTACTAGGCTATTGGTCCTAGGGCCTAAACAAGCCTAGCCATAACAATTCCCTGGCTATTTCTTCCCAGAATATTTACTTCCCTAATCCCCTGTCTAGCAGGATGACTGACATGATCCCTGGGGTGAATTTTGTATCTCCCATCCAATCATCAAGGTTCCTTTTGAAGCAGGCCAAAGAGGCACTCAGCTTGACGTGTATGGGCAGTCTATTCCCGAGTATGGGGAGTCTCTGGATCAGGAACACATCCTTCCCGCATGTTTTGTTCATTGTGATGACAAGGTTTAGATCCCTGGAGCATACGTCTCTGAGGGATTGGGATTTATTTAAGTGTAGCATGTCCAACAGCACTGGGTTTGACATGGCCTTGTATGTTAAGCAGAGATCACCTCTGAGTAGGCGATATGTGACAGAGTATAGCTGGAGTTTTTTTAGATGGTCAGCATAGGGCATCTGCTTTAGGCCTGTGATTCTTTTAATGAGGTATTTCTGTGGCCTTTCCAGTTGTTGCAGATGTCTTGTGAGGTACATACCAAATGGGGCATTGTACTCTATAACGGGTCTAATGAGGGATGAGTACAGTGGGACAATGACCTCCTTTTTTCTGGATGAAAAGCCCTTAGTGATGAGGTGTGCCTCATAGAAGGATTTCCTGATGGTTGTGGCTATGTGGTTATCGAAAGTGAGACCACTGTCCACCTATGTCCCTAAGTCCCTTATCACACTTTCAGTGTTTAGTGTACTGCCACTTATGTGGTAATTCATGGGTACATGGTTTTTCCCAAAGGGGATAACTATACATTTCTTGACATTGAGCTTGAGCCCATGGTTCTGGCACCAAGCATCTGTTTCTGTAAGACCCTTTTGTAGAATATTCACATCATTTGGGGATTCAATAATGGCTCCCAGTTTGCAGCCATCTGCAAACTTTGTTAGCCAGAGTCCCTTAGTGCTGGTCTTTACTTCAGAGAAGTAGATGCCAAACAACAGCAGTCTCAGGACTGAACCCTGAGGTACTCCGCTTGTCACTTGTCTGGAGCTGGATTTGGAGTAAGCTGCTTTTACAGTGTGGGTTCTGTCAGTAAGCCAGTTGGTAACCCATCGGGTGATGTAAGGATTAATGCCCAGCTTAGTAAGTTTATATATGATTCCAGAGTGGGGGATGGTGTTGAAGGCCTTGGTGAGGTCCAGATAGGCTGTGTTGACTGCCTTACCCTCGTCCACAGCTCTGGAGACTGATTCAAGAAGTCAATCAGATTGAGGAGACAAGGTCGGCCTTTTATAAAACCAAACTAGGTGGGGTCCAGTGTTTGAAGGTTGCCAATGTCTTTGCTTATAAGTTCCATGATAATGCATTCTATGGCTTTGCAGATCAGGCTCGTCATACTGATGGGATGATAGTTCCCAGGATGCAAGGTGGATCCCCCCTTGTGGAGTGGGATAACTGTAGCTGTGCGCCACTCCCTGGGCACGAAGCCTGAGGTGAGGCTATGATTAAACATGACACTTAGTTGAGGTGCCAGTTCATTTTGTAGTTCATGTAGTACAAAGCCTGAGATGTCGTCTGGTCCCATGGATGCTGTATTCTTAGCTCTGGACAGTGCATTTTTTACCTGTGTTGCCATGAGTACCGGAATTTGGCAATCTTTTGGTATATATATATATATATATATATATATATATATATATATATATATATATATATATAGGTTTACTATCAAATGTTTATAAAGTAAAAGATCTAACATTCATTTTACGACCCACGTCATCAACACATGAATATTAAATGGGTCATTTCATCGACAGTTAATTTATGCAAACTAACAGTCAAAAAAATTTTTGAAAACCGGGCAATGATATATCCTTTTCTCCACTGTAGTGCAATCTCACATTTGTAATATATAAGTAGTGGGGGGGGATGCAGGGGGACTCGTCCCCCTGCAAAAATAATACTGTCATCTCTGTGCAGTATGGATCTGGTCCATACATAGTGCTGTACAAGGGATATTACAATTCAGAATATACGTCAAATTAATAAAACTAACAATATCACATGTTTTAATGCATGATGTTCACTTCCACAATGTTCTTAAATGTGAAAGTAGCTATTTTTCGATTATTTAAACTTTGATATTTTTTTTCAGTACTTATGAACTTTGCATGTTACAACTGTCAAACATATGACTTACAGTCTTTTGATAGTAAACATATATATATACATATATATATATATACAAAATCCAAAGGCCCAAAAGTAAGTATTGAAAAAACCCAAGCAAGAAGGAGTGCAGTCAATCTGTAGTTCAATCTGTAGTTCAACCAGTATAAGTATAGTCCAATATAAAAAATGAGCAGTTCCAAAAGCACAAATAAAAACCTTTTAATAACAAAGAGATGTGAGCGCTTTCACGGATGCTGTATCCACTTCATCAGACATAGTTACAAAAAAATCAGAATGCATTAAATACTCATTCAACCACTCCTGCCTTATTATTCAATTAAACTATTAGCCCTTGAATGAGCAAATTACTCCATCCTGAGGCATAAAAATACTTACAATGTCATGATCTTCTAAAAAGTATACTTATACTGGATGAACTACAGATTGAACTACAGATTGACTGCACTCCTTCTTGCTTGGGTTTTTTCGATACTTACTTTTGGGCCTTTGGATTTTGTATATCAATACTTTGTTTGGGGTAAGGATGGAAGGAGTTGAAAATGGAGCGATAGCCAGTGGCACTAGTGATACACCAGTAACATCTTCGACTGGGAGACTAAGGAATACCTTATCTGAAACGCTAAACCCATTCATGCATATGAATAACTGTTTAACTGACACAACTGAGAAAAATACAATGAATGAGCAAGCTATTAAAGTTGTTAAAAAAGACATTGAGAATGATTTATACAAATTTAAACGTTTGCAAAGTCAGCTGCATCATTTAGAAGCTTGCCTCAACTGTAACGTAGTCCCCCGAGGGCCAAGAATTCTCAACATGCCTACGTATGGTAATACATACCCTCAGTTATTGTCACAATGGCAACAAATTAACTTGAATGCTAGCAAGGCATATCTCAAATTGTTAATAGAATTTTTTCAGCCCATTGAGTTTGAGCTGAGAGATCGGATTGTGGAATTACAAGCTAAATTAACTGAAATGTATGGTATAGATCCGGCTGAGAGATGTATGCATGATCTTATAGACAAAGTGCTGCGTTATGAACGTAACCTCCTTGAACATAAAAGGAGGAAATTAACAAGAGACATTGATGATTTTGCCAAGCAGAATGTTTTTGTTTGGCCTAGAGACAATATGGTCAATGCAAGAGGAGCAGTGAATTCAGCTTCTATTAATTCTACTAGCGATGTGAGCATAGCACGGAACAGCTATGGTTCTGACCATGTGCATTGTGATGCAACACAGAAATGGAAGGGTGAAGAGAGTTCTGGGTCTGAAGAGACAAAGCAACAGAGTGTAAATCGTACAGCAGATGCTACTTCACCCAATCCCATTCACTCAGTGTATACCACACCGACTGAGGTGCTTAATGAGTCATAATTAACCAACAATAGCCTGGGCAAGGATATAAGTAATAATTTGATCGGTGCAGCGAGTATTGTGAGGTGGAAGATTCAACTTGAAAGGGCAGAGGTACAGAATTGGCTCCCCTGCCAATATGAGCTGGAAGAAAGAGGTCGATCGAGTTGGATACAGCGAGGGGAGCGAAGAGGAAAGAACTGCCCAGTCAACAGAATCAATGCACTCTAAAAAAGTTCTGGAACCAGGATGCTTAGTGTGGAATATATCTAAGCATGTCCTGAGACCAGAAGAAATACATCTGTTCAACAAAGGTATGAACTTTATATCTAGTTGTAATATGGACATTAGTCAGGCTATGTTAGCTATTAGATTGTTTGTGCGAAACGTAGCCTTGAAAGTACTGTATGGTGCAGATTCCAAAGCATGTACTAATTCTTTTAAATGTAAAAGTACTTTCACACCACATCTGCAGGCTAATTTGGATACTTTTTTGAAGGCAGTTCAAAATATGGTGTATAATGATTTTAACTTTTCTAAAACACCCAAGGACAATAATTTGACTAAACAAGAAATGGAAGCCTTTAATAAATTGAAGAATAACATGGACATTGTTATACGCCCAGCAGATAAGGGTGGTCAAGTGGTTGTGCTGGACTCTGAATACTATACCAGAACAATGTTACAAATGCTGGCTGATGAGGCATATGAGATGGTTTCATCTAATATTGTGTTTGAACTACAAGATAATATTTACAAGAGTTTGATGGAATGTAGGAATATGAATGTTATGAATGATGAATTTTTTGATTTTTTTTCATGTACAATATCCAATAGTTCCCAGGTTACATGGTCTTCTGAAGGTTCATAAAAATCCTGTAGAGCCGAGTTTTAGGCCAATAGTATCCGGCTCAGGCTGGCTGACTGAACCTTTGTCAATGTATTTAGACTTTGAACTAAAGAAAGTGTTGCTTAATAATGTTTATGTACTTAAGGATACGGAACAATTTCTAACAGACCTTTACTCTTGTGTTCAAGATTTGAATGATTTAGAGGATATTTTGTTTGTAACCATGGATGTGGTTTCTCTATTTACATGCATTCCAAATGTTGAAGGGTTAGATATTATAAGAACAACATTAACTGATTCCAATTCAATGGACTCTAGTAAGGTTGATTTCTTGTGCCTTCTGTTAGAGTTAGTATTGGAGAGCAACATTTTTCTATTTCAAAATATGTATTATAGGCAGCAGAAAGGTGTTGCCATGGGCACTAGTTGTGCAAACAGTTATGTCAATCTTGTCATGGTGGCATGGGAAAAGAGGCACGTGCTTGATAATTCAAACATAGTTTTTTACAGGAGATTTGTAGATGATCTTTTCTTTTTATGGAAGGGCACTGATGGGATGCTCCTGATGTTCTTTGAACAATTGAATAGTATGGATTCATTTCTGAAGTTCACCATAGACTTCTCAGCGGTTACCATCAATTATTTGGATGTAACCATCTCCCGACTCAATAACAGTTTTTTGACTAAAGTTTATCGTAAGTCATGTCATAGGCCAGCATATTTATACAGAACTAGCATGCACAATCCCAACATTTTTGGAAACATCATCAAGGGACAGGCCATGAGACTCTCAAGATTGTCATGTGAGGACGCATGCTTTATGAATGAACTTCATGACCTTAGGTCAGGGTTAGTGGAGAGATGTTACAGTGAACAGGAAATTAGTAGGGTATACTCGAGTGTGGGTGGTTTGAGAGCCACTAGAGCTAAACCCCACTATTCTGGTAGAGATGGCCTGCCAGTTAGTACATTCAATAGGCAGAGGCCAAGGAAGGAATCAGTTGTTATTCCTTTCAGTAATAATACCAGTATTATTGAGAAAGCCATAACGTCTAACTGGAATATTCTCATCGTGGATGAGAAAGTTAGGAAGGTAGTAGGAGATCATCCCACCTTTACTTATAGCAACATGAAATGCCTTAAACAATCTCTGTGCTACAATGATTCAAGCATGTGCTCCTTATTTCCCGAGTCCATGAGTTTTGAAGGGACTAAGAAATGTGGGAGATGTCTGCAGTGTGATTCTATAGATGAATCATGTTATTTTAGCCATCCGGACACAGGTCATCTGTGGGAACTGCGTAACAACAGTGGTTGTAACCAAGAAATATGCGAAAAGATACAACTAATAAATAAATAACTGGACCAGGTTCCTTCTCCGCTTAGTAAACTGGGTTTATTAGCTTTAAGCGCGATCAATTACAGTACACTTTTCGTCGGATAAAAATAACCAACTTCTTCAGAAGCATAAAAACAATGCAAGCGTAAAACACAACCTTTAAATACTATCACATGCTATTTTAACAAGATCTTTTAGTAAATTGGATCGTTCCACCTATTGGTGGTTAGTAATGTTATTACCATGGTGACACAGTTCATAATTCACGGTACCCATTTTTTGTCCACACCAAGTCCAAAACAAGTGCAAAACAAGTGGGGACCACCCAAATAGAACCACCCTTAGTTCTTGAGTTGTAAAAACCGTACGTGTCTTCACTTCTAAACCAAATTCCTAATTCATAAAATTCGGTATGGTACATTACTTTAAATTCCAGATTGAGTACAAGTATCAACATAGTGAAAACAACAATGCTGCCAAAACAAGAGCTAAACCACTTGCCGCTTGTGGCGGTAACAATTATGAAATCAGGGTCGCCCCTGGTATCAGTCGCGTTACTAATTAACAAAGTCCAAGTAACTCTACATAAAAAATTTTTTATAACTGTTTTTAACTATTTATTAACTAAAACATATACCCCTCCCCCATTTACACAAAACCACTTAATAAAGCCGTCAATTGTCACTATAGAGGTTAACAAATTATTGAAGAGTTTAAAATTGTTGGAAGTAATTTAAAATTATTTAAAATTATTTAAAGTTGTGTGGGGGTGGTGTTTATTATTGAAAGAAAAAATATATATATATACCATCAGTGAATGAACATGCTCATAACAATAATTGATGTCAAATACTAATTTCCACGGTAAGTGGTGAAAATATTAAAATGTTACAATTAAGTTATGTGTACCCCTTTGTTTATCAATGGTGGTACCAAACCACTATACTACTGATTTCATAATTGTTACCGCCACAAGCGGCAAGTGGTTTAGCTCTTGTTTTGGCAGCATTGTTGTTTTCACTATGTTGATACTTGTACTCAATCTGGAATTTAAAGTAATGTACCATACCGAATTTTATGAATTAGGAATTTGGTTTAGAAGTGAAGACACGTACTGTTTGTACAACTCATGAACTAAGGGTGGTTCTATTTGGGTGGTCCCCACTTGTTTTGCACTTGGTATATTTGTATTAATAGATATTAGTTTTTTGTTAGGCGTATTTGCTACGTTTTATATATAGATATATATATTTTTAGAAGATCATGACATTGTAAGTATTTTTATGCCTCGGGATGGAGTCATTTGCTCATTCAAGGGCTAATAGTTTAATTGGATAATAAGGTAGGAGTGGTTGAAAGAGTATTTAATGCATTCTGATTTTTTTGTAACCATGTCTGATGAAGTGGATACAGCATCCGTGAAAGTGCTCACATCTCTTTGTTATTAAAAGGTTTTTATTTGTGCTTTTGGAACTGCTCATTTTTTATATTGGACTATACTTATACTGGTTGAACTACAGATTGAACTACAGATTGACTGCACTCCTTCTTGCTTGGTTTTTTTCGATATATATATATATGTGTGTGTGTGTGCGTGTGTGCGTGTGTGTGTGTGTGTGTATATATATATATATATATATATATATATATATATAGATACACATCTATATATATATATATATATATATATATATATATATATATATATACAGAGAGAGAGAGAGATGTATGTATATCTGTATATATATATATATATATATATATATATATATATATATATATATATATATATATATGGGCCTAGGTCTATTAACTGAAAGCACATTTCACTGAAACACATTTGACTGTGCACAATTCACTGAAAAGAAAATTCACTGAAACACATTTCACTGAAAGGTATATATGGTCATTTCCCCACTGTTGTGTGACCCTGGAGTTAGTATATATAGTAAGGGTGTGTGTGGGGCACCTCCCCCCACATCAGGGGGTTTGAGGGGCATAGCCCCCCACCTATTTTAAATATTTTGAACTATATCCATGGATACTTGCAATTCCAATAACTTACTCTTTTCTGAACTTAATATATATCCAAAATGTGTGTGGGGCTATGGCCCCCACACTCCTGATGTGGGGGTGGTGCCCCCACACCCCCCTTACTATATATACTAACTCCAGGGTTGCACAACAGTGGGAAAAATGCCATATATAACTTTCAGTGAAATGTGTTTCAGTGAATTGAGTTTTCAGTGAATTGAGCTTTCAGTGATTTGTGCACAGTCATTTGACTTTCAGTGAAATCTGCTTTCAGTGAATAGTCCTAGACCCATATATATATATATATATATATATATATATATATATATATATATATATATATTTATATCACATGCACAAACGGCATGTAGCTTGTATTGTCCAAACTGTCTCATACAGATATAGTAGTTTCCTTCCTAACACCTCCTGCAGATATTACAATCCCAGGATAATGTGCATGCCATGGTTTCCCTCATAGAGTGTGGATGTATAATAATAGTTGTTCAAGTATATTTGTGTGTGTGTGTGTGTGTGTGTGTGTGTGTGTGTGTGTGTGTGTGTGTGTGTGTGTGTGTGTGTGTGTGTGTGTGTGTGTGTGTGTGTGTGCAGTCTCATCTCTTATCCCTCCGTATTATATATGCTATGTCAGAGGCATGGGATTAGTGGTGGTATTATTCTGATACTGTCCGTGATTGCGGTTGGTCCTTGTAATGTTTTCTGTGATGCTTTACTTATGGCAGCAAACTTCCTGGAGGCCTCTGCTGAGAGTACACTCACCTTCAGACATATCAGTTTAAACAGCTTCCCAGTATGCACCCCACCCCAGTTGTATGTCAGATCCCTGATAGTTGTCCTCTGCATTATTCACATAAGGATGCGTATCTCACACAGACATCCTCCTCATTATTATGTCACCTGGTGTAACAGTCACAGACAACACATTTTCACTGCACAGTCTGTACTGTACCATATGGATATGTGGTTGGTGATGCTGCTACAACCATTTTACATTGGCATGACCTCCTCTGCTGTACATGAGGTAGTTTCACATGTCCACCTTCCCTGTGGTCATTCCTGTAATTTATCTGTGTGTCAATTTTCAATACACACACCTCCCCTGAGTGATCATTTTACATGGCAGTCCATGCCCTATTACAGAACATTAATGCAGCTTTTGTACAGAATGCCAGGAATGGGATATCACAATACTCTACACTGTAGGTACACTGTCCTGAACTGTGTTTGGGCCATATACTTCACATTCATACCTCTCAACTGTCCAGATATTCCATGGATGTTCAGGTGTTTTCCTTATCAAATATATGACTTTCTGACATATCACCGGGATGATCTCTGAACTGATATGACTCAATATTACATACATTTGTGTGCATACCTCTCAGCTGTCTAGATTTGTGCAGAATGTCCAGTTTTTGTCTCATATTTGTGTTCTTTTCTTCATAACATGTTTGTTTTCTGGCAAATCATTGGCATGTCTTTGCAGAGTGAAGTCAGAAACTGATGATTGGCATTTGAGTTTCAAACTGCCTGCTCTTTAGAAAGTTCACGCTAATGTACCATCTATTCTACCAACATTCTAAACTTTTGAGTTTCAAACTGCCTGCTCTTTAGAAAGTTCACGCTAATATACCATCTATTCTACCAACATTCTAAACAAGATGTGCAATATTAAAATGCTATCCCTAGTTTTTGGGCTCTTGTCCTCCCATTATGTATATCTTTGTCTCCATATCTTGCTCAAAGAGGATGACAGGCATGTTTGAGTTTCATTCATTCTACCACATGTTTATGCGACATATATGGCAAATATTTCCCTGTTACTGGTTAAATATCTCCACATTATGTTGGCCTTTGTGGAGTTATGTTGCACTAACAGGTTTACAACTATCTGGCAAACCCTGGTGGTCATTGTGGCATTCCGTGCAAATCCGTGGACTGTACGTGCTCTGTTTTACATGGAATTGATATCCACATTTGCTTACACAGTTTTCTGGCCAGCAACACTTTTGCCAGCCACGATAATTAGCTTAGGCATACTGCGCCTCAATAATATGCATTGTGCCCTACCATGCACTTCTCAATGTCACACTAATATGTAAACTCCATGTAGGCTCCGAACAAGGCCTACATGAAGTTTATTGAATCCTGGCTTGCTTTTTTTTCTGTCTGCAAAACTTGTTTTTGTAGTCTCACGTCTTTTTAATTATCCCCAGTGAATAAGTCATGAATTGACTTTGGCAATGTTTTTTTTTTTTTGGAGCTGAGTCAGGATCTGTTTTTCATCCATGACCTGTTCCAGTGTTTCCCTGTTAAGCAAGGAGTAAACTTCTAGTACTTTAGATTTATGTCAAAAGAGAATAATTGTCTGTGTACTTCATTCCTTGGAGACTGAGTTGTGGGTGTTAATACACAAAGCAGTGGTGCTATTAGGACTTTTTTGTAACAGAGCTCTCATATGATCAGGGAACAGAGTGTCATTTTCCTAAGTTAATAGGCAGTTTAGATTGACTTTGATTTACAAGAGGAAGTCAAAAACATTCCAAGTCCTAGAACCACAGATAGATTTATTGAATGAATTTCATAAAAAGCACGAATTCCGTTTTAAACTCTTAATCAGCTGTATAAAAACAGCCCTGAAACAACTACAATGGCTTGAACTACCCCACTATCTACTCCTCTTCCAGCTCAGAACCACCCCTAAACCGATATATAAACCTCATGACTGTCCAGCACTCAGCTCTCTTTTGACCCTGTAAAATCCAGCTTGACCTCTACATTCTGAACACCAATATCTTCTCCAAATACACAAACCCAAACTACCTGCAGGTTAATTTCTCCTGGACAACTTCCAAAATATGGAATAACCTCCCAGCATCTATCTGCTTACACCAAGACCTAACTTCAAAAGCACACTGCACAGTCACTTCTCTGTGTGGATATGTAACTGTTCAATTCTTTCCTCAGCCATTACTTAAACTTAATCTACTAATTAAACCCTGAATTCTGTCCATATCCAGCTTTTCCTCATATTTCCATTTTACTTTACATTCCTAATGAATCTTTTACCTAGCTCCCCCTCTTGATATTGCTTAACTCCTTACTCCTTTCCCCCACCTTTCTCTCCCCTTTCTACTTTCCTTCTTCTTTCCTTTACTTATTGCCTTACCCCATGCCATTATAAATTCTTGCCTATATGCCATTCTCACTAACCTACATTCTTATTTTTCTATTTCTTGAGCTAAACAATGCCTCAGATGATATAAAATTTTCTTCTGCATATAATTGTTTATTTCAAAAATAATTGTATTATACTCTGTACTATTTTCAAGTTTTTTGTGTCTCTGTACTATTACTGTATCTAACTTTTATGTCTATACATTATTTTATTCAGTCATGTTTCATTCTATGTTATTATTTAAACTTTCTTGTAACTTTATGTATTATTATTTGTTGCAATTTTATGTATTATTTTTATGTAATTTTTATGTATTATGTAGTATTTTTTTGTAATTTTATGTATTTTTTTCTTACTTTGGAGCTTTTCTCCTCAGGCCTCCACTGAAAATGGGCTAGCTTGGCCAAGTGGACATTCCTGGTAACAAATGTCAATAAATAAATAAATAAATTTATAAAACAACCACTTGATTAGGCCAGCCAGTCAGCAAAGCATAATATGTGACATTCAGCAGCTTTAGCATTCTAAAACCCTATGCAATTGAAACTGTCATTTAACAAATATTATTTATTTTTCAACAATGGTTTAATAGTAGCTGCAGAGTTTAGCACAAGGTGCTTATCTGCCATTCTTAATGTTATCCTTTTATATTATGTAATTTTGTTTCATGAGCTGGACTCTTACCACTAGAGTTTGGATCCAATTTACTAGTAACTCTAAAATAAGGCAGTAATCTGTAGATGTTTCAATAATACATTTTGCCAAAGCATTATTAAGAATACTAGGTCTAATATCAGAAAAGTGTTAAATCACTATATCATTAAGGTGATGATCTGTTCTGCCTTCATAAAAGGCGGTACAGTTAGTGCATGTAGTTAAATATAAAATATGTCCAGTTAATATATGACATGCTCAACATATATATGAAGTAGGTGTATAGGTCCTGCAGACACCCCACATTGTGGGAAGCCAGAGGGACCTACACCCCTTACAAAATGCTTCACTGTTTTGTTTTTTGTCAGAGTCACACGTAAGTTTTTGAAATGTCGGGAATTGCAGAATCGAGTCTCACTCTTCCAATAGGGAACTTTTTGACAGAAGTCTCAGTATGGTAATATCTAAAGAGTCATTGCTTACTGAAACAATGGCAGCAGGATTTCTAATATTATTACAGTTTTCCTCAGGCTGCTTGAGTGCTAAATTATGATGCCACCTCCCTCATGTTCTTCCCCGTCCTTCTTTAAGATATTTCAGCTATCCATTTCATTCTTCTCAATACTCACCACATAATTTTTGCAGTGGTCCTAAAAGATAAACAGGGGGAGGCAAACAAACATAAATCAGTCTGTGGACAGATGGTATTGCCTGACCACTAGTATGTCAATAAACAACAGTATGAGTAAGACAGTTCTGAAACATAAGGGGGATAATTTATAACTTGAGGTTATTCTGCCAATAGGTAATTGATACAGCATCTAGATTACATAATCAAACTTTTAAAAGTGTGAACGTCATATGGTCGAACTTTTAAAAGTCTGAAAATGTAATAAAAAAAATAATAAACCAAAGAAAAAAACTACCTGAATGGTTTAAGCAGGGGGGCAAGCACCCCTGTACCCCCACACCCCCTGCTCTTTAAATATTCCAACTTTGAGATCGCACTACAGTGCAGAAAAGGGAAATCATCCCATTATGCACTGTATGCAGATCTCTGTTGAAACGTTCAAACTTTTTAAAGTTCGATCATATGATGTCAACCATATGATGTTCAAACTTCTAAAAGTTTGACAACATGATATAGACCCAATAAAATACAACTTACATTTGAAAAATAGTGCTTTAAATACTAGATGGAATATGTAGTGGCAGATTATACTTCTCAGTTTATACAGCAGACCTACTGCACAGTGACAAATTTTACTTCTGTTTGTCGCTGTGCAATTTACTATATCACTGCGATGTACCATTAGAAATGAGGAAGAACACCATGTATTATATTTCTGATTAATATACTCTTTCAGCACAGATCACATGGCAGAGTGGAAAGTAGTCTTGAAGGGAATGGTTGGACTCCTGCAAAATTGTTCCCATCGTACCTCTTATCAGAAAGGATTCTCTGCAGTGGTAGGACTTAATGAATGTAATTTATGGAGTTGTGCTTATCATACTGTGTAACGTTAGCAGATAACACATATAGGTTCATAGGTTCATAGATTAGTACTAAGCTAACTGCCCTTGCGAGCCATTTTTAAGCCTAGCAAATTGGCCCTTGTGAGACTCAAACCCGGCATCTTGTGTTTGTAAGGTAAATACCTTAACCATTAGGCCACCCATCCCAATATCAACAATGCTATTGGGTAGGGTGCCCTTTGTCATTTGAATTCATCAGATACAATCCTGCTAGTGAAATGCATTTTGCTGAACTGCAATTCACAGAAATAGTCATCCAAATGGTTATTGTTATAATACCACATAGCAGCTTTCTAGCATTTTTCTAATTCCTTTTTAGTCAAGCATATAGGCAGTATAATAAAAAAGTTTGCTTATATACCCCAGAAAACGTGAAATTAATTCAGTAATTCTTTTAATTGTATGTCATACATGTTGATAATACAACTGTGGCAGGAGATTTACTTACTTAAAGATACAATACTTTAGCTAAGAATTAGGGCCAAGTTAACATAACTACTTCAAACACCAGTGCTGCTTTAGCAAAGGCAATCAGAAATTACTTCAAAATCAAGCTCTGCAGTTACATTATAGGAGAATTAATTAATTGTTTAACTTGTACATTGTGACAGCAGTTATGTAAAAGGAGAAAAATGTTTAAAGTTTCTGTAAAATTCTGAGGTCAACTGTTTAGTACTGGTTTCACAAACAAGCATATTGTTTATATAGCACTTTTATGTCTTAAAATACTTTATGCGCACAGTGTACAAGAAAGGTGACAAAATGTCTGAATGTGATTGTGACTATTGGGGAGAGATGGGTGAAGGCTGCCAGCCTAGTCAAATATAATTTGATACATAATTCTATCAACTGTATAAATGAATGTAAAATACAGGCTTGTGTTTTTAAATGTAAGAAATCACTGTAAAATGTGAACTTCAAGATTGTTGCAACATTGCCATCTGCTGTAAGGAAAACCAAGCCAAGTATTTCAAATGTGTCTTTTTAAGTTGAAAAGATCTTATGAATCTCTTTAATGTTAGAATTCAGCTCCAGGGTGGCTGGATGAAGATTTCATGCCCATTGTTTTAAGGCTAAAGTTTATGACTAGTATTTAGATGTGGAAGGTGCTTTATTGCTCTGGTTTCTGCTAGTATATACATGTGAAATGTCTTCTATTGCAAGTTTCTGTGGAGGTGTTAGATTGCTAAATAATGTAGTTTGTTTGCCTGGGAAAACCTAAGTGTCAAAAATGATGTAATTTGGTGAGGAACCCAGCATACATGTTTGTTAGTAATGTTTAAATACTATTTTTCACAAGAGACAAAAAAGCATTTTGACTTTGGACATCTAACTTATCAGCACTCTGCCTTGTGCTCACATGTAAGTTTTTAGCACTGTGATTTCTTGTAGGAATAGTTAAAGCTAGTAAAGATTAATTAGGTATTTTTCTTTGAAATCAGACCTGTCCTACTGTATTATTTTAAGTTTCTGTGTGATCTCTGAACTCTTAGATATCTCTGTGGTGTAGTAGTTTTGTCTTGTGTTTTATTTATTTATTTATTATTAAATATTTTTACAACCTTCTGCCTGTGACTGATTTGTGTAGAGATAAGTAACAGAGTACATTGCATATTTATAGAGGTTATTGTAATAGGCCACTCTAAAGTAAGCCTTGACTGTTAGTCATACTACCATTGGATATTAATATTGCACAGTAATAATTGGACACCCTTTTAAGGGCCTTTTAGTAGCTGATATTATTAACTGGGTGGTGGCAGTAATTACTACCGTATAGTCTGGTTAAAGAGGCACAGATGGAGAATCTGTGTCAGCCTTTCCCAGGAGAGTCTGTGAAGTTTTATAAATACTTATCTCAAAGTGTATGTGTGTGTTGTGTTAGCTACTTGGCAGAGGGACGAAGCACTGGTTGGACAGAGAGGGTACTGGAGGTTTTAGCTTGCCCAGTTAGGCTGAGACCTGGACCCTATAGCTGTGCCAGTGGGGAGTCATATTGGGGACCTGGTGAGCAAGGGAGCAACCAGCCCCAGACTGACTGTGATCTCTGTGTGCACCTAAGTTAAATTACACTTTACTGTGTGTATTAGTTATCCGTTCCTCTTCTAGGAGATGACCTACCTGGTGTTAGTGGTGAAGATTGAGGCTCCTTGATTGCTGGACCAGGGCACTGTCATCACAGTGGTGTGACAGCCAATCTGTACACCTACACTCACGTGTGAAGTCTGATAATTACCGATGCTGGCCACGACACTGGGGAAATAACAGTATCTTTATGCAAACAATACATTGGGTTGTTTTAATTCCAGATAAAAATTCAAGGTGAACAGCATCAGTACCAGAACTGGAGGTGGAGAACTCAGTTTATTATTTTGTACAAGCATAAAGCTGGAGTCAGAAAAGTTTATACTGAAGCAACAGGTGCATAGAGCCAAGTATAAGGTATAATGGTAGACACAGCTCATAAAATTGAGGTTGATGACTTGCCTGGACACCATGTTTGTGGATGCCCCTGGGGGTGTCCATTTGGTACAATATTTCTGAATGGATTATTTTCATTTCTACTTTGTGCTATTTTTTATTGTGAAATTTATCATATCTGGATGTCTTTATTTGTGTTTCTCTTGCAATATTTTTCAAGCTGCATTTTTGTATAGATTAGTTTGGCTTTCCTCTGCAAAAACAGCACTCCATATCAAATCTATTTTTCTTTCTCAAGTCCATGCTTTTGTTTTGTACCTTTCAATAACTTCTGTTTTCTTTTTTGGTCCTCATCTTGATTTGCTTCCTCCATCTATGTAAGTAGGTTTATGTTATTTAAAGTTGTCACTGATTGTTTTACTCCCCACCCATGCCTCCTCAAGTTGTAATACTGAGATAGACTGTTTTCCTAGTGTATGCCCTTCCAAATATTCCTGTTGTTAGCATTATTATTGCAAGTATCTCTATGTTTTTAGCAATTTCTTTACCATACATTCTCCATGATTTTCTTAGTTCTTAATTTGCATGGTATATATGTACTTGTTTTCAGTCTTTTAAGCTTTGCACATTTCATTACATATTGTATCACTAAAGTCCACATGCCTATGGAATTTTCAAACCACAAAATCTAATTGTATACCGCTAATATGGGTGACACCTTGCACCTCTACTTAATTTAACAAACCATGGTCACTGTAACTCAATAAATTATCAAGTAACCTCATAAAACCAGGAGTACAAAATGGGTCTATATCACATTGTTGAACTTGTATAAGTTCAAACAATGTAATATCAAACCCAAAAGTCCAAAATGCAAAAATAGGAAAGGATTGGCACATAGATTTTTTTCTCAGGGAAAGAAATCGGTGGGCTGATTTCAGGGCTTTGCTATTTCCTCCACTGTGGTGCGATCTTGGAATTCATATATTTAAGTAGGGGGGGTGTGGGGGCACAGTCCCCCACATTGGGGGGTGTGGGGGGTGAAGCCCCCACTTTAGTTTTAGTTTAAGGTTTATGTTTATTTTTTTTGTTAAGGAGCAGCGATTTTTTTCCCTGGGAAAGAAATCATGCTCTGTGTGTTTGTTATTGTGCAGTTTCGGACTTTTGGGTTCGATATTACATCGTTCGAACTTATACAATTTCGAGATATGATACAGACCCATCAAAAAATTATCCATGTTCAACCAGAATATGATAAACCAATCATGTTACCCTTTTGTCCTGTTACTCAGAGGACTCAAACCTGCTTTATACTGCAACTTATGTGACTTTTTTAAATACAGTGTCAATCCCCATCTCAGATGTGAACCCATAATTTTATGTTTCAGTGACTGATGTGCTGCCACAATCTTACACTGATACCAGTAATAAAGCATCGATGCTCATTCATAAAAACATATGAAGGTATTTCCAGCTGCTGGTATGATACGAGTTATTGATGCTGAAAATCAGTAAACTAAATAAGAAGGTAAGGCAATCAAAAGCACCAAAAACTTCTTGGAAATGTCACTGCAATTGAAAATAAAGTGTACTGTGACCTTTAAATAAAGAAATTTCAATTCTCTCAAATGAAATGCTTTTTCCAATAACTGCTACACAGCAATGTGATCTTATACTAAAATAATTGTTAATAGAAGTCATTAAAACTTCACTTATCTACATTATATAATTGAAAATCAATAAACATTTGCTATACAATTTACAATACTACTTTCCCTCTGCTAAGTTTTCTTCTATATACTTTCAGGTAACAAAAGCTGAAATGCATCAAACACTTCAGGCAGCTGAGGCCAGCTACACATTGCAATTCTGTATTCACAAACGTTTGAAAAACAATTAGTAAAACCTGGGGTGAAAATCAATAAGGTGATATTTTATATAAGTTTTGAAATGTAAAGTTTTCTGAACGATACATTAATGTCCATTTAGCAAATTCAACAGGAAGAAGAAACAGCAAAGTTCTGTTAAATCATAGCAAAAGTTCAAGGGAATCTGCAAGCACTAAAATGCTGTTAGAATTGCTAATCAAGTAATTTCAGAATATCTTTGATAAGATGGGGTATTAAATAATTTGGGTATAATAATTTCTATCATATGCAACAGAAAAACAGAAGAAAAAAAACAACTCCAAATACTGAATATGTAGATCATCAGAAAGCCAAACAGAATTCAATGTGCCACACTACCTTCTGTGAAGATGTTTGCTGCCTTCCTATCCACCACAGCAAGACTTGTATAATATAAGTTAAATGAATGATAGCACACATATGATGTCATATGTAATAAAAATATCAGAACTAATGTGGCAGTTATTAATCACAAGTAC
Source organism: Protopterus annectens (assembly GCF_019279795.1). NCBI lineage: Eukaryota > Metazoa > Chordata > Ceratodontiformes > Protopteridae > Protopterus > Protopterus annectens. The sequence continues at coordinate 175,039,876 of NC_056740.1, read as the reverse complement.
TGCATCCTGGTAAAATAATTTGTCTTTGTTGTGGGTTCTGTAACTGACCATACTATCAACCTAATATTGCTTAAGCAGTCCAAAATGACTGCAAAGCATACATATCATCCTGCAGACACAGAAAATAGGTATAAAGGCTCTTGAAAAGTAGGTGCAGCCAACCAAAAATGTGGACACCTAATCAGCATAACATTTGAATATCAGTAGTACAAAATTCTCTCTATTTCCAGTAAGATTGTGAGATATTACTTAGAGACATAAGTTTTAAAAACTGAGAATGATATAAATTAAGCAAAATATAGTCATGTTATCAAAGACAACATAACCTCTTTAGTCTTTAATGAATGATATTACAGAAATCAACCTACAAGGTCATTTGCTTATGCTTCTGAAAAAGGGAGGTATAACATGTGGGTCCTGTTTTTTAAATCATTGGTGCCATCGGAATGTTTGTTATGTATTCTGTTTCCTGTTACTACATAGCTTTACAATCATGAGGAGTCAGAAGACAGCGTGAAGGGGGAATTAAGCCTGAAAATAGCAGCACACCTCACAAAACAGTACATGATTTGAGGGGCTAAATCAAGCCTAAAACAGGTATGTGCCTCCAAAATAGGTACAGTTAAGAGGTCTGCAGGGAAGTAATGGACATCACAAATTCACCCTTGCTAACATTTTCCTAGGTCATTTATTCTGTTAGATAAATACGCCAGAGGCCCAGAGTTGGAAAACTAGATTATGATAGACAGCTGTTTACTACAGTGTGACATCTGTGTTATTAGACTATATGCCAAGTATAACAAACTTTACTGGGAATTTATTTGTAGCTCATGGAGTGCAATCAGTCCATTGCTAGACAATGGTTTATTAGCTTTACATCTGCTTTATTACAGTGTATACCAAGCACTATATACCTTACTAATGATCATATCCTGTTTCATCTTACTTTTATTACCTTTCACTTGAATATAGCTGTGTTTGTTTATTGATTTATCATCTGAGTAACTGATTGTGCTGAATTCTGGTTTGTTTTTTATTAATATCTGCTGCAGACTACAAAGAGCACGCTTACTCACTACAGAACTGTTTCACCCCTGTAATACATCATCAGAAGTTGGGGCCGGATGCTATGGAATCAGGAATCAGAAAGTAATTGTACAGCTGCTCACCATACACTAAACAAAAACACCCATTTATTAAGCTTAATAAATGCAGGTCCACTGAAGTAACTAAAGTAAAAACTACACATTTTAGAATAAGAAAGCTGCTTTACAAAATGATAGCATAATTACAAAAAAAAAAAAAAAAAAAAAAAAAAAAAAAAAAAGAGTAAAAAAATGCACTTGTTCTTTAAAAGTCAAGCACAAAGTCTTCTTCAACTATACTGAGAAGCATAGAAGTGATGCACAGTTCTATACTGAACTTATACTGAATCTATATGTAAAGATGTTTTCCTTACCGTCAGTCGTATCATATCATATCATGTCATGTCATGTCATATCATTGAAATGTGGTTTCAAAATGTATAAAGCCACTCCTTCTATAGCAGGGATTTGTGTCTAACACACCTTCAGACCTGATAGGAACTATGTTGGAGTATTCTTATTTATTAAAGACCACATAACAGATAGGTTCAGTGCTAACTTTACCCCCCTCTCATCCCCTAAAGGGCCCATCTCTGTACCGGAAGAATGCAAAGTTCCTGTAATCGCAGCTGCACAGGTAAAAAACACACACTCTCCAAAGCCAAGAACACAGCATCCATGGGATCTGACAACATCCCAGGCTGTGTTCTACATGAACTAGAGAACGAACTGGCACCCCATCTAAGTACCATGTTCAGTCATAGCCTCACCTCAGGCTATGTGCCCACTGAATGGTGCACAGTGATGGTTATCCCACTCCACAAAGGGGGAGCCACCACGGACCCCAGGAACTACCGCCCCATTAGCCTGACAAGCCTGCTATGCAAGGCTATGGAACGTATCATCACAGAACTTATAAATAATGACACTGGTAATCTCCAAACTCTGGACCCCACCCAGTTTGGGTTTGTAAAATGCAGATCATGTCTCCTAAACCTAACAGACTTCTTTGAAGCGGTCACCAAAGCCGTAGATGAGGGTAAGGTGGTTCACACAGCCTACTAGATCTTGCCAAGGCATTCAACACCATCCCTCACTTTGGAATTATAGATAAACTCATTAAACTAGGTATAAATCCCTATGTCACAAGATGGGTTGCCAGCTGGCTCACTGACAGAACCCACACTGTGAAAGTAGCAGACTCCAAATCCAACTTCAGACCAGTGACAAGTGGAGTACCACAGGGTTCAGTCCTGGGTCCTCTCCTGTTTGGCATCTACTTTTCTGAAGTACAGGCTAACACAGAAGGTTTTCTGCTAACGAAGTTCGCAGATGACTGCAAACTAGGAGTAATAACCAAACGATGTGGACATCCTACAAAAGGGCCTCGCAAAGACAGATGTCTGGTGTCAAAGCCATGGCCTCAAGCTCAATGCTAAAAAGTGCATTGTCATCCCTTTTGGTAAAAACTCTGTACCCATGAACTACCACATAGGTGGTAGTCTACTTAACACTGACAGTGTGATAAGAGTCCTTGGGACATAGGTGGACAGTAGTCTCTACTTTGATAATCACATCACCACAGTAGTCAGGAAATCCTTCTACGTGGCACACCTCATCACAAAAGGGTTCTCGTCCAGGAAAAAAGAGGTAATTGTTCTCTCTACTCGACACTCATTAGACCCATTATAGAGTACAATGTCCCTTTTGGAATGTACCTCACAAGACATCTGCAGCAGCTGGAAAGGCCACAGAAGTACCTCACAAAGAGGATTACTGGCAACGAACAGATGCCCTACACTGACCATCTTAAAAACTCCATCCTTACATCTTAAAAACTCCAACTTTTGCAGAAAAGAGGAAAATCCCAGGATGCAAAAAACTCCCTTACTAGCCTCAGTAAGAAACTGAGATGCCTCATAAAATCCTCCAAAGCTAGTTATGAAAATAAAATTGCCAAAGATTCCAAAGACAACAACAAAGCATTCTATAACTATGTCAAGAATCTAAATGGCAATGCTCAGATCTGCTCTGAGCTAAAACAGAATGGCAATAAATATACTGATCCAAAGGATATTGCCAATATCCTGACAGATTGATTCAGTGCCAACTTCACCGCCCTCTCACCCCCTAAATGGCCCATCTCAATACCGGAAGATTGGCAAATTCCAGTAATAACGGCCACACAGGTACAAAACGCACTCTCTAAAGCCAAGAATACAGCATCCATGGGACCAGATGACATCCCAGGCTGTGTACTACATGAACTACAATATGAACTGGCACCTCACCTAAGTGTCATGTTTAATCATAGCCTCACCTCAGGTTTTGTGCCCACTGAGTGGCGCAGAGCTACAGTTATCCCAATCCACAAGGGGGATCCACCTTGGATCCCGGAAACTACCGTCCCATCAGTCTGACAAGCCTTATCTGCAAGGCCATGGGCGTATTATCATGGAACTTATAAACAAAGACATTGGCAACCTTCAAACACTGGACCCCACCCAGTTTGGGTTTGTGAAGGGCCGATCTTGTCTCCTGAACCTGATTGACTTCTTTGAATCAGTCTCCAGAGCCATGGACAAGGGTAAGGTGGTCCACACAGCCTATCTAGACCTTGCCAAGGCCTTTGACACCATCCCCACTCTGGAATCATAGATAAACTTACTAAGTTGGGTATTAATCCCTATGTCACCCAATGGGTTGCTAAATGGCTTACTGATAGAACCCACACTGTAAAAGTAGCCGACTCCAAATCCAGCTCCAGACAAGTGACAAGTGGAGTACCTCAGGGTTCAGTCCTGGGGCCGCTCTTGTTTGGCATCTACTTCTCTGAAGTACAGGTCAACACTAAAGGACTCTGGATAACAAAGTTTGCAGATGACTGCAAACTGGGAGCCATTATTGAATCCCCAAATGATGTGGATACTCTACAAAAGGGCCTTACAGAAACAGATGCTTGGTGCCAGAGCCATGGGCTCAAGCTCAATGCCAAGAAATGTATTGTTATCCCCTTTGGGAAAAAAACATGTATCCATGAATTACCATATAGGTGGCAGTACACTAAACACAGAAAGTGTGATAAGAGACTTAGGGACACAGGTGGACAGTGGTCTCACCTTCGATAACCACATCGCCACAACAGTCAGGAAATCCTTCTATGTGGCACACCTCATCACGAAGGGCTTTTCATCCAGAAAAAAGAGGTCATTGTCCCACTGTACTCATCCCTCATTAGACCCATTATAGAATACAACGCCCCATTTGGTATGTACCTCTCAAGACATCTGCAACAACTGGAAAGGCCTCAGAAATACCTCACTAAAAGAATCACAGGCCTAAAGCAGATGCCCTACGCTGACCGCCTTAAAAACTCCAGCTATACTCTGTCATATCGTCTACTCAGAGGCGATCTCTGCTTAACATACAAGGCCATGTCAAACCCAGAGCTGTTGGACATGCTACACTTAAAGAAATCCCAATCCCTCAGAGCTACACGCTCCAGGGATCTAAACCTTGTCATCACAATAAACAAAACATGCTGGAGGGATAGGTTCCTGACCCAGAGACTCCCCAGACTCTGGAATAGATTGCCCATACATGTCAAGCAGAGTGCCTCTTTGGACCTCTTCAAGAGGAACCATGACGATTGGATGGGAGAAAGGAAATTCACCCCAGGGATCACGTCAGTCACCCTGCTGGACAGGGGTCCAGGAAAGTAAATAATGTGGGAAGAAATGGCCAGGGAATTGTTATGGCTAGGCTTGTATAGGCCCTAGGGCTGATAGCCTAGTACCAACCTATGAACCTATGAACCTTACTCCGTTGCATATTGCCTACTCAGAGGTGATTCTGCCTAACATACAAAGCTATGTCAAACCTAGAGCTTTTGGACATGCTCCACTTAAAGAAATCCCAATCCGTCTGAGTTACATGCTCTAGGGACCTAAACCTTGTCACCACAATAAACAGATCATGCTGGAGGGATAGATTTCTGTCCCAGAGACTTCCCATACTCTGGAACAAACTACCTATCTATATCAAACAAAGCTCCTCATTAGCACTCTTCAAGAAAAATCTTGATGATTGGATGGGAGATAGGAAATTCACCCCAGGGACCACTTCTGTGGCAATGCTCGACAGTGGCACAGGAAAATAATTTTCTTGGGTGGTGAAAGCCAGGCTACCTTTTGGCTAGGCTTATATAGGCCCTAGGGCCAATAGCCTAGTACCTACCTATGAACTTATGAACCTATGTGCTATGCTCATCACCTCAAAGCCCTGTCTCTTTAGGTAGTATCATACAGACTACTGAGTGATCTTAGCCTGGCATACAAGGCATCCCCGGACCCTGTTTTGCTGAGTCTTTTTCACATCCAGAAAGCAAGCACCATCAGAACTGCTAGATTAAAAGACTTAAATTTTGCTTCCGTTATAACTAGGACATGTTGGAGAGACAGATATGTTTCTCAAAGAACTCCTATTATCTGGAACAAACTCCCCATATATGTGAAGCAGAGTTCCTCCCTATCCCTATTTAACTGCAACTTGGACCAGTGGATGGGTATTCGGAAATTCACCCCTAGTCTGGATCCTATGTCTATGATAGACAGAGGCAGTCAGTAAATCATTCCCTATAAATCAAATAGAAATCAGATTTGTGGGTGACATTCAGGTTGCATGTCTAGGCTTTTTAGAGTCCTAGTAGTCGTTAGCCTAGTATACAGCTATGACTTTATGAAAATTATGCCCGATTCCTAAACATACAAACTGAACCACAAATACACAGGAATTCCATCATCTTAGGGGACTTTAACTAACTGTTGATAATCTGGGATACCTATACCTCAATTTTAGGTTATGCCCTAAAATTCCTCACTTTATTAAACAAGAATTCCCTTGATCAAATAGTCAAAGAACCCACTAGAGAACAAAATATTCTTGATCTGGTCCTTACAAAAATAGTATTTATAGGAACTATCCCATTGGTTTACCTTTCCCAGTTAAAACAGACCACAAACTGGTAGTCTGGTAACCTTCCTCAAAATCCCCAAATTGCCAGATGCAAATTTCACAGTATTTAGAGACTTTAGATATACTAACCTCCTACAAATCTTTGACAGTCTCAAAATTCAGGTATAACTGTAACCCTCAACATGTTGACATGGTTGCTAGTTATGCAAATACCTAATACAGAACATATTATTTTCTACAACACAGCATGAATTTAGATGAGGCACAGAAACACCATTACTAACTTTCATAATTAATGTTCATGAAAGATGAAATCAAGGTGAAATAGTTGCATCCCCATTTCTAGACTAGGTGCATGTATACCTATTCCTCCAGTGTGTTCTGTTAATCTTGCAAAAGAGACTGAGGTCCCTTGAGTTGGTGTTTCTGATACCATTTGACTCCTGAATGGGAAATTAGTCTAACAGAACAGGTTCTGTTGAGGGTCTTTACATGAGGCAGAGAATGCCGCAAAGTAGCCGATATAATAAAAAGAGGAGACAGAAGACTTTGAGATAATTTGTAAAGTTTTTTATGATTTAGAGCCTGAATTTTTATAGTGAAAAAGCGCTGCAGTCCTATTTAGTTATGACAAGTGTTTGGACAGATGCATACCAAAAAGTGCATTAAACTCAATGATCAGCCTAATGATTTTTGAGTAGACAGGAGCAAGTATGTCCCAGTATCGGGGCACCATACCCTCAGATATAAACTGTGCAATTAAAAAGGATTTCCTTACAATAGTAGATACACACTGATCAAAGGAGAGTTATTAGTCAACACAGGTTCCCAGATCTCTAACTACAGAATGAATTTTCTGGGGGGTGTTGTCAATGTGATAGTTAGAAATGGAGCCATGCTTGTTGAAGAATTTGATTAAGGATTTCTTGGTATTTACTTTTAGTCCATGGTTTTGGAATGAACTTTTTTGTTTGGGCTATGCTGTCTTGTATGATACTGGTCGCCTCTAGGAGTTTATATTGGCACCAAGTTTGGAGTCATCTGCAAACCTGGTCCCACAATCCTTTAACATTTGCTTTGACCTCAAAGAACTAAACATCAAAGAGAAGTGTCCCAAAGAATGAACCCTGGGGGACTTCACAAGTGACAGGTCTCTGAAGGAGGTAAAGCTGACAGGCCTTGCTTCGTGTGTTCTATTTGTGATTCAGTTTGCTATCCAATGAGTTACATAGGCATTAACATTTAGCTGTGAAAGTTTTTCTATACTGTCTGAATGTGGGATGGCATTAAACATCTTTGCAAGTTCCAGAAAGGCAGTGTGCACTGATTTGCCCTCATCCATTGCTTCAGTAACTTTTATGAAGACTTCAGTCAGGTTTTGTAGGCAGTACATGCCCTTGACAAATCTAAGTTGGGTTGGGTCAAGAGTCTGTAGATCACCTGTTTTCTTATTTATTTGTTCCATAAGTTTCCTTTCCAAAGGGACCCCTATCGAAACACCAGAACAATGCCAAGTGCTAACAACTGCAAAAAAAGACTGAAAACAGGAAAAGAGTGAATTTGCATTAAACTTTTTTTGCAGGGGGGACAAGCCCTCTCTTCACCCTTCCATGTGGGGGAGGCAAGCCCGCAATCCACTAAACTTATATATATATATATATATATATATATATATATATATATATATATATATATATATATATATATATATATATACACACCAACATTACAGATCCCGATATCTTATGGAAAAGGGAGTATTCCGAGAAATGGCATCTAGCACTTAGTATCTGTAAATCTGATCTTTTGGCTGTTCAGTCTCTTTATATCAGGACTCACTCTAGTGGGTCCTGACATTTCAAATGGTTAGTTTTCCATAGGCTTACAGATGAGTGTGGTTAGGATTATCAGTCTATAATTACCTGGGTCCACTGTAGCCTCACCTTTGCATAAGGGAATGACTTTGCTGTCCTCCATTCATTTGTTATAAATCCTGTTTTGAGGATAATGTTGAATAGCCTTTGTAGGAGGGTCTGATGATTCATGTTTCAGGCTAGCTAGCAGGCAACTGGGTATGTTATCCAGCCCCATATATATAGTGTTCTTGGGCTTAGATAATGTTTTGAGAACTTGTTATTGGGAGATTGTGGAGGGGGGTGGTGGATATGAACATTTGATCTGAGAACACTGGAGAGTAGGGGGGTGAAGTTGAAGCTGAATTTATCTACTAGTGGACAAAGTATGTGATATCATTGTGAAGGAATATCAAAAAAAATTATATATCTAAGGCAGACTGTGTAGGGAAGCTACATAAACAACAGAGGTGTACATAATTTGTAGCAATAGTTCATGTCCCCCTCTTCTACTATCCCTGACCATCTTGCTTTTCCTTGTCTTAATGTACCTACTATGACAACATTCTCTTCCTTCTGATCATCATTCACTTTGCCCTGTACCTGGACACAAATGGTACCAAGTGATACCAGTGCCTTGTGGTTTGTATGTTTTCATGACAGGAGGTGGATCAGGTGGCAAGGCTTATGGAAAAGGCAACAGCACTTGAGAAGGACCTAGTTGACCAATACCATAAACAGAAGACCCTACATTGGTCTCTGACAAGAAAGGCTCCAATTCTGATTCTCAGGAGGCCCAAGGAAATGTTTTGGACTCCTTCTATATCTAACAGTCACAACAACAAAGCAGAGACCTACTTCCTGGCTTGTATGAGATCGATGGAGAGTGCTCTTAAAAATGGCTTGTCTAAGATTGAAACCGAGCACACTATGCACCACTGCCCACTGTAGATTCCACTGTGCACCATACAGCCAGTGTACTCTCTCTGTCACTGGATATATATTTTCTAGAACAGTATTAGACTAGTATACCTGTAACTGAGCCTGGGTTGACAGATACTCTTGCCTGTAAAACCTTTGCAGAGATCTCTCAATGCATACATTGACATCAAATCAACCTGAACAAAGACTGCTTCACTTCCTGCATTAGAGCTACCACTGCATGTTGATACACTGTTTCCCTTCTCTCTTCCTTCATCATTGAGTTCTGAAATTCATCACAATGGATGGTCTGCCATGACCCAAGCATATATGTAAATTCAAATATAACATGCCAGTGCAGTAGCAACAGCAGACTCTATATAAATCAAAAATCGCAAGTACACAGGCTAGCATACTCACATGCAGGGATTAGGTCACCACAGGCTTAGAACTCATAGCTCCAATGGTACTGTAGCTTTGACAAGAGGTGCCTTTCTGAGACATCTGCATATGCAGCAATACAAAGATGCAGTTTGTGCAAGGATAATGTTACATGGAATGTTGATGACAAGTGCAGACAGTATGTTGCCAATGGTTGCTGATACAATGTAGCCTGGTGTTCACAGCACCAGGAAACATATATACTGACCTGTTCTGGTACCACAAAAATATTCCATGGTATTTTTTCAGCCACATCAGCAAAAGACAGTGCATACAGAAATAATGATCAGAAAACAAGGTTCACATAAAACAATGCATTATAGCAAAGAACCATTGAAATAATTCAGAATACATACAAAATAGCATGAAATGTGCAAAGCTTAAAAGACTGAAAACAAGTACATGTATACCATACAAATTAAGAACTAAGAAAATCATGGAGAATTTATGGTAAAGAAATTGCTAAAAACATAGAGATACTTGCAATAATAATGCTAACAACAGGAATATTTGGAAGGGCATACACCAGGAAAACAGTCTATCTCAGTATTACAACTTGAGGAGGCATGTGTGGGGAGTAAAACAATCAGTGAGAACTTTAAATAACATAAACCTACTTACATAGATGGAGGAAGCAAATCAAGATGAGGACCAAAAAAGAAAACAGAAGTTATTGAAAGGTACAAAACAAAAGCATGGACTTGAGAAAGAAAAATAGATTTGATATGGAGCGCTGTTTTTGCAGAGGAAAGCCAAACTAATCTATACAAAAATGCAGCTTGAAAAATATTGCAAGAGAAACACAAATAAAGACATCCAGATATGATAAATTTCACAATAAAAAATAGCACAAATTGGAAATGAAAATAAGAAGCTTAATGAGATAGAAATTAAAGAAACTGAAACTGAAGTGATAGAACATATGTGAAGTGAAGGATTTAGTGTTGAAACGCAGACAAATGCAATACTGCAACACAGAGGCCAGTGAGTCCCCAGATGGAGGAGTAGTAGGTGGAGTAGCATGAATCTGAAGTTACACCACAAGGCAATGTTCTGGAACCTTCTGTAGGACACTTCCAAGAAAGTTCAGTTAGTATTGCCATAGTAAGGGAAAGAGCAACAAACAGAGAGCAAAGAGGATGCTCTAAGTCCAGATGAAAATGATCGAAGGGAGGACTTGCTTAATTTTAATAGAGATGAGCATCCATATAAAGATCAACTGCAATAACAGATTACAGAAATAACATGTCAGAAGACTGATAAAAAGATGAACACTGTAATTGGGACTATTATGAAAAATTCATGTGATATAACAACAATTATATAGGATATACTACTGTGCAGCCAAACAACTAACAGTAACAGATAAAAGGTTACTGCAAAAATGCAGAGTAACAAAGAAAAGGCAGAGAACAAGCAGAATGTCACTGTGGCAGTATTGAAGAGAGAAAACTATAAACCAACTGAGACAAAAAGTATAACTGTTATAAAATTACAGAAAAGGGAGCAGAACTAAAAACTTTCAGAAAGATAAGATGTAAAAGCAACAGGCAATTTTACAACAGAGGACAGTTTATGATACTTTGTTTCCGATATTAAATGAAGTCTTTCAGCACAAGCAGAAACACTTAGAAGGGATGCAGATAAATAAAAAGGGAAAGTACAAGACAAGAAATTCATTAATGATCCAAAACACCATAAAGGTTAAGGTTTTTATCTCAAGAATACAATGAGCAAAGTTTGACTCTGATCTCTGCTTATTGGCTAGGCTTGCACTAGTCTGTAAACTAAACGCTTAGTTTTCAATTACGAATCTATGAAAAGAAGAATTATCATGAAAAGGACCAGAAAAAAGTAAAAAAAATAGCAACATCCACAAATATAGCACCAAGTATAAACACCTAAAATAAACATGTTGACCAAGATTTGACACAGGAATTATTAAAGAGAGGTGAATTTAAACCAAATGATGAAAGGCTAATAATGGTTGCCCAAGATAGTGCTGTGAACAAACTGGTTTACAAAGTCAATAGAAAAAGTGAGAAAAACAGACAAATACAAGTTCTGTAAAACAGAAATGGAAACTGTCATGCATCTTGTTGCTGTCTGCAATGCACTTGTGTCAAGACTGTTGCACTGGAGATTGTGCAAAGAATATGCAGGCAGCTGAGAAGATTACATGAATCATAAAGCTATCGACAATGATGAAAGTCAGAAAACATAGGATCACTCAATACCAACAGTTAAGAAAGTAGATGTAAGAAAACTAGATTTAGTAGGCCAAGAAAAAAGACAAATATTGCAGTAGTCATTGAATTGCTGCACCTAGCGATTAGTATCTTATGTACCGAACAATAGAAAATCATAAAATACCAGGGTTTACAAGCAGAAATGAGAGCAAAATGGAATAAAGATACTCAAACATTTGCAAGAGTTGTAGGTGCAACAGGACTAATAAAAATAATTTACAGCCATACTAAAATATTGTACCAATACATGTGAACCCATATGAATTACATGAGGGAGGCAGTTCTGGGTGTATTGTGGGTGCTGAGACACCATACTAATTTCATGAACTGTAATCATATGCTGACTTATGAATGGGGCCCATTCATCCATCCATCCTCAACCCCATTTTCCCATTTTACATGGGGTTGGGGTGTCACTTCAACAGTGACAATCATCTACAGCCAAGGTTTGCACTGCCAGGTGGCTAGCCCTGTCATGGTAGTTCACCTGTACCACTGACTTGCACACACACTGGAACCTATGGCCAATTTAGAGTGTCCAATCCACCTACTGCATGTCTTTGGAATGTGAGAGGAAACCCATACAACCACAGAAAGGACATGCAGATTCCACAAAGAATGCTCCCCAGCCAAGAATCAAACCAGAGAGCCTTTTGCTGTGAGGCAACAATGCTAACCACTGCACCACTGTGGGGCCCATTAATATTACACTATTAAAAATCCAACATTTGGGAAAATTATAAAAACAGTGGAAACTTTGTGACAGCATTTACTAAAGGAATCTTTCAGGGAAGATCATAGCTGGCAAACAGAATTGTGTGTGACAACAGAAGGAAGCCACTTGAATTAATCAACTTCCCAAATCCTTAATTGGCTCCTTAATGAATTGGGTCACCCAAAGATTCAAAAAGAACAATTGCATGGCACGGCCACATGGGATATGTTAAAGTTGATGCATGAAACTAATTCCTGAACACTATTGCTGTAAGGGTATTCAGAAAAACCCATGGAATTCATGAGCTGCATTAGAATAATAGGCCCTACACTGAGCTACAGGAGTACATCCATCTTGCTGACTGTGAGTCAATGTCTAATATCCATTTTGTCATAGATCTGCACATATAATGTGGAGTGTTACTTCTACAGTATTAACACAGAAACAGTGTGTAAATCAGGCAAACACTGTGGTAAATCATAAAACATTTTGTACATTTAGACTAGTAAGAGCTCTGTCACCAGACAGACTTTTAAAAACCCTTAAAGTCATTCTGTGGAAGGTGGAAAGGACTAGGATCCAAACTAGCCATTATGGGGCACAATGAATAGGTCCATGTATTAATGAATTCCTTGTGTGGTCATGTCAAAGTAGCATAACAAATTTGAAGGTATTGCCAGGAAATCTTTCTATGGGGCCCATACTTCTTATGCAGAAACGTCAAATGCAGCAATGCAGGACTGGCCACCTATTATCTGTTGAAGAAGACTAAAAACAGTATAATAAAACTATTCCACTAATCTCCCAGTCCCTTAAGTTGCACCTCATCTCACCAGCCCTAAGCACTGGATTTTGTCAAATAGGGATATATGGTCACAAGGTTTCTTTGCTGCCCAAAGAAAAGATGAGCTTGGGTTAACAGCAGAAAATACAGAGTGAAAGCTTAAATATTTAATGACCAGTCCACTAATCAACCATAACTACCTAAAGCATGTCTGTTTGACTTTTTATCATTTGCTCCTCCATACAAAGCTAGAGGCTAATTTCTTTATTTTAATTAACAAGGATGATGTGGGTCACAAATAGGCATGTCTTACCACACAAAGTAGCAGGAGAGACACATCATTATAAGGGCAAAAATTCTACCAGGCATTGTAAGATTTATCTTTTTCAAGGAATGCACCCTTACAAGCATAAAGACACTTCAGATTTTTTTATAACTAGCTCTTCAAAAAATGCGATCAGGTAAACGCCAGAATATTTAGGAAAACTTTCACACAAAGGAAAAGAGAGAGTTGAGGCAGAGGCCATCATAAAAGTTTTAATGGGGAATGAGGCTGATTTATGTAAGTTAAACTGAAATCCAGAAAAGGTAGAACTGCTGCAACCTAGTATGAATAGTTCACTCTTGGGGTCTATAGACAAAAGCCTAGTATCATATTCAAGCATTAATGACAAGGCCCGAGATCCTAAAATGTTTGACTTAGGGAGGTTGCTGTTACTAAGAACTGCCTTAGCCAGGGGCCCACTACTAAGATAAAAAAGAGACAAGGGAAGAGGAGACCCTTGTCTTGTGTCCCTGACGAAGAAATCTGATTCAATTAAAATGTGAGTCACTGGGTTCCTTTACAGGGCTTGTATAACAGTGACATTAAAATGGATTTTAAAGCTTTCTACAAGTATCTCCAGGCAAATGAGACAAATGCCTTTTTTCAAGTAAGCAAATATGCTGATAATGCAAGGATTGAGCATACATGGTCCTTGATAAAATGTAATAAGGGATGTAGCATGATCTGTGCCCTTTCAGCCTTTGACAAATCCTGCTTGCTTTGGACTCATACGGGATGGAAAGAGGGCTTGAACTATTTTAGTCCAAACCCTAGACTATAGTTTAGCTTCTATATTAAACAATGAGATTGAATAATAGTTGCTGACAAGCTGAAGGTTCTAACTTAGGAAGTACTGTAATAGTGGCAAGATAGAGGAACCAGGAAGTGATCCAACATCTCTGACAGTGTTAATGATTGTAACTACGAAGGGAGTTAATGCCAGCAACAAATATTTATATGTTTCAGCAGTGAGTCTACCGCAGTCAGGTATTGCATGCAGTTTAAGGGCTTTTTATCTTTTAATATAGTAATTTCAAATTGCAGGGTTCTAATGTTAAAAAGAGAAAGTTCTGGAACCTTCTGTTGCTGCAGGAAATTCCTGGTGGTTGCTGAAGAATTGTGAGAGTGATTTGAGGTGCTGTGGTATAAAGTTCAGTGAAAAGGATTTATTAATGTACTGTGGTGTAATAGGCTTACATCTCCCCTTCAGTATTTGCTATGGCAGTCCTCCCAGCTTTCTCCAAATGAGTAAGAAACTTCCCTAGTTTTCATTTCATAACCCAATGCTATAGTGCATTTCTTTCTCCATACATCTTATCTCCTAGATTTTTTATCGGCTAACAAAGTTTTGTCTGCCTGCATTTCTTCAGTATAAAAACAAAAACAAACAAAAAAATAAAAATAAAAAACTGAAAAACTAGTAGACTTAGAACTTTGTTGATGAGCTCAGTCACAATAATTTCTAAAAATCATGAAAACCAAGTAATGTAAAGCAACAAGCCTTTATTTGTCACAGAAAAGTGATCCTCAGTAACAAAAAATCCAGGTTCAGTACTGAATAATGATTTGTTATTGTTTATTTAAAACTGAGCTTCATTGTAGTATGCATTGTCTGATGAAGGGGTAAACCCGAAACTGCTTACCTGGATTTATGTTTGTTTATTGTTTTAAGAAACAACTTGTATTTTATCAGCTTGGTGGCTCAGTGATTGTTGGTTTCTACATATCTGTTGGTTGGTAAACTGGACTTTTGGTGGAGAGGTTCCCATTTACTTTACGTTTGTGTATCCCAACAGAGTGAAGCTGTGGTGAAACCAGCATTAATAGTAGCCAGGCAGTAGCCATCCATGCGACTCCTCTCTTTTCATCATTCATGGCAAGTTAATTCTTTGTATTCAGTAAGTAAAGCTTGATTTGTTTCTAACTTCAGAATATCTGACTAAATACTTCATTCTTAAATTTTCAGGGTCTACATATTAGTTTCCTCTCAAGTGTTTGACAGTACTCTGTATAGTCTCAGACACCACGAGTGACATTTTTCCTGTAAAGGCACAATTGAAATTTCTCCAATACCTAATTGCATACAGGACAACTAGTTTGCAGTCACAAGCACTGTCCCCATAATTGCAAACCGAATACTCCTGACAGTGATTGATATAATCACTCCAACTGTCTAAGCAATAAAAAGGGTCTGTTGCCATGGATATGAATTTTTCTGCTGTCTCCATTACCAGCTTCATTGATATGGGCATCCTGAGGCAATGTAGAAATTGCCTCATGTTTACTGACAACCAGTTAATTCTCAAACAAACGGACATGGTATGTGAGAGATGTATTTACACAATGTCACTGGAAGCAAAGCTCTTATATAAAAGTACTGCTAATGTCAATACGGTTGCCAGTAGTACACATGCTGCACCCATCACACACAATTCAAAGCAAACATATTAACCCACATATGCTGAGGCACAAACCTTCCTGAACCACAAAGACTTCCTAGATGAAGTATGCATAACAAATATGCTTAGCAGCCCCAAATACGTTTTTTTAAAACAACATCAACACATGGAGCCTCTACCTCTAAGCCCATAAGGCAAGCCAGCACACAGTCCAACATTATAGTCATTGGAGACTCCATCATGAGATACACTGATGTCCCACTCACCAGGCTGAGTAGGGAGAAAGTCATGGTCAGTTATTTACCAGGGGCTAGGATCTGCTACATTATGCAGACACTCAGGTCATTGGACACAATTACCAGCATGGCTCAGTCATAGTCCATGTGGGAATAAATGACCTGAGACATACCTCCCTAGATTATATGAAGAGAGAGACATCATGGAGGTCTCAGAATATGTGTCTCAGGCTGGTATGAACCTAGCACTGAGTATCATTTTTACCTTCTCCAATATCACAATATGAACAAAAGATGACTGACTTTAATAACTGGCTTGTTTTCTGGTGTCATTCTAAGGGGGTGTAATATTTGTCAGCATGGAAGAAGATGGTCAACAAACCATGCTGCTTTGCTAGAGATGGTCTGCACCTCTCCCCTTTAGGCTTTCAAATATTAGCTAAAGTATTGTCTCCCCCCATACTGCTTTTTTAGGCAATGCCAAACTGAAAGTACTTCCGACATAGCAAATCAAAACCAAGAAAATGTAAAGGTATTACTGCTCAATGCTAGGAGTCTAAATACAAACCTCCACTCCCTAGAAGCTCTCTTTACCCTAGAGAATACTGACATCTGTGCAGTCACTGAGACATGATTTAAAGCCATGAAGAGCACACCAACAGTTCTAGGTTATACACATTTCGGCCAGCTACTTCACCGGCAAAGACTAAAGGTGGAGGTGTTTGTTTACATCAAAGATAAACATATTTCAAGGTTGGTTAAACAGGGAATGCACTTGAGCTGCTCCATATTCAAATCACCATAGGCAAAATCCAATACCACTTCCTTGCAAGCTATAGGTCCCCCTCTATGACCCAGGAAACCCATACCATATATTTAAACTTATTAGAAACACTAACCATCCAACCCAGTACCATATTCATGAGTGACTTTAAATACCCCACTATTAACTGGGAATCCTATATGACATCAAACATACATGCACAGAGATTCCTGGATTTTGTAAACACAAACATCCTGGAATAGATAGTCCTCACTAATGTGGGAGAATGTCCCACACCACCTACTGTAATGCCTTACCTGGTAAAGTCAGACCACAAAGTTGTCTCCTTTGAATTAAAAATAAAACCTGGACCCCCAGCTAAACCTGGAACATTCAGGAACTATTCTAAGGCTAACCTCCTGCTATTAAGTGAGAACCTGGCAAAATTTCAATCCCCCCCATAAACCCTGCGAACACTGCTGTCACTCGTTCATCTCTAATACAAATAATAAGAAGGCTTAGGGTTTCGTTCAGATGATTTAATATATACAAACACATCAGGATGGATAGCAGCATCATTAAATATGAACAAACTAACTGACAGAGTTTACATATATACATGTTCACATCTCAACAGCTAACTACAATATGGCAGTCAGGCTCACATGAGCTCAGTATTTATACTCTAGTGCAAGCTCTTGGATAGCTTCTTAAAGGTATATACACACATATTGATCTACATCCTCCCTCTTAAAAAGATTGCCCTTTATGCAAAACAATAGCAAAGCTAGGTATGCATTACTATGTTCATCATGGACAAAACACGGTGCTCATGTCCAAGTTGCTTCATATCTATTGCAAGGTTTAGAGATTCGACCATATCTCGTAAAATAGCAGTTGGGACGAAATTTAGCAACAGGAACAGTCTGTGGTGCACAACTTGTATCAGGAATGTCTTGATTTATCACAGCAATAGGAAGGTCCTCTGGAACTTCCTCTGGAATTGGAACACCAGACAACTCACTCTGAGATAAAGAGTCTTTCTCACAGGCAATTTGCTGTGGTATAGGCTTGGGTACCAGTAGTAAATGCCTCCAAGTTAGTCTAAAGATTCCTTTTTTTTTTCACAATGTATGATCTCGACTCTGGACAAATATTTTTCCTGACACCCATCCGATCGTAACCTTTGGACGTTTGCATCCTTACCACTTCTCCCTCTTGTAATGGATTGAGCAGTTTACTGATCTTATCTTAGTAGGACTTCTGAGTTAGGCACTTCTTCAACAGACTGGCTCTCACTAACCTGTTGTTCTTGACACATGGAACCAACAACTGGCTAATGACTGGTAATGTGGTTCTGGTTTGTCTCGACAGAAGTCTCTGAGCAGGTAAACCAAGATGTTTATCACGAGGAATATTTCTGAGATTCAAGACATTCAGGAAAACATCAGTGTTATCTCACTTTGATTTCTCAAGTAACTGTTTTGAACTTTGCACTGCACGTTCTGCCAAACCATTTGACTGCGGGTACTCTGGACTAGTGACATAAGTAAAGCACCATTCTTCAGCAATTTTTTTTAACTGTTGGCTTGTAAACTGTGCCATTGTCAGAAATAACTTTGTGCAGACTACTATGCACAGCAAAATGACATTTCTTCTTAGTAATGACAGTACTGGATGCTAGCTTGGGAAGTATGTCAATCTTGAACCAACTGGAGTAAGAGTGTACTAACACCAAATAATGTTGATCATTCCACTTGAAGATATCAGTGGCTACTGTCGACCAAGGTAGTTCTGAAATTTGGTTAAATGAAGTGGTTGCTTCTGTTGATGAGGCTTTGTACTATTACATATTGAACAAGATAAGTGGTCTCTAAATGTCTTGTGACATAGAAGGCCAAAATACTATCTCTCTCCCCCTTCTTTTGGCAGATTCAGTTCCTGGGTGACCACGATGCAAGATAGTAATGTACTCTGGTTGCAAGGACTTTGGAACAACTACTTTTGGACCTTTCATAATAATACCTTTGTCAGAAAAGATCTCATCTCTGTAGAGAAAATAAGGTTGCAGTTCTTGAGGCAAACTAGATTGCTTTGATGGCCATCCATTATTGATAAAGTGATTGAACCTTTGCAAAACTGGATCTGTGGTTGTGTGATCTCTCAGGTCATCACGATGTGTGAAAGAAACATTTCTCACTTCCATGACTTCAAAATCATCATAGGTTCATAGGTAGGTACTAGGCTATTGTCCTAAGGGCCTAAGTAAGCCTAGCCAACAAGGTTTCCTGGCTTACGCCACCCAAGAAAGTTATTTTCATGTGCCCCTGTCAAACAGAGCTTCAGAAATGATCCCCAGGGTGTATTTCCTATTTCCCATCCACTCATCAAGATTTTTCTTGAAGAGTGCTAATGAGGAACTTTGCTTGACATAGATGGATAGCTTGTTCCAGAGTATGGGAAGTCTCTGGGACAGGAATTTATCCATCCAGCATGTCCTGTTTATTGTGGTAACAAGGTTTAGGTCCCTAGAGCATGTAGCTTGGAGGGACTGGGATTTCTTTAGATGTAGCATGTCCAACAGCTCTGGGTTTGAAATAGCTTTATATGTTGGGCAGAGATCACCTCGGCGTAGACAGAATGCTACGGAGTAAAGCTGGAGTTTTTAAGATGGTCAGTGTAGGGCATCTGTTTAAGGCCAGTAATCCTCTTTGTGAGGTACTTCTGTGGCCTTTCCAGCTGCTGCAGATGTCTTGTGAGGTACATTCCAAAAGGGGCATTGTACTCTATAATGGGTCTAATGAGTATCAAGTAGAGGGAACAATGACCTCTTTTTTCCTGGATGAGAACCCTTTTGTGATGAGGTGTGCCATGTAGAAGGATTTCCTGACTACTGTGGCGATGTGATTATCAAAGGAGAGACTAGTGTCCACCTGGGTCCCAAGGTCTCTTATCACACATTCGACATTAAGTAGACTGCCGCCTATGTAGTAGTTCATGGGTATTGAGTTTTTACCAAAGGGGATGACAATGCACTTTTTGGCATTGAGCTTGAGGCCATGGCTCTGACACCAGGCATCTGTCTCAGTGAGGCCCTTCTGTAGGATGTCCACATCATTTGGGGACTTGACTATGGCTCCTAGTTTGCAGTCATCTGCAGACTACATTAGCCAAAGGCCTTCTGTGTTAGCCTGTACTTCAGAGAAGTAGATACCAAACAGGTGAGGTCCCAGGACTGAACCCTGTGGTACTCCACTTGTCACTGGTTTGAAGTCAGATTTGGAGTCTACAATTTTTACAGTGTGGGTTCTGTCAGTGAGCCAGTTGGCAACCCATTTTGTGACATAGGGATTTATACCTAGTTTAGTGAGTTTAGCTATAATTCCAGAATGGGGGATGGTGTTGAAAGCCTTGGCGAGGTCAAGATAGGCTGTGTGAACCACCTTACCCTCACCTACGGCTTTGGTAACTGCCTTAAAGAAGTCGATCAAGTTCGGGAGGCATGATCTGCCTTTCACAAACCCGAACTGGGTGGGGTCCAGAGTTTGGAGGTTACCAGTGTCTTTGTTTATGAGTACCATGATGGTACATTCCATGGCCTTACAGACCAGGCTTGTCGGGCTAATAGGGAGATAGTTCCCAGGATCAGTGGTGGCTCCCCTTTGTGTATTTGGATAACTGTTGCTGTGCACCATTCAGTGGGCACAAGGCCTGATGTGAGACTATGATTGAACATGGTGCTTAGGTGGGGAGCCAGTTCGTTCTGAAGTTCATGTAAAATGCAGCCTGGGATGTTGTCCAGTCCCATGGATGCTGTGTTTTTGGCATTAGAGAGTGCAGCTTTTACCTGCATAGTTGTGATTACAGGGATTCTGCATTCTTCCTGTATAGATATGGGCCCTTTAGGGGGTGGGGGGGTAAGGTAAGGTTAGCACTGAACCTATCTGCTAGAATGTTGGCAATATCAGTTGGTTATGTCATTTTCATGCTGTTGTACTGTAACACAGAGCAGATCTGGGTGTTGCCATTGAGATTCTTGACATAGCTATAGAATACTTTGTGGTTGTCCCTAGAATCAGTGGTGATTTTGTTTCCGTAGCTAGCTTTGGAGGATCTTATAAGGGATCTCAGCTTCTTACTGAGGCTGAACAGGGAGCTCCTCCACTCATGGGATTTTACTCTCTTTTGCAACAGTTTCTTCCTTCTGTTGTAGAGTTTGTTTATGGCAGGGGAGCACCAGATTGGCTTCCTTTTTTGGAGGATAGCGTCTTGGTTCTGTTTGGGATAGCACGATCCATGCGCTCATGTAAGTGCTTATAGAGTGCATTTGTGTAGGATTCAGCAGTCATAACTGTATTGTCCATCTGCATGGGTGTCATGAAGTTCGCCACTTCTGTCTTAAGAAGCATGAAGTTGGCTTTGGAGAAATTTTTTACCATGGTTTCCTTAATGGGTGGGATGTGGATATCTAGGGTGATTATCTTATGGTTGGATCTGACCAGTGAGCAGTTGACTTCAGGTGTGGAACACCGGTCACTCATGTTGGTAATGACTAGGTCTAGGATATTGTTGCCCCTGGTGGGGCTGTGGATAAGTTGATCCAGGGCATTGGAATTTATGAATTCCAGAAAGCGTTGAGTGAAGGAGTTGGTACATGAGTAGTTTTCCCAGTTAATGGTGGGGTAGTTGAAATCACCTATTTTAAGGTGTTTAGTTGAACCCTAATATTTTCCAGTATATCAAGAAAAGAGGAGTGGGAATCCTAGGGGCATGGTGGGGGATCTGTAGCAAGCTACAATTTGGATTGCAGTTTTGCCCAGTGTTATTTGCACTTGGATAACCTTGGATGCATTATGCTGAGCAACTAGCCTGGAGGTGTGGATATCCTTAATGAATATGGACACACCTCCACCTTTGGTGTTCCGGTCCAGGTTAGGTAGCCAAAAAGTGTGGTATGAGTTACAACCTGGTAATGCAGGGGTGCACTCTGGAGCCTTGAACCAGGTCTCAGTCACTGCACAGATATCGATGTTCTTCATTTTAAGGAGTGCCTCGAGGGAGTGCATTTTGAGATTTAGACTTCTAGCACTAAGTAGCATTACCCTCAGGTTTTTGCTTGTCTGTTCCTGTTATGGTGGTGAATTTGTCATTTGAACCTTGCCTAAAAGGCACTATAGGGGTGGCAAGAGCCTTAGCTAGTGTCCGGAATCCCAGGGGTGACAGGTGCAGGCCATCTCTGGCAAAGCATCGTGGTCTGTTGACCATGTCGTCCCAGGCAGACCAATACTGGATACCCTTAAAATAACACCAGAAGCTTAGCCAATTGTTGAAGTCAATCATTTTGTCCTTGTACTGCAGTATCATTCTGGGAGATGGCAGGATGCTACTCAGGGCTAGGGTCATACCTGCCTGGGCTACAAGATCGGAAAGCTCTTCCATGTCTCTTTTCATGTAGTCCAGGGAGGTACATCTCAGGTCATTCATGCCACCATGGACAATGACAGAGTCATATTTGTACTTGTTGTGGAGTGACCTGAGTGCATGGGTTATGTGGTGGATCCTAGCACCCGACAGGCAGCTGACAGTAACCTTCTCCTTCTTTAGCCTTGTGAGTGGGATATCAGTGTGCCTGACTATAGAGTCATGTGTGACTAGTGTGTTGGGTACGTTGTTTTGCCTTATGGGCTGTGGTTGAGTGGCACACTGAGTCTGTGGGCTATGTGTCATTTGTGTTGTGCTGTGGGGGTGGAGGTTGCTTGTGTTTCTGCTTTGGAGGTCTCTGTTGCTTGAGCAGATTATTATTGAGAGCCTCCATCAATGTTTTTGCGTTTCTATGTATGGATTTTGGTGATGTAGGTTTAGTGGGACTATGTGATGAGTGTGGTGTGTTCCAAGTGTTGACCTTCTCCTCTTGACTGTCAAGTTCAGTCTTGGTTGGAGAGAGCTTTACCTCCAGTTTGGCTAGATAAGTGCATCTCTCACAGGTTGTAGTGTTGGGTGGGAGATGGAGAGGGTTGTCTGTGTACATGAGGCAATTGCTACATTGTCCCAAGATGCCCACATTCATCAGATAGACAGGAGAGAACACTGTTGATTGAGAACCTTGGTTTTCACTCTGTTCAGTGGTATTTCTGGGTGATCTGGATAATGTATTAGCAAGATAAAGAAATTTGGCTTTCTTGTAGACAAGATTGAAATTATACTTTTGCAATCTCACCATCATATATTATATTCTGGGTGGAGCTGAATGCATTGGTTTTCTCAAGATAGTGACTAATGGTTGGTGGTCTGTTTCGATCTGGATAGGTCTACCATAAACATAATCATGGAACTTCGAACATGCAAACACAATTGCCAAAAGCTCTTTCTGTCTGGGCATATTGCATCTCGGTTTGGATAAGAGTTCGTGATGCATAGGCAACAGGTTGATCTTCTTGCAGAATGACTGCACCAAGTCCAAATTCCGAAGCATCACAGGAAAATGTAACTAGTTTGTGAACAGCAAAGTATCTGAGTGTTGGTGGACTAGCAATTCTCTGTTTCAGGACTTCAAATGCTCTTTGGTGTTGCTCTAACCAAGACCAGGATACATCTTTACGTGTCAGCTCTCTGAGTGTTGCTGATAGTGGCTCAAGTCTGGAATGAATTTGCCTAGGTAGTTGACCATGCCAAGAAACTTTGCAGGCCTTGAACATTGTCTGGCACTGGCATCTCAAGAATGGCTGTTTGTTTTGAAGGGTCTGGTCGTAGGCCTTTACTTGTAAACAAATGACCAACATAAGTAACTTCTTGTAGCCTGAATTTACATTTGTGTGCATTGAGCTCAAGATTCACTTAATGTGCACTTTCTAGAACTTTTCTGAGGTTTCTGTCATGCTCTGCTTCATCATGACCTCTTACGAGTATGTGGTCTACTATGATAGCACAAAGATACCCATAAAAAAATTTGTTCCATTGCACGTTGAAAGACTTCACTTGCACAATTTATTCCAAATGGCATTCTCAAAAATATGTGCCTGCCAAATGGAGTACTGAAAATAGTGAGCATTGAGGATTTTTTGTCAAGCTGAATTTGACAAAATGAACTCTTTGGATCTAAGACAGAAAAAATAATGGCATTTGGCATTAAAGCTGTGACTTCTTCAACTGTGCACATTGGATGATGAGGTCTTTTAAATGCTTTGTTAAAATCTCATGGGTCAATACATATTCTGATGTCATCTGAGCTTTTCTTATGAGCTACTGACATGGAAGATACCTATTCAGTTGGAGTTTCAACTGGACAAATCACACCTTGTCGCACTATTGTATCTAACTTGGCTTTGACTCTGTCCTGCATGGCTATTGGAACTTTATGTGCTGGCCTGATAACTGGACTGACCTCTGGGTCTGGAGTACACAACTGGAAGTTTTCCTAGTTTGTCCTGGAAAAGATCTGCATAAGTAGAAAAAATGTGCTGGGCAAAATTAGAGTAGTGGTCTTTTAAGCTAATGATGGACTTCCTTGTTAAATGAAAGCAGTCCCATTTTCAAACTGTCTCTGAGCCCTAATAATGACTGGACGTGCCTCTTGACCACATAAAATAACAAGTCATAGCTTCTCCCAGCAGAGTAACATGAAAGCACTACTGAACCTTCAGTCTGAATTTCTTCACCTCCATAATCAACGGGTTTTGCACACTTTGCCAAATCAAGCCTTTCACCTTTACATATGCTACAAATGTTTCTGCAGACATAACATTGCAATTGAAACCTGTATTACTTTGAGCTCTGTGGGTTTGCCATTTATCCGAACAGTACAAAATACTTCATTCTTGGCCCTTAAATATACTGCACTGACTGTTTCATGAAGCACGGACACACCATTAACATAAAGAGTAGGCTTGTCACTGTCTAACTGATCAACTCATTTCTTAAAATGTTTCCTTTTAATAAAAGAATGTGGGCCTTTTGATTTACAAAATCTATTGAAATTATTCCATTTATTACATTTGTGGCATTGTTGACAAAAAGCTAAATATTTTTCCCTTTTAGATTCATGATTTTCACCATAATTGAAACAGTTGGCAATGAAACTAGGTTGCGGTCCATTCTTTGAGTTTGCTGACTCACTCTTATGCTTCAGTGAGACTGTGCAAAGTCTGGAATGTGCTAGAAAGTTCTGGGATATATCAGTAGGAGGTGCAGGGGCTATAGCTGCCATGTGCTTGGGCCTGTTTATTTTAATAACATTCTGCATACTATCAACATGAGCTTAATCACTGTGCCTTCTAGAGCTATTCTCATTTGTAAGCATATCAGTGTGCTTTTCTGTAAGTTCTTATATCTGACAAATCTCAATGGCTTTATTCAAAGTTAAATCACTGTCACAAAGCAAAATCTTTCTCACCGCATCATCTTTTATGCTACACACAAGTCTGTATTTTATCAACATATCCCTTAAGTCACCAAATCTGCACATTTTAGCTTTGTTTCACAGGTCAGTTATATATGCTGCAAAAATTTCACAAGGCTTTTGATCCCTTGTGTAAAATAAGTGCATTTCCACTGTAACATTTGTCTGGGAGTTAAACATTTCTCTAAATTTACATTTTAAGCACTCTGGGTCCTCCCTTGACTCAGCCTGTACAACAATATGACAGTTTTCCCCGTTTCTAGCATAGATACACTGTGCATACACAGATGAGTGTTCCCTTTCTATGGCTTCTGACCCAGCTAAATTAAACAGAATAAATGCCTTTGTATGGTCATCTTTATCAGAAAATGCAGCCTGTATAAAAATGTCGTACTCTTGCACAAACACTCTCCACTTCTCACAATATTACTGTCAAACACAAGTGCACTGGGATTTCAAAATCCATCTGCCATGCTCACAAAGCATATGCAAACACACTAAAATATGGCCCTTGTAATTATGTAAGAATAAACAGTTCTGTGAGCTTGTAACAACATTCAAATGTGCAATAAACTCTTCAAAATACTTTACTTTGTGAGATACGCCTTGTAATGGCTGTACTTTTGTGAAATAGCTTTACTGTAACACTGCACAAATGTCGAACACTTTATACACTTGATAACTTGGATATCTTTGCTTAATATGAAAATACATATGCTTCATGAAAATGCAGTCATTCCCCTTATTTTATTTGTTTTATGCAATATGGACTTTATTTCAAACATTTTCAGTAGCAATTCAAATATTTTTATCAATATCGTACATATCAGTTTATGCAAAATTATTTAGAATGTTCTGTATGCCCCATTTCATATTACGCAAAAAGAAATAGTGCTGAGGAAGTTTTAATACCTGAGATTCATTTCTGACCTGTTCTGTGAAGTTTTACCCCTTTTCCACTTGTGTACATTCCACTACCATCTAACTAAGTGCCTCTAATTATTTTTGTCAAGCCGTTTTAAACTTCATGACCCTTTGGTATATCGGTTCTGACTTCAGGCCCTTTTAGATATGCTGGTTCTGACTTCATGTCCTTTAGACATGCCGCTTTTGACAGCAGGTTCTTTTAGACATGCCACTTCTGACACCATGTCACTCGTTCGTCTCCAATACAAATAATAAGAAGACTTGGGGTTTCGTTCAGATGCTTTAATATATACAAATACATCAGGAACAAATACGAACAAACTAACTAACAGACAGAGCTTACATACATACATGTTCACATCACAACAGCTAACTACAAAATGGCAGTCAGGCTCGCACATGCTCAGTATTTATACTGTAGTGCAAGCCCTTGTATAGCATCTTAAAAGTATATACACACATATTGATCTACAACTGCTGCCTATGCAGAACTGTTCACAGAAACCGTGTGCAAACATGTTATTAGCTGCATAGAAGCAGCTATACTCACCAGGAAAAAGTACAGAACTAACTCAAAAAACAAGCCATCCTGGTGAAATCACAAAATCAATAGGCTGTATAACAAGAAGAAGACAATCATTGCAAAAATTAGGAGGTACAGCACCCAGCAGGATAAAAGCAGTCTCATCAAACTAAACAAACAACTCAGAGGACAAATAAAGTCTACCAAACCCAAATTTGAGGTAAGTTTGTCTTTCTAGGCCAATGACAACCACAAAGCGTTCTTTAGCTATGTCTGCAACCTCAAAGGCAATACACAATTGTATGCAGAGCTCATTGTAAATGGAGCCACCTATACTGAAACAAAAAAGCACCAAGCACTGCTGTAGCTGCCAATTTTCTTTATTCACTTCATCCTGGTACCTCAGCCTCATAGACCTTCAGTGGAATAACCTGATACAATCCCAGCAGCCTTTTATATTCCATCACCACATTAATTCATCTTAATTCAATTAAATAATTTGAGAATATTGGAGCACTTGGGTGATGTAAGAAATAAGAGGTTGGATATTATCGCCCAGTGGCTCAACACTTTTGTGACACACATGGGGGTAGTATAGAGAGTTTTTTCTTTAGTGTATTAGCAAAACCCTCTGAAGAACATACTTTGGGGGGGGGGGTGAATTCAAATGGAAGTTGATTAAGTTAGAAACTAAATTAATAGTATATTTGGGCACTTTATACCCTAGGGGTCTCAATTTGGATATTGATTGAGGGACTTAGATGGTTAATTCAGTCAATGGAGTTTATTTTAGTTTATAGAACAGATTTGATGGCTATGTAAGACGCAATGAATTTTGGATGAATAAGTTAAGTAATTAATTTGAGATATAAGATTAATAATAATAATAAACATTTATGTGCAATAAAAATTAGGTTGAAATTAAAAAAAAGTCTACATTTGAAAAAAGTTTATATAATTTATATCATGAATAAATGTATTTATAGTACAGTTTCAGGGGATGGTTGAAATGTCTTCTTTCATGTGTTTTTTTTTTATATATAAGTAACTATGATGTTTGAGGAAACATGGGAATGTGTTATAATAATGTGTAGTAGAAGTGATGTTTTAAAAAAGTGTAATTTGGGAATTTCATTCACTCTGGTGTTAATTTATTAAATACAATTATGGTGTATGATATGTGGGGGGTACATCTTTAAGCTCTAAGCTTTGTAATTATTAAGGACAATTGTTTAATTGTTTAATTATTTAATTGCATTAAGATGAATTAATGTGGTGATGGAATATAAAAGGCTGCTGGAATTGTATCAGGTTATTCCATTGAAGGCCTATGAGGCCGAGGTACCAGGATGAAGTGAATAAAGAAAATTGGCAGCTAGAGCAGTGCTTGGTATTTTTTTGTTTGAGGAGAATTCCTAGCGCCTTTGGGAGCTTGTGTGGTTTGGTTTTTATGCCACCTATACTGAGCCATAAGACATAGCAAACCTCCTGGCTGATAAATTCAGCTCCAACTTTACTCCTCTCTCCCCCCTCAACCTTCCCTCAGTAAATATCATCAAATATAACCCCCCCCCCACTATCAATAGGGAACAGGTCCTTAATGCTCTCTCTAAGACCAAGAACACTGCATCAATGGGCCCAGACAGTATCCCAGAATGCCTTCTAAACAGCATGAAACATGACCTATCAGGGCCTCTCGAATTACTATTTAACTGTAGCCTCCAAACAGGTTTCGTGCCTCATGAATGGTGAAAAGCAACAGTCATCCCTCTGCACAAAGGTGGGACAACTACAGACCCTGGAAACTACAGACCCATAAGTCTCACTAGTCTTATATGGAAAGCCATGGACAGAATTATCATGGAGATGATCAACAGAGCTATAGTAAACCTCCAGACAATGGACCCAACCCAGTTTGATTTCATCAGGGCAGATTATGCCTACTCATCCTGGTGGACTTCTTTGAGAAGGTCATCAAAACAATGGATTAGGGAAAACTTGTTCACACTGCCTACCTTGACCTGGCCAAGGCATTCGATACAATACCTCACTTGGGCATTGTTGACAAACTCAAGAGGTTATGTACAAACTTGTATGTCACTCGGTGAATAGCCAATTGACTGACAGACAGGACTCAGGAAGTTAGAACTCGGGAGTCCACCTCTACAAAGAGGCCAGTCATAAGGGTAGTCCTTCAGGGATCAGTCCTTGGACTGCTCCATTTTGGCATTTACTTTTCAGAAGTCAAGGGTATTGTCAGTGGTCTCTGGCTGACTAAATTTGCAGATGATTGCAAATTAGGAGCTGTCATTGAATCATACACTGACACAAATGTTCTCCAAGAGGGGCTGACACAGAGAAACAACTGGTGTCAGACCCATGGACTAAAACTAAATGCCAAGAAATGCATAATAGTATCCTTTCAGAAGTCATCCATCCCTGGTAACTATCATATTGACAACACATCCCTTAGAGAGGACCCAGTAGTCAGGGACTTAGGGAGACACATAAATAGTAATCTAGCCTTTGGCCATCATGTAGTGAGGAAATCATTCTATGTTGCACAACTTATAAACAAAGGTATGGCATTAAAGTCCAAGGAAGTCATTGTTCCACTGTATTTGGCATTCAGCAGTCCTATAATTGAGTACAATGCCCCTTTTGATATGTAGCTAACCAGGCATATCCAACAATTGGAACATCCACAGAGGTTCCTCAATAGAAGAATACAGGATGTAAGTAAAATGTCCTATGCAGACTGCCTCAAGGCCTTATTTCAGTATTCTGTCTCCTACAGGCTTTTGAGGGGAGATCTATGCCTGGCATACAGGGCATTGTCAGACCCCACTCTGATGGACTTCCTGCATGGATCTATATTACTCAAACAAAAACTGCATTGCACGAATCCCGTTTGAGCGACACAAAATGAGCGAATGTGGGGAATATCGAAAGAATAAACGGAGATCGCCATTGGAAATTCTTCCCTTTACTTCAATGGAGTGCAATCTCGGAGTTGGTATATTTAAGTAGCAGGGTGGGGGGTGCAGGGGGGGCTTGCCCCCTGCATAAAACACTTAGTAACACTACATGTTTTACTTGTTTTGTTTACCGGTTTCGATGTTTCCGGCTTTCGCTCTTTATGTGTTGCTCAACTGTGGTTCGCTCACTACAGTTTTTGGTCTGCTAATATAGACCCTCCTACATAGCCACAAAAGAAACAGCACCAGAATTACCTGTTCTAAAGGCTTAAACTTTGCCTGTGATATAAATAGGACTGGCTGGTGAGATAGGTATGTATCCCAGAGACTACTGCCTCTATGGAACCGACTCCCCATCCAAATTCATCCCTGGTTTGGCACCTATGTCTCTAATGGACATAGGTAACCCGTAAATGGTTCATCTCCCAGGCTCATGCTTACACTTATCAAGTGTATCAGAATTTGTTAGAGATTTGGGATGCATGGCTTGGCTTAAAAAGGCCCTTGTGGTCATTAGTCTAGTAAACACCTATGAAGATGTAATACTATGAAACCCTATGATCGATATACCTTAGAGAAAAGTAAATATTCTTAGAAGTGGCAGTCTCAGACTTAGTATATTTTAATATGTATAAGGTCACATTTTCAGTGTTTTAGTCTCACTGTTCTGGGAGCCACACTAACAAGTCTTGGAATATCAAACTGTTACCACACAGACACCCTACACTTTATTTGCAGCCTGCATAGCATGCTGTCTCTATGGTGCAGCAGGGACTGTACAATGACTATGCATCTTACACTTGATGCACAGCCTAAGTAGTCACAGGCAATTTTATTTATTTATTTATTTATGTATTTAACATTTGTTTACTGGGAAAGTCCAACTTGGACAAGAAAATTTTCAGTGGAGGCCCGGGGAGAAATGGAAATGCTCCAGATGCATGTCTTTGTAACTTGGGAGGAAACTGGAGTACTCAGGGAAAACCCACATGAATGCAGGAAGGACATGCAGACTCCACACAGAAGGCACCCAAGCCAAGAGCTGAACCAGAGAACCTCTTGCTGTGAGGTGACAATGCAACAGCTGCACCACTGTGCCACCCAATATGCAATATGGCATGGAAGTCAGTATACTACATACTATGCTGAAGTACTACTCAGTGTGTAAGTATTCTACAAAATGGCACACAGCAGGACATTCAGTGTAAACTAGCTGCATACATGTGTAAGTGTACTTTTGTGGTTCAAAGTGCAATGCATTATAGCTTTATTTATCAACTGGACACCTGCAAGGCAATAATAAAGTCAAATGCAACATAAGTAATAACAGTACTGGAAAAAATATTTCCAAGACAGTAATCACTGTTACATGGTGAACAGTCATGGAAAAATGCCCTTGTCTATATTCCACAGCTGTTTAAACCACTGTGGTTGATATCTGGAGGGAAGAGACAATTTCTGATGATAGTGCTCCCTAATATGTATGATACCGATGCCATTGTCATAACTGAGTTAGCAGGTGATCTCAGTCTATATATCTGACCAGGGCACATGCTCACCTTAAGGGTCCATACAGAAACAAGTGCACCCCATATGGACACACAAGTCCTCTGAGTAGACATAGCTTTTTTGCCACATCTTGAGATACAGATACACCTTCATGCATTTGTCATAGTAGGATTCACTATTGATGACTGCAACATTTAAACATGGCACCAGTGCTCTTCACAATTGAATTAAAGTTACCTTTGCTTTTGCAGGTACCAGACATATTCAGTGCAGGGAGGATGGGACTCCCATGTCAAGTGTAGGGTTGCAGGTGCTAACAGCAGCATAAGAATGTTAACATTTTCTAATTTATATTCCAACTTTTTTAACTTCTCCCATCTTTATATCTCACAGACCTCCAGTACAGGAGGTTTAAGGTACGGTATTACACAGTGAAGACACTAGCTGGGTGTTTGAGATTTTATTGCATGGTTTGTCTTTGTGACCTTATTATCCTTTTTTGGGTGTTAGCTGGGGTGTTTGGTAGACACCTTAATGTTTATAGTCAGCTCTGTGCTTCTAAAATGTAGGCAAACTATTCACTTGTGTTATACTGTTAAGCTCAAAATTAGGGTGAAATATGGCATGTCTACAGCTAGTAGAGCATGTCTTTATTATCTTAAATGCACCATTAAAGACTTAAAACATGAGAGCCAATGGATATTCAGATGCCATGTAACTAAAACATTGGAATGCCCTTAAGGAGTCATTTGCATATGTACCATGAGCCTTTACTATATGAGGTTTAGGGTATTACACAGTGAATGGCAAGCTTAGCTTGGACTTTATTGGGGTTTTTCCTGAATGGCTTATCTGTGTGACCTTTTTACGCTTTGCTTTGGATACAATTTGGGATGTCTGGCAGACACCTTAATGTTTATGTATATCAGGCTTGGTCTTAAGCTCTGTGTTTCAAAAGTATAGTCAAACAATCCATTTCTGTTGTACTTATCAAGTTGGAAAGAAAGAGCATTACATGATATGTGTTCATTTAGGATATTTGGTTTTATTGGCCTGAATACACCATTAATTACTTAAAAAGTGAAAAGTCACGGGTGTTCAGAAACCATGTTTCTGAAATACTCATATGTTTATATGTGCTCATTTGCATATATCCCATGGGTATCAATGACAAGAGATATTGTACAGTGAAGCCTTATAGCTGGATCTTTTTTGGTGTTTGTACTGAATTGATTATTTTGTGTGATATTTTTACCCTTTGGTTTGGATATTATCTGGGATGTTATGGACTATCAACAGACTATGGATGTTAGGTTTACTATCAAAATGTAGAATTGCAGTTTAGCAAATATGTAAATGCTGAATGTGTGTTGGCTGATTTCTGAATTACCGAACTGCAATTCTACGACTGTCCTTTAGTGAATGTCAGTTAGCATTCACTCATATACGGTCGACATTAAACATAGAGATCACGGTACAGTGTGGATTGGGAAATTTACCCTTTTCCTCACTGTAGTGTAATCTCAGAGTTGGAATGTATAATTTGGAGGGGGTAGGGGGATGCAGCCCTCCCCCCACATGGTGAATTAAGGTGATGTGCAGTACTGAATTGCATTTGTTCGTATTACTGGGAAGCAGGCAGGTAAGTGGCAGCAGAGAAACGTTCCATAATGTTGAAGCCGTTGAGTGTATCATTTCGAATTGACAGGTTTTCGCCCATGTGTAGCTAATTAGTATTCAGAAATTCTGAATTTTTTTTGATATTTGTGTATAAAATGTGTTTTGTCGTTCGTGACTTTGATATGAGTGTGTGTGTGTGTGTGTGTGTGTGTGTGTATATATATATATATATATATATATATATATATATATATATATATATATATATATATATATATATATATACATATATATATATACAAACACACACACACACACACACACATATATATATATATATATATATATATATATATATATATATATATATATATATATATATATTTATACATATATATAGATGTATATCTATATATGCATTTTAGCAGGAGTCATTAACAGAAATTAAATAAATAATCCATATGACTAGAATACATAACTGTAATGCTGAAAAAATGCATAACTCCAGAAAAGATAGCAGTATTAGCAATGAATCAAGAGGATGAAATGAAAAAATGTAGTTATTTGGGATAACCTTGTTGATGTCGACCATATACAACAGGCTTAACACAGTTTTTGGTCGAAAATGTAGCCTTCATATTGCAACTACTCATATAAACTTCACTTACACATGTTCATATCCTCAGTGAAAGGAAGCGGAGTTCCTCCCTAACTCAATTCAAGAGTAACTTGTACAAATGGATGGGGAGCAGAAAATTCATCCCTGGTTTGTGACCTACAGCAGCCTACAGACAGCCTGTAAATGGTTCATCTCCCAGGCCCTTTGTGCAGAAGACTATATCAGGTCTCAAAACAATGCTGAGGTTTGTAATGATTTAACCAAGGTTGTTACCAGTGCAAATCTCATTACACACACTAGAAGACAATGTAATCACCACTATAGTTACTTGGATAGGCCTAAGCAAGACCTTCTGAACTAATGGGAGCTCAAATTTAGGAATGGAAACACCCCTGAGTTGTATGAGTATAGTGACCCATCACCAATCATTAATATATCATGGCTTGGCCAGGCAATGCAGTTATTTATTATCCTTCTCTTTTGTCTATGTTCTATTCTGTACAGCTGCTGAAGAGATTGCTCAGAATAAAGAGGTGCATCAGGAAAGATTGACTCACCTCAGAGAGGCATGTGGTAAGTATGGATCAGGTATAAATGTAAGCATGCTCATAGTACTTCTCCAGTTTATTTATTTATTGCATTGTTTATGAGGAAGGTCAAACTGGGCGCAGGTCCCATCTTCAGTGGAGGCCCAAGGAGAAATGCTCCATTTTACAGAATGAGTAGAAGGCAGTTATGCAAGATGTATCTAATAAATGTACATACATACATAGACGAGAAATGATATGACAGTAAATCAAAAAATATATAAATGAACATACATAGAATTGTAGTGATAGGACAGTTAATGAAAACATGACAGTTAAATGAAGAATCCAGTAAAATATCAGCTAATCTTATAATGTAATTGCTGTAGGAACGTAGTTAGCCTTATCAAATTTCAGGGCATCACTCCACATAAGCTTGATTAGGCACAGCTAACTTATATATCAAGCAAATATGCCTGGTCCAATAGCTCTTGATCCTTGCATTAGGCAATAAGTGAATCAACTTAACTGTTTCTGGGTTCAGTTTCCAGCAGCAGCAGGTAGCTTTTGTTGAAGGATACTATGTAAAAATTATTTACTGCAATATTAAATAACATTAAAAACTGCATTTTTGTAACTGGATGTATTTTCTTTGAATTTATATATCGGCTATACCATAGTCAACTAACTGTTTCTATATTACTTGTAACAGTACTGAGACTGACATATTTTATGACATATTGGTGCTTTCACATCATATCTGGATGTAGCAAAGGTTAACATAGTTATGTGTTATATTTGCTTATATATTGAAATATTAATCTGACATGGCGTTGATGATATTGTCTATGTTTTCTCTCACTCAGTCCTATCTCTCTTTTTTCTATGTGAAAACATTGCTGCTGCAACACAAATGACCACCAGTACAGGGAACTAGACTGACCACTGCCGTTTGTCTTGCCAAATCTCCAGAGGTGGCTGTGGAAGCAGCACCACAGGCAGTACAGACACCCAGCATATCTAGGTCACCACCTGTCAGTGTTGTCTCCATAATTCCTCCACTACCTGTCCCAGCTGTGTCAGGTAGTGCAGCCTTGGCTACTGATGCAGTGGTAACCACCATGAATAGTAATGGAAGTAGCAGTTTTGTCATCCATTAGGAGATGATAGGGCTGGTGGAGGGCATCGTGGAAAGGGGCTTTGGTGCTCAATTCTGCAGAGGAGGAAAGGTCCTGCATCAGATTGCAAAGTCAATGCCACATCCAGCACTGAGCCAGGGATCTGTGACAGGAGACAGTGATGATAGTTCTAAGGGTGAGAACTAGATTCTTACTGTGCTCAGGCTGGACTCAGATTGCCTCTTCTGTCCTCTTCTTATCCCGAATCATGGAGACTTCCAGCCTTTTGTGTCCATAACTATCCCAGTCTGTCTTGTATGTTCTTTGTGTCTGCACTTGCTACCTAGACTACCCTACCTACCTAACTGTCTTATTCCTAACTATCTTTCCAAACAGTCTTCTCTCTCCAAAAAAAAAAAAAATAAAAAAATAAAATAAAAAAGCACCTTTGACACAAAAGAATCATGCCCACTACATAGCCTTCCAGTTCAACTATCTGTCTGCTTGACACACTTGATTTGATCCAAATGGCCATACAACATTATTTTGTTGTTGTCACCCAGCCCTGATATGGTGTCTAGCCAAATTCATCAAATTCTGGTTGCAAGTATACATTTATATTGTGAAGACGTGGAAAGCTATAGCACTCTGTCATCACCATCCTGCACATAGGTTGGTACTAGGCTATTGGCCCTAGGGCCTATACAAGCCTAGCCATAACAATTCCCTGGCTATTTCTTCCCACACTATTTACTTCCCTGGACCTTCCTCTATTCTTCCCCCCTGTGTCCTACTATCTGCTTGCCCCCCATTTTCACCTCTATCTTCTGAACCCCATTTTCACATGTTTAATCTGGCCAAAAAATAGAAACACACACAATACACATGGCCAGAAATTGGGCATAAAAAGCCTTCAGTTTTTGTCCTCAGCATTTGCACAAAGCCTGACATTATGCACCATTCTGAGTGATAGTAAATGGCATTTCACATCTTATGGCAAAAACTGGTGAGATTTTTGTCTTCAGCCGCATTAGTCTACTGCCCTTCTCCCTACTATGCTTAGCCGCATTGCTCTATGGAAAGATAGGCTGATAGCATAATGAGGAGACAGATGTTCAATAGACAGCAGAACTGAATGTATATCATATGGAATGTTACAACGGAAACTACTATAATGAAGTACGCAGCACACAAACTTCCTTGCTTCATAGTGTTTCCATAGTCTAGGATTCCACCAGCATTAACAAACTTGGTACCTTAAGTGTTTCATAATCAGACGCAAAATGTTCATACCTTCCCAGAAAAAAGTACAAAACATTTGGTACACTAGGAACATCTGAAAAATATTGCAGCTATACACACATAAGGTGAAAAGATGAATTAAGCTACATTTCCATGCATTTTCTGAAGTCTTTTAATTATTACACCTACATGTATGTTATCATGTAGTGACTGTATTGCTCAGAGATGTCATACAAACATATACAATTGCTTAATAAGTACAACATGCCTCAAATACATGAACAGTCACCACATATGATGGCTGTTTAATTATGCACATGTATTATCCATGTAATTATTATTTTACTGCATTTATCAGGACAAATGTGTAAATCATGACACACAAAACATTAGCATAACATTTGTCTGGTTTGAATTTGATCAGAATCAGAATTATTTCCATATTTGTACTCATTATTTGCACAGAGGTTGACACAGAGAAACACAGACTAGTGTTAATTCCCATTCAAAGTCTAAAACTTTAAAAGATAAGTGCACATGCACTAAATTTTAGCCATCAGCCATTCAAACGAGCTTACCAGTGGTGCACTTCAGGGAGCAATTTTGAAAAAAGAAAGTAATGGGAGTGGCTTTTATTACTTCTGTATGTTGCACTGGATTATTATACTAAAGACATGTGTACATACCTCTCAACCTCTTAGAGAAAAAATCTGGACAAAGCCTAAAATGATGGGGGGACAAATAAGGACAGATGTTAAATATTGCTCTTACAAACTTAGAAAGTTGATAGAATAATAGGTTTTGCATTAGCATGAATTTTCTGAAGGATGTGGAGTCTTAAACTCAAATGTTTGCAGTGGTGGCTCATGCATAGGGACTGCAGGACTGCAGCCCCCCCAGCTGAAAGCCAAAGTCCTGAATGGACTGCATGCATGCATGCTTGGCTTTCAACTTGACCAGAAGTGCACTCATGTGTGCAGGAATCTGGACTGGGTAAACAGCAGTCCGGATTCAGGATAACACATTGTGAGCAGAGGTGCTCCAGAAGTTTATGCGGTTAGAACTGCATAGACTGGAACGGGACTGGACTTCAATGTCTGCAGGCTAGATAATGTGTCTGCTCTCACGGGAGGACATAGAGTTTTGCGTGGACCTGGAAGGTGCAAGAGAACTCTTATGGAGAGATGACCGGGGAAGCAGAACTCCAATACAGGTAAGGACTCTTATGGAGATACTGGTCTGTGTGTGTGTGTGTGTGTGTGTGTGTGTGTGTGTGTGTGTGTGTGTGTGTGTGTGTGTGTGTGTGTTTTGAGAGGATCTTAGATATTCACATTATTAGTATCTCTATCACGTTGTGTGAGAATGCAGTTCCTGGTTACTGTATTGCATCTTGTCTCCTATATTATCTCCTCACATGGATGACAAGATAGGGATTTCAAACTGTCTATAAATAAGAAGCTTCTTTCAGCGTAACAGTGGTTTGAGCTAGGTTGTTTTTTTATAGTTATTACCTTTACTGAAATCCTATCAAGTGGACATGCTATCTTTAAAATATCAACCTAGCTCAAACCACTGGTAATGGTTATGTACTCAGTATCATTTGCAGTGAGTTTGCTGAAGCCAACTTCCAAGAGCTGTTAATCTTCTTTTCCTGGTTAGGGGTCGCCACAGCAGATCACCTGTCTGCTCATGACTGACAGTGGAGTTTTACGGTGTTGAGTTGCCAGCCTGGCACCCAACCTTCCATAGAAGGCACACACACACTCATGCCTAGGGCCAGTTTAGAGTGTCCAATCCACCTACAGCATGTCTTTGGTATGTGGGAGGAAACCAGAGCACCAGCAGAAAACTCACTCAACCACAGGAAGGACATGCAGACTCCACTCAGAAGGCACCCCAGCCAAGGATCAAACCACAGAATCTCTTGCTGTGAGGCAGCAACGCTAACCGCTGCACCACCATGGCCACCTTTCCAATTTTATATGGATTCTGCTCATATTCTTTTGTACCACTTGTACAAAGACTGTCTTGGAGAACATGGAATGTTTTTCTTTTAGCTGATAATGATATCTCTCTCCCTGGAAAAGATTTCTTCCACAGACTTAAAGGGAAAATTGATCATACATCTCTTAAAGATGAATACCCAAGAGCTGTACCTTTGGTGAAAGACTGGCATGTTTCATAGTTTCCCATTATAGGTAGGCTACTGAAAAAAGGATTGCAAAATTACTTGATGGCAGTGTATCAGCTGACGGTTTCTTATAATTTTTTTTGTCCGGTGATATATGACATATTAATCAACATATTAATCAACAATGGCCAAGTTCACTGTTGACCCCATGAGGGCAAGTAGGTTAGAATTTTTTCTCAGTCATGATTCTTGTTTTTCCTTCTTCGTTTTCTCTATGGTATTTGCCTGCTACATGAGGATCAGTTATGGACTGTCTGATACACTCCTAGGCTAGTTTCAGTCATATTTCAGTGGTTGAGTTCAGACTTACTATTTATCATAGGCTGCTTTGAGTTATCTCATTCACAGGCCTCGTCTGCTGCAAGACATTCTTTGTAAGAAACACTGCACCAGGTTTTCTCAGGGATCACTACTGGCTGATTGTGGCCTACAGATACCTATGTGAAAAATCATGATAGAGCAATACAAATGATACAACATATATAAATATAATACATATAAATATATATAACTATATATATATATATATATATATATATATATATATATATATATATACATATATATAAATATAAATATATATTTATAAATGATACAAATACCATGGCATTGATGATAATATACAGATTTTATTCTCATTTGATCTAGCCTTACCTGACTTCCTGAAAGATGTGAAAAGTTTTCCATTAGGACTGTGCTTCAAATGAACCAAACTAGTTTATATATATCTTTCAACCCTTGAGGTGCCAACAGTCCACTAGTCAGTATTTTCTTTCTCCTTATATTCATCTACCCAAAGAAGTGTGGATATGATGAGATTTTTATATTGAGGATTAAGTCATCAGAGGAGTCATTTGATGAGGATCTGACATTTCATAGAAACATGTTGAGTATTGTTAGATCCAGTATTTACCTAGAAAAAAATCATGAGGATCAGACACTTTTCCTAAACTGCAAAACAAAAGTACTGGTCTACACATATGTTGCCTCATGAATTAATTACAGCAATTGCAGGTAACTAAAGCTACCTGCATGTGAACTATTTTAACTTGTTCTCATGCATAATGCCATTGGCAGAGTAGTATCTAGTAAAACAATTACCTCCCATGTTAATCCTGTCACCTGACCATCCTTACAGTGTAATTTATAAGATACTGTGTACCATGTGCAGTCTAAGAAATCTTTCATATCTATCTAAAAGATATGTACAACTCCCCAAGGAAAAAAAAGAAAACTTTTAATTAAAGGTTTCTAGGATGGTAGTTGTACCTTATATAAGGGATCTATAGAACTTTCAGTAATTTCAGTAGTTAAAACTTTGTGCAATTATTTCTTGCACCAGTCACGATTGTTACTCAGGGTGTTAGCTTTTCAAAATCAGCTACAGACGTGTTTGATTAGTACGAATTTTGAGTCTCGACATGTCTAATGATTGTGTGTGTGTAAAATTCCCCAGTTGATATATACTGATACGTGGTAGTGGTTAGAGAACACCTCAGGCTTGAACCCTGTAACTTGGGTTCAGGTAGCAAGAGCCTGAATTCCCTACCCACCACAATTTGTGAAAGCTTTGCAGATTTTTGCCTCATATTTTTGTTCTATTCCTCATATCTCTGTGGTTTCTGGATTTTTAATGAATTAAATAGCTGATGGTGCAGTGGTGCAGTGGTAGCATTGTTGCCTCACAACTAGAGGTTCTCTGGTTTGATTCTTGGCTGGGTTTCCTTCTGTGTGGAGTCTGCATGTCCTCTCTGTGTTTGTGTGGGTTTCCTCTGGCTGCTCTGGTGTCCTCCCATGTTACAAAGACATGTGTCTGGAGTATTTCTCCCTGGGCCTCTGCTGAAAATTGGCTTTTGTTCCAAGTCAGACTTTCCTGGTTAACAAATGTTAAATAAATTAAAATGGCAGGCATTTGAATTTCAGACTTCATATTCTTCAGAAAGTACATGGTAACACAACACCTTTTATTCTAGAAAAAATCTAAGTTTATAAGATGTATATTTGAAATTTGTCCCTATTTTTGGGGCAGTATTCCCCCATTATTGGCTTCATCCAGGTTTTTTTTGTGCTAAGGCTGAGAGCTATGGTGAGAACTGAATTCATTGAATATTTTTGGGAGCTGTATTTCCCCATTGCTGACTTTGTCGAGGTGTTTTGTGCTGAGGTTAACAGCTATGGTGAGAACTTAATTCACTATACTGTAGCCATTTAAGTTTGTCTTCCTCTCTTTCACAAAGCAGCTAATGCGGTATAGTGACATGTTGTTCTGACTGTTTTGTACAAGTTCCTGGGTTCAAGACTTGGCAGTAAAATGGAAGGTGGTAACACTGCAATTTATTCAAGCAACTTTCCAAGATTATACAAGCAATGTATAAAATGTCTCCCTGGGTTTTGGGCTTTTGTCCCCCCCAATACAGTTTGGCTTTTTCCAGATTTCTTGTACTGCAAAGTTGAGAGATACAGCTGAGTGTTGAGTAGAGTTTACAAGGAGCTGAGAGCTGCAGGGAAAGAGAAGTTTAGTGCTGCTTATGCTGAGTCTGCTTGCATTGTTAATAGCACAACAGGGAGTGTACTTGCTTTTGATGCAGAAGGCTGTGGGTTCTACTCCTACCATATGTAGATGCATTGCTGATACTGTACTGTGTTGTAAAGGAGGTGGATGCTGCAGACCTTTTTGGCAAAGACACCTAGTAACTATGAACCTGTTATCAGTTTGCCGTCCATTCCCTATTGCAATATTACTAGCTTATCCTTTTTAATGTAACATAGGCAATTTATTCCTCAAGGGTAAGAAGCACTTTATTTGTAGATGAAACAATGAAATATAAAGTTGCTTGCTAGCAGCAACCTCTTCATTAGTTACAGATCTCTTTAATGTGGAATTATTTAGATGACTTTTACTTCTTCAGAAATTGTGCATATTTACTGATACTGGTGGATTGTAGAAGTTTGAGTAGACATTTATGATGGAAATGTTCTGAATTGGGCAGTTTTGTCATTATTGGTGCATGCATTTTGTTTAATTGTTTACTGGAAAAATGTTCAAAACAATAAATCTAAAATGCCCTCTAATGACTGGACTGTATTATGCAAGGAATATAATTTAATACAATCAGGAAGGTGTATCAAAGAGCACATGTATGTTTCATGTGCAAGGGGCCTATGATTTCAAATCAGCCCAAAGTTAATCTTTATCTTCCACTGGCAAAATGTATTTTCTTTGAATGTGGGTTTCAATGCTGTTTCAATGAATGTGAAGTTCAAGGGCAGAGACGTTTTAATGCTAAGTCTGTTTTCATTCTGAGACTGCCTTGCTTTGTTTAGCATATGTCTATTAGTGTTTGTGCTGTAAAATGCAAAATAAAACTTTCAAATGAAATCCAAATCATCACAGAAGTAAAGCAATATGCACATTACAGTATTTATGGTAAATGGGACAAAATAGTCAAGTAATGGGACATTGGAATGGCTGCAGGGGGGAGGCTCCATTCAACCATGATTTTGTGATGGGGAAGGGTGGCAAACTCAAAGACAGTCCTGGCTGAACTATACATCTCAACTGTCCAGATTTTTGCAGAATGAATAGATTTTTGCTTCTTATTTCTGGTTTGTTCCTCATGAAATTTATGGTTTTCTGGAAAATCAATTAGGACTGAAGTCACTAAATAATGACAGACATTGAGTTTCAGAATTCATAAGCTTCAGAAAAATGCATGCTAAAGCAAGACCTGTTATTCTATCAACTGTTTAAGTTTATACAAGAGCAATTTTTAGTACTGTTTGTATGTTCCCCCAATATATTTGGCCTTGTCCAGATTTCCTGCATTAAAAGGTTGAGAGGTACGTGCAAATAAATCTCTTTACAGAATTAAGAATATCCAAACCTCTCAACTGTCCCCAATTTTGGCTCAAAATGTTGCTCTCCCCCTAATAATCCCTCCACAAAATGGCAATTTTGGAAGAAAACGTGGAGGGTTTATAATCATAAATAACTGTAATGATCAGAGTTATAGATTACTTTTATTTCAGAAATGCATGCAGACTCTCTTATTTTGTCAGCTGCCCAAGTTAACAGTACTAATATTAAAAAAGTGTCCCTTCTTTGACAGGTTCCCAGCTGTATTGTGTGGCAATTTTATATTTTTGTATCACATTTTTTGGTCCATTTTTCATAAAATTGTTGTTTTCTGACAAATTTGTGGCAAATCATTAAAGATTGAAGTTAGAAAATAATGACAGACAATTGAGTTTTAGATTTCATACCCTTCAGAAAATACATACTAATGGATGACCTACTACTATTCTATTATCTTTCTAAGTTTATAAGAACAATATTTAAAAATTGTCTTTATTTTTGGGCCGTTGTTCCACTTCTATGTATGGTTTTGTCCCGATTTCTTGCTCTGAGGTAGAGAGGTATGACAAATGTGTCAGAGCCATCACCGTCAGCCAGAGACATTTCAGATTGTGACATACTTGTTCCACCCCACTCC
Organism: Protopterus annectens; assembly: GCF_019279795.1. NCBI lineage: Eukaryota > Metazoa > Chordata > Ceratodontiformes > Protopteridae > Protopterus > Protopterus annectens. Next base: position 174,996,989 of record NC_056740.1, on the reverse strand, counting down.
CCCATGTAGTGACTCTGGATGTGTCCAAGCAAGGCAAAGAGTAGTTATGCAGTGTAACTGTGCAGAGTATTCCCCCATCTAAGGTAGACACAAGTACTACAGTGGCTTTTCATCTGTCCTTGATTTTGCAGAATGTTCTGGTTTTCCATCATATTTTTATACTGTTGATTTATGCTTCTTATTATTCAGAAAATGCATGCTGTTGCGGTGCCCTTTTGCTCTGTGTTTGAGTAGCAATGCTGTAATGACCATCATTTAAGCTTGTCTGAGATTGTAAGATACAAGTAAGCTTTAATAAGCATACTGTTAAAGAATTGCCAACACTGAAAGCCTTTTTGTTGTTGCCATGCAGAAAATATTTACATAACTAGATAACGTATATGCCTTAGGTATTGAAATGCATATGACAGTATTTGTAATAAAGGACAGGATTACAGTATTTTCAGAAGCTCATTAAATTTGTTGGAGACTTGCAGTCATCTTTACAGGCTATACCTTAGATATTAAGTCATATTTTTAAAGATAAAAATCAAAGCTCTGGAAGTAAGCCATTATATGACATACATATTACAAGGTCATAGACCAATACCATAGTCACTATTTGTGAATGCATATCATAGTGTAAAAAAGCAGAAAATATATACCACTAGTATATATATATTTTGAAGGGTGATAACCACAAGTTCAAGAAGAACTGAATAATAATGAACCAAGTACTGATCATATAATATATTACAAAATAAGGCAAAAAGAGTATAGTGGCCTAATTCTCAGCTATATTATAGATTATAATAAATTGAAATAATATGCTTGTAGATAATACAAGTTCAACATTGTAATTGTACAATACTCAATGTTTAACGCCAACATACCAGAATCTGAATACCAAACCATACATATGCATATTCGTATCCTGAACAATTTTTTATCATGCTTTATAGAGTATAATATGAGCATTGGTAGGCCTAACCACCATTGAATGGTACTAATTCTTGATCTATATGAATGTTTGTTGTTGTAACCATGATTATGAAATCCTCCAGTGTTCAGTGAAACTCACAGATGGTCATTCAGACCTGGGGGAATAAACATCCAAGGTTGGTTATCCAATATTGTTCCTTGTGGTTTAAAATGGTGTGCCAACCCTGTTGGTTGTTCCTATCTCCTGAATTTTGTCAATGATCATGAACATAAACTGGGCATTGGGATGTTGTATCATGTGTCTGTATAAAGCATTTGTTTCTTTTTTGTTCCTCATGTCACTACGATGTTCTGTCATCCTTATTCTAAGAGACCTAGAGGTTTGACCAACATAAAAAGCTTTACATTGGCAGGTAGCTAAGTAAATAACCCATGTACTGCTGCAATTACCAAACACCCTGGTTTTAAATACCCGATTGGTGTTGGCACTGGTGAATTCTTTTAATGTACTAACTTGTAAACAGGAGCAGCAGTGACCACATGGAAAAGTACCAATTAGTTTATCGCCACTGATAGTGGTCTGATGATATATCGCACCTCCCCCTTCTCTGTTTTTGTAATGTGAAAATAGCCCTCCCAAATTCTTGCCTCTTCTGTATGACATTTGACATTGAGGGCCTAGTATTGACCTTAAAGTGTCATTAGCCAAAAGAATTTTCCAGTTGCAATTAAGTATATCCCTAACAATAGGTTGGTTCCTGCCATATGTGGTGACAAATCTCAAGATAGAATCCTGATGAGCATGCTCTGATTTTTTGCATTGTAACAATGTTCTCCTGTCTATGGTTTTGCTCCATGAACTAGCTTGATATATATCTATGTCTCTATATCCTCTGTCCTGAAATCTATGGTATAAATCAAGTCTGGCATGTTCAAATTCATCATAAGATGAACAAATGTGTCTGATACACATAAATTGAGACTTAGGGATGTTGCGGATGGTGTGGTTCGGGTGCATACTGGAGGCGTGTAACAAGGTATTATATTGAGGGTATTTTCTAAATGTTTTGGTACTTAGAGTATCATCTGCATTACGGTAAACAGTAACATCCAAAAAATCTATGGTACTCCTATTACATGTAACCGTAAACTCAATACCCCAAATGTTACCATTCAGGTACTCCATAAATTCCTTTAGATATGCTTCATCCGTCTTCCACACCATCCAGCAATCATCCAAATATCGTCGCCAGATATCGATTTCCACCATGTAAATATTGTGTGATTTGTCATATATCATACATTCTTCAAAATAGGCCATGAATAAGTCAGCATAAATGGGTGCAAAGGAAGCTCCCATTGCTGTCCCTTGTAGCTGCCAAAAGCATTCTCCATGGAAATAAAATACATTTTTGTTTAATACATGTTCCGCCATGCAGACAAGTAAGGTGTTGAAGCCCAGAGGATATAAGTTTGTTCTCTCAAGCAGGGATTGTAATCCCGCCCAGTGTGGAATACTTGTGTATAAAGATTTAACATCCAACGTGCACATTAGCCAGTCTGGTTCTAGCTGTGTATCCTCCAAAATTTGTAAAAAGTGCGTGGTGTCCTGTAGTCGGGCCCTAACTGATGTTAAAAGGGGTTTGAGATACTGTGTTAGAAATGCTGATAGTGGTTCCGTCAAGGACCCTATCCCTGATACAATGGGTCTACCTGGGGGTTTTGAAATGGACTTATGTATTTTTGGGAGAAGATACAAGATTTGTTTCTGTGGGTCTTTTACAGTAAGATGTTTAACAGTATTTTTTGTTATGATACCCTCATCCTCAGCTAGTTTCAGAAAAGAGTCTATTTCTTTTTGAAAACCCCAGTCGGGTCAATGTACATTTGCATATAACATCTAGTATCAGCTAACTGTCTTTTCCCCTCATCAAGGTATTCCCCAATGTTCATAACCACCACGGCACCACCCTTGTCTGCAGGTAGAATGGCTATGTCGCGATTATGCTTTAATTCCTCCAAGGCTGCCTTTTCCATGGGTGACATATTCTGGCCCAGAATGTATGATTCATTATGATGAAAATGTAAATCCCTGAGAACAGATTGTTGGAAAATAGAGACATGTTTGTTCATGGGCGGTTGAAAGTCTGATTTCAAAAATTTGAAATCAAGTGATCTTTGGGAGGTGTTGTCTGAAAAGAATAATTTCAAATTCAGGTTACGACAGAAAGACACAACATCCTTAACAATGCTATGTTCATTAATAAAAAAAACTAGGAATAAAACCAAGTCCTTTATTAAGTAGTTTAGTTTGTACATCTGTCAGTTGAACATTAGAAAGGTTCAAAACATTATGAAACTCAAATTCCGTCAATTCAACATTGTTTGTAACAGCCCTTCCATGGAATTGGATCTTATTCCTATATTTGTGCTTGCGATCCCCTCGTCGCTTGTTTGTATGTCTAAAGGGTACTGAACATTAGTTTTTTTGCTTCTGGGTGATTCTCGATAGTTATTACAGTCATTGTCTGTGCAAGATGAGTCATCCCCTGAGGTACTAGCTAAAGTCTTGTCAGAGGATTTTAGATTTTAATAAGCATACTGTTAAAGAATTGCCAACACTGAAAGCCTTTTTGTTGTTGCCATGCAGAAAATATTTACATAACTAGATAACGTATACGCCTTAGGTATTGAAATGCATGTGACAGTATTTGTAATAAAGGACAGGATTACAGTATTTTCAGAAGCTCATTAAATTTGTTGGAGACTTGCAGTCATCTTTACAGGCTATACCCGTAAACTAAACAGAATGCCAATCTATCATGTGTGGTCCATAACCTGTGCAGTAATCCTTTTGTTTGCTGTTCATTTTTTACTTTGGTCATGTTTTCCCCATGAAACAAGTAGATAGTTATTGTCAGGCAGCAGGTCTTTCTTGGATAAGACACATTTTTATAAGTGGGGTATCACAGAGATTGTTACTTTCAGCATGTTACTTGGTATTTTTATAAAGCTGAATATAAATTTTAATTAAAATTAGAACTGCAGCATAAGGAGAAGTGGTTTGAGTTGAGAGCTGCTTGTTTTTTTTATACTTGATTTTGACTAGCATTCCAGTAATGTATTTAAAAAGTAATTTATTGTTTCATGCCTCACAACCTTTTTGTTTCCATCTAGATTTTAAATAAGCTGATATGTAGCCAATGCATTGAAATATTATTTTTCCTCTACACTTCATTTTGTCTTGACTGGACTCTCATAATGATGGTTTGGCACCCAGGACAGCGTATTTAATTAAAGTTCCAGTTGATGTGGTTTTTAGCATAGACCCACCCCTTTCTAGTTGGCCATACCCCTTCCCATTGGCCCCACCAATTCAGCTGTCTCCTGCAGTCCTGCTTTGATGTCACCAGCCATCACTGAAGTTAAATCCCCGATAATCTACCTGTGAGTCATCTAAAGCCACTTTTTGTGATAAAGTTGTAGCCAGGTAAAAGACATCTGTTGAAAACTGTGGGAGCAGTCTTTTTAGCTGCAGATAGAGTTATTCTTTCATCACCTGTCTGTTTCAAATATTTTCTTTATTCCTACTATGTGCAGTTAATTCATAGGCTTTCATATTTTAAATGGTCTGTGTTATGTTTTTACCTGATCCTTCTTTTAAGTAAAGTGTTTATTTATTTACAATAGTTTTGCCAAGTGTCTTATTTATTAGTTTATAAAGTTCAACCTCACAGCATTGAAGTGACTGTTGACATCCACCCTTTTTGAAGACAGACTGCCTATAAGCTAGTGTAATTTAATATATTGGTTTGCTGTTTGCTAGAGTACTCAGTAAATGAAACCTTGGAACCATCTGGATGGTGGCATCAAGTACTAAGAACACAGGAAAGAAGTACTTTCACAGGAGAGGTGTCAGTAGCCCCTATTGGAAAACATTGTGTGTATGTGTAAAATAGTTTGGTTAAGATTCAATTATTTTTTATTTATTTTATTTTTTTTTACATTTGATTACCGGGAAATTCTGACTGGACGAATGTCCATTTTCAGCAAAGGCCCGGGGAGAAAAGCTCCACAAAGAACAAAGAAAGAAAAGATGTCTAAAGTAAAGATAAAAGAGAAGGAAGATTACAAATAAAAAAAAACAGCTGTATGTAGAGTAAAGAGTTTGTAGGATTTTTAGTCTGGGGCAGAGCAAGAGCAGAGCCATTTATTGGCAAGGTGGGTTTTTAGTGTTTGTTTAAATTTAGTTAATGTAGTGCTAGATATGATGTTACTAGGTAGAGAGTTCCAAATCTTAGCAATATAATGAGAGTAGGTGGACTCTCCAGCATGATTGTGCGCAGTTGAAATTTGTATGAGGGGCTTATTGTTTACCGCAACATTCTGCCACAGGAATAGGGCTCTAGCAAGTCATGTAATGATGGAGTTTTTGCAGAAAGATAGAAGATTTTGTAAGCCATGTTAAGCTGAGACAAGTGTAGGAGATGAGGAATTTCTAACCAGTGTAGTTTCCTTAGGGTAGTTCAATGGTGTGATCTCATTGTAGAGTTTGCTGCATATCTAGCTATTTTATTGTAGCAGGCCTCCAGTTTTACCAGCTCAATTTTCTTGAGGTTAATAAATACAGGTGATGCATATGAAAGAGTTGAGATCAAATGAGTTTGGGCAATAGCTATTTTTGTGCTATTTGTGAGATATTACCTGTTCCTATATAGTGTACCTAGTTTTTTTGTGTACTTTTTTAATTGATTGAAAGATATGGATGTCAAATCTCATAATAGTGTCAATTTTGACCCCCAGTAGTTTGGTATGTGGGGAGGGAGTGATAGTAGTGTAATTAATAATAATTATTGTTATTAAAATTGCTTTAGAAGGCACTATATTCAGACCGAGGTGGGTGAAATCCTTGCCACTAGCTTATTTGAGTATGGCAGGAGATTTAAGGCCCATACCTTTGCCATCTACCATTATTTGGTTTTCAGCAGTGTGGATATATTGAAAAATGGATGTATATAACAAGCAAACAGTTTTGTCACCAAAATATATGTATTCTTGCAGCCACAATGTAAAACATACAACAGTCTACATACTGCAAATCAGTTGTTTTGTTTATTTCATTTTTGTTTGTTTGTTTTTTTTTTTTTTTATTCAGCGTAGTTAGGACACAGTCAAGATGACCTCTGATGAATATTCTATTACTGGTATAACTGGCTAAATATCGCAGATTAACAGGACTCCCACATACTGGTTTGAACAAAGATAACTTAATAGTGACCTTATGGGCAGTAAAAGGTCAGTCCACAAGAAGTGGAAGCAACCTGGTAAATGTAAAGTATGCAGCTAAAAGACTTCCCAATGTGTCCCTGCATTATCTTAAAATGCAGATTAAATTGAAGAGACAAGAGCTGGAGTATGAGATGAGACACACTCTGGGACTGAAACAGCTTACAGACTGATGAAGCTTGAGGTTCAAAGACAGCAATAGAAGAAACAGCAGGAAGGCATAGAGGAAGAAAGGAAGTGATAGTACAAGAGAGAGAAAGACAAAGAAAAGGAGAATGAAGGTGGTGTCAGCACAAACGTACCATCGCATATGGAGAGGAGAAGTAACTGCATGAGTGGGAAGTCATAACTTTTGTCCAAGTGGCCATGAGAAGGAGTGGTGAAAACTCAACTCTAGAAGCAAAGGTCAGTGATAAATTGCTTCATCAGTATACAAAGAGTGTGATTTTGATAGATTTGCTTTTGTGATAGATTTATTTTGGCATTTGAAAGAGTGTGTAATCAGAACCAGACTGACCAAGGGCAATGGGTAAGTTTTTGACTACTCTGCTCATGAGAAAATGAATGCATGCCATTGATAAGATGTCTCATTCTGACTGTTTTGACTGTATCAAAGTAAAGTATGTCCTCATTGAATGTTTAAGCTCACACCTGAAAAGGATAGGAAAAAATTGCAGAGAACACAGAAGAAAATCATAATATAGTTTTGGCTTAGGTTTATTTGCACTGGGAATAGGGCAAGGAGACAAACAGATGTCAGTTTCTGATGATAATATTGGAGATGTATTGCTAAATAATGGCTTTGATGATATTATACCTCATGTACATGCAGTTACATGCAGCCAGCCATGTGGACGTGCACAACAGGAAGTCAAAGGAGGAGACACTGTCAGCACAAACACCTCCAACAGAGGCTGGTAATGTGGTTACTGTGGGAAAAGTGCTGGACAATAGCAGAAAGTAAGAATTGGAGCCACAGATATCAAAAGGCACCAGATATCTTCTGAAAGGGTTACTGAGCTTAAATCTTAGCCACTGGTTCAAAATATATGAGACTTTCTAAGAAATGGAAAATTGGGAAGATCATGAAGCTAGAATCCCAGCAGATCCCAACTTACAAAGACTGACAGAAATAGTCAGAGAGGCTTCTCACTCTCAAAGACAGAGGGATTGTGTTTGATGGAACAACAGGTTATTGTACAGAGAATGGTGCCTTGAAGAAGAAGGTGCTAGAGGGAAAAGTAATACAGTAGTTGATGGTTCTGTGGGCCTACATCAGGCACCTCTGGTCTTAGCCAATGTTTTTTTGTCATGCAAAATAGTCATAAAGCAAACAAAAGTGGCTTATAGAAATTTTTTTAATGACTCCATGTTACAAAAGGTGTAGTAGGATTCTGTAAAGTATGTGAGCAGCACCAAAAGGCTGGCATGGCAAAAGGCACAGTTAACACTGTTTTGCCATCTTAGCCTTTTACTGAAGAACTACCTACAATCTTTGTTTAAGAGTTTGTCATAAAGTACTGTATGTCATATAGTTATAGCCAATGTAATTTTTACAAAGTCTGTACTAATTATCTATTTTATATTTTAAGATTCTCTGTATAAAAACAATGTTTTGTGGAGCTTTTCTCCCTGGGCCTCCACTGAAAATGTGTTTCTGACCCAGTGGACTTTCCCGGTCAACAAATGTCAATAAATAAATACATTTTGATGGTAGCCATGAATGTTGTTCAATATCTTGGTAGTGGTAGATGAGGTTACTAAGTACTGTCATGCAGAGACGTTTTCATTTAATGTGGCAAATAAGCTTTCAGTATTGTTCGGTAGGGAGGGTTTCCATGGAAGGTATGAAAGGACAGAGGGGTTAGCTTTATACTAAACCTAATGACCTATTTGTAGAAATGCTTTTGGTTAAAATGATCCCATATGGATTCATGGGGGCATTTAACTCAGTTCCTAAGACCATGCTAAGACCATTCATAGATCAGGTTAGGAGTGATGCAAGCTTCTCCTCTTTGCATACTGGGAGGTGCTCCAAGATTTCACAAATGTTCACCTCCTGAACTGCTACTTTATGGTTTAGAAGAAGGAGGGCTCCAGACTTAATTTGTGATGAGTCAGAGGGTGAATGTGATTCTCACAAATAGTCTGTTGTGGTGCATGTACTACATTTCAAGACTAAGCTTATGGAGTCCTTGGGACTGGCACTGAAACACATAACACAAGCACAGCAGCGACACAATGTTTGCTGTTACAGGGCAGAGAGATAGCCTAAGAACATACTGCAACAGAAAAGGTAATGGTACTTAGTCTTATTCAACAAAAGAAGCTACAAGCAACATGGAAAGGATTTTTCAGCATGTTACAACAAACGTAAGTGGTGCTGAGTATGTTAATTATGTGTGGACTTGTGAAGCAAGTGACAAAATTAAGATGATGAATCCCTACAATGACAGAAACTTCCTGGTAATAATTATTTACAGTGGGTTACAAGAGGAATTGGGGAGGTTATTGCAGTAGACCTTGTCAGTGAGGCTCAGTCTGACACTGCAGTCAATGAGCAGCTAGCTTCTATCAGGAAGGATTAAAAAAATCTGAACAGTCCTACGTGAGTTTGATGACATGTTTGCTACTAAGCCAGGGTGCACATAACTGATGAAGTTAAATGTAGACACATGGACCCAATGGCCGATCACATAATAGAGTTAGTACTAAGGTAAAAAGATGGCAGGTGGAGATGGCAGAAGGTTTCTTAATCTAATTCCAAATATACAAAAGCCCTTTCAAGGCAGGATATTAAGTAAATGAGTGACATAAGAAGAAACAGACTTGCAACCCAAGCTACAATTTTTCTTGGAGGGGGGAGTGCTCAAGAAAACTCACTTGTGCTCTAGAAGGAAAGGGAAATGTCATCAGTTGAATGTTTTATCAGATGTAGAAATGTCAGGAGTTATATATTTCATTAGATGTGTTGAATTGTTAACTATTCTTTTCAGTAGAATGGAATTGTTTACTGTTTTGCACTCAGAACTTCCTACCAAGAATTGTATTACCTCCTCTTGGAATGGGACTCTCTGTGTGTACCAGCAGCTTGGTTTAAAGGCAGAAACATCTGTTTGGTTTTGACTGACATTCTTCAGAGTAGTGAACCAGGATAACCTGTGCCGCTCTTTTCCTTTCTGTTTGAAACTGAATTTTTGGATGCATGTCATTTTGCAGAGCTAGACTTATCAAGATTTTCTTATGTTTTCTTTACATTATGAAGCATCAAGTTATTTCTTGCAGGGACTGTACAAAAGGGAAAGTGGGGGCTGTTCTCAAAGTGAACCTAAACTAAATCGCTGTTATTATTCCCGTAGCCATCTGAAGTTACTGGATATTTTTAATGTGATAGTGGCTGTTAGGAAACAGTCTTCAGTAGAAAGTGTTAGGAATAATCCATTTAGCTAAAGTCAGAATGATTATGTTGTCACTTATCTGTTTAAGATATTTTATTTATTCCTTATGAATTTGACTTAATGGCTTGCATATTTTAGTTGGTCTTTTTATGGTGTTTACTTTAGTTTCTTTTAAATAAAATAGTTTATTTATTTATATACATATTTATTTATACATTTATGACAACATGTGTCTTCGTAGGAGTAAACCTTTTTTGATGAAAAATATAACTAATATTATTATTATTATTATTATTATTTTTATTAAAGCCATTGTTGCTGTGCATTGATTGCATTTATTATTTTTTTCTCCATGTATTGCTGTGCATTAACATTGCTAATCTAGTGATTTATAATATGTTGCAGTATGAAACGATTTACAAAAGAAAGCACTATTTAGCTGCTTGAATACCTTGAATGCATGATGCCATACTTAATTCAAACTTTTTTTTCCCTAACAGGAGGGCCTCTTCCCTATTTCTACTGGAGTCTTCTTATTTTTCCACTGACAAGGAATGCAGACCAAGTGTCATCACTCAAACCAAATGCACTTCTAATCTGCACCTATGAACTAATCTGTACCTATGAACCGGGCATTATCTTTCTCTGAGTCATTAAACATCAAGAGATCAAAAATGGAAATAAAACTCATAGGATATTGGAGGATGCATAAGCTCCAGCAAACCACATTTCTTTTTTCTAAACATTAACTTGCCAAAGAGCGATAATCCATGACAGAAAAATAGGCCTGTATTCCCCAGACTTAAACACCATTGAACTCACACTTAAAATTTGAGTTATATATTTGAAATTACAGCAAATGGGCTTGGACCTAAGGAGAAACCAGTATGGATTTGCAATAATTAATTTCAGTTTTCAGGATTCCCAACCGAATGAACACAAAATGCAGAATTGCTTCTCTAGTGCTCATCAAGAAAAAAAGACCCTTAAAAGACTAATGCAACCCAGGAGGATCTGAGGAAACAGAGCAGAGACTAAACCTTAACCACAAAGGCTGTTTCCTACCCAGAATCTTCTGGATATAGAATAATCATTTGTTGGGACTTGTATATGTTATTTGAACTTCCGAGGTCTTTGACTAAAGTATACGATTTTTTCTGCCTTGTTAAGGCTGTACAAAACTTTAGTTAATATTTATTTGTCATGTTACATTCATTTAATAGGTTTATTTATTAGTGTTATAAATTACATTTTTATTCAAATGTAACCTGGCAATTGCAAGATGTTTTAATTCCAAGCTTAAGTTGAACCTACAATGATAGGTTTGGCAAGTGAAAATGCTGAGCCAACTAAGGTTCAACCTTGGTCTCAGGTACTGTCATATAGACCAAATCCATAGTCGACAATATAAAATATTTTAATCCTACATTTTTGTTCTGACATGTCTTATTTATAATTTAATACAGGGTAATCTCAAAGCATTGGTGTAGCTGATGAAATTCACAAATTTGGAATAGATGCTGTTCATCTTTAACCTACTATAATATAATATATTGCCTGGCTCATTGAAAGAGCATTCAGTAACCATGGCCTTTCTACTGTATGCATTTGCTCTGTTTGGTGCTAGTGAGTACTATGACTGTACAGTCTAAAACACTGAGTGTGGCATATTTTGGTAATATTCTGAAACAGCACTATATATTTTCTATAACACAATTTATAGTAATGGTGCAGGATCCAAGGTCTGTAATCCTTGTCCTTCAAATATTTGCAGCCAGGAGTGCGGATTTAAGGTCCATATCCCTGCCATGTGACATATACTCTAAAAAAATAATGGATAGTTGCATGTAGTTGTGAGGTTGTGGGCACAACTGAGTGCAGTTGTGATGTGAAGAAATTTTCTTCTCTGTGGCATTGTCCAAAGTACAGTACACAGTGCAGCAATGCACAAATGAAATGAGATGAATTGTCAGCTGAAATCAAGTCAGGTCATATCTCTTAATTAGAGGAATAGAGTGTGCCTGGAGGTATGAATGGATAACTCTGCATTGCTTTTAATATATTACCTCTAAAAATTTGGGGCAAAGATAAAAAAGTCAGAGACAAAGGCCCAAAGTCAATGACCTTCCAAAATGCTGATCATATTCATTTAGAAAGTTGATAGAGTAAGATTTGTAATACTATACATTTCTGCTAAACAAGATGTCTGTGACTGTATCACCTAGAATTATGTAATGATTTTAACTCTCTCCACTTTATCACCAAATGCCAGTTATTTTGTGGTGCACAGCAAATATTGGGGGCAAAAGTAGGAACACTGGAGAGGTATTCTTGCAAGTGTATGTGTCATAATGTACATACACAAAATGTTAGTCACTGAGATCCCTTTGTATTTCTTGTGAAATTTAGATTATCTGCAGAGGTGTTGCATCTTTCTCTGACTTTCTTATCAGACCTCTAAATCTGTTATGTCCACAAGTCATAGTACTGAACTTCAAAAGTCATAGAAGATGGGCAGGGAGAAGGATACTTTATTATTTTGCACAACCACATTTCTTGATCTATTACATGTCATAAAGATACTCTTGAAGTACTTTAGTAGAGAGCTTCATGATTTAATGTTTGCTGTGTCAATAAATAACTGCAAAGTTATCAAGAGTAGTTACAATTTTCTATGGAAGTATGATTATCTTGAAGGCAAAAATCATAGTCCTTAGGTTAAATCACTGCTCTTAAGAGATATGTTTTATATTATGCCTTTTCATCAATCATTATATGTGAAAATTGCTAGTAGACGGCATCATATTTAGTATTCACTTCATGAAACACAGAAAATGGTTAAGTCCCAGCAGTCCTATAAATCTGAGATATTTTACTGTCCAGACACTTAGAACTTTATAGTTGATTGGATTCCTCAGATGTTCGGTAGGGGATTTCGGAAGACTATTGAGACCCCCAAGGTTAAGTGATCTCCTCACTCTTCATTTGACTGACTGTGACTTATGGATGTCCTAGAAAAGTGTTCATTTATCTGACTATAATTTTGAGACCAACTCCCCAGTGTATTGAGTTCTGCTAGAGTTATAAGAGAGTTTTTTCCTGTGTGATGGGCTTTGTGAGATTTATACTTGCTGTTATATATTCATTTTAAAATGTAAGCACAGAAATCAACAGGATGAGTAATAACCAGATAACTGTTCACATGTAACTGTGACATACTTAAAACAGCAAGTTTAAAGTATATATGAACTTTAAAAAAAAGCTATAAATTTGTCTGTAAAAGCTCCACACAGAGTTGCATTTTTCACTAAAGTACATGTATTTACAGTTATTGCATGCCTAATTTTTAGTCTATAATGCTACACTCTATTTGCTAGTTGTTCTTTAGTAAACACGCGCATGCACGCACACACACACACACGCACATACAGAGACATTAATAGAGATGCAGACAATATGTGCAAATATAAACAACACAGAGATAGACAGATAGATAGATAGATAGATAGATAGATAGATAGATAGATAGATAGATAGAGATAGTTTACTGTGTCTTCATGTGCTACAGAAACATATAGGCATATATACAGATAGAATGCCTGAACATTTCTAATTTGTATTTCTCAACAGGGCATTACACATAGGTTGGGGTATGCCTGAAAGGAGTCCCAGAACCAGCCCACCTACACAGTTAACAAAGTCTTCAGTTAGGTAAATAAATAAATAATAGATATAGAACATAACATAGAATAGCCATTTTAAACAGATCAAGTATTAAAAGTAACAGAACAATATCTCCAGCTTTGTTCTCAGCTCAGCTGTAAAAAAATGTGAATTTGTGTACACACACACACACACACACACACACACACACACACACACACACACACACACACACACACACACACACACACACACACACACACACACACATTATGTTCATGCTCATTCATACTCTTGTATATATTTTTTATGGTTTCTAATTTACTGATGAAATGTAAAGGGATGCTAATTTAACTAATATTTCTTTATTGTTTTCATTGCCGAACTGTACCTGTTTATTCCGCACTGGTTGTGCGTTGTCCCTTTTGCTCAGGCTATCTGTATCCTATTACTTTGCAGGGTATTGTATTAGTAAAGTACCTCGCAGGCTGGTCTGCGCAAAAGTGGACATAGCCTCAGTGACTTACTTGTGAAATAAAGATACATGATTGATAGCCATGCAGATTACGGTGTGCAAGTATTTTTTTTCCTTTGTTTTTGCAGGGAGTAAGCCTCCCTGTACATTAAATATGTCAGCTCCAGGTTCACACTAACTTGAGAAAAAGGGCAAACTAAAACTAGACAATGAATATTCATGCTGCCATTGATATGAATATTACTTTACTTTCACTGATTGTTGGATGGTGGGTGGGATTTGGACGGGACTTGCTACTGCACATCCTGTGAGGTACATTTCTAGTACAAAGTCCTTATGTTTAGGTTCTACAGAATAAACTACTAAAGCATAACAGGCATGCTAAGCTTCTTGATATTGGTGAAAAAATAACATTCCCTCACAGTATAATATACATTTTTCTGATAAAATGGATTGTTAGTAACTAAGTAGAAGATCAGACATGCTATAGGCACTCATAATGGAATTTGTCATGCAGATATCTATTAGTTTGTCCCTGTGTCAAATACTTAGCTAAAGGTACTAATTAAGAGTTAACACCTTGATTTATAAATATAATCATGATAAGAGAGGTGTCAAAAGTTATATAGAGAATACACATTTATTAACTCCACCTATCACATAACACTATCCTGCACAAAAAGTAACTAGGATTAAAAATCTGAAACTGGAAGAAGAAAGAAAAACAACCATGATAGTAGTAATGTTTTCAAATTTTTCGAAAAGGTAACTTTCTAAAATGTGGCTGACAGTATCATCTGAATTCTGAACTGAATGTGATTCCCACATCTTCCATTCCCTCATAACTTTGTTCTATGTAAGCAATAGAACTAGATAAAAGTACTTGTGTCACCCTGAAAACCAAATGAGAAGAGATGTAACTGTGGCAATTGGTGTCCTGCAATCTATCAACTGGTGTATTTCAGGAGCAAAAAATACGTGTTTGGGGACCAAAAATTACATTTTTTCTGTAGCTCTTTCCTCTCTTTAGTATAAACTTTGGCAAATGCTATACTGGCTCTTTATTACAGTTACTAAAAACATGCTGACAGACACATACACACATGAGAGCACACATATACACACATGCCTGGCTCTGTGGAGCAGAGATGGAACCCTGACTACAATACAGGTGGCTGGAGTTTAATTAGAAGCCACAGCACTGAAGAAGCCAAACAGGGAGGGAAATAGTGAGGGGAAATGGCACTCTAACATCCTCTAGGGGGGCTGGAGGGTTGTTGGTTCAAAGAGTGCACAAATGGAAATACAATTTCCCTGGTGGAGACTGAGGAAACCTTTTTCTGTGCTCCGGGGTCGGAAGTGGCACCGTCTGCTTCCTGGTAACAACCTTTGTAAAAGTGAGAGATGACAAGCATGACCAGCCCATTTCATGGATTTCTACCATTGTTTAGCTAGGTGTGCACAGCGAGCTAGAACAGTATCCGATTAAATAAAGCCCTAAAAACCTCTGATGGCCTGGAGGGAGTGATTATTGTCAAGCAATCAGGAGAAAAGTGTACAAAAAAACAATCACACACACACACACACACACACACACACACACACACGCACACGCACACGCACACGCACACACACACACTTTCTCTCTCTCTCTCTCTTTACCTCACACGCATATACACATTGCAGTGTTTAAATGACTATCAGTACTTGCCTGATTACACCACTGACTTGCAGAGACCAGTCAGCTCCACAGTGGTGATCACAGTCCATAACAGCTTGCACCCAGTGTAGCCACCTTTGGCTTTGGGTGTAGTATTCCAGGTGGTAGGCACTATTTAACTGAATGCTTTCTCTGCTGCAGCTAGTGCATAAACAGGCCTTTGTAGATGAGTGTCAGTCTTGGCTTGTCTTTTAAATAGCTTGTTTCTAAGTGCTGAGCAACAATTATCATTTGACAGTTTCAGCATTAAATTGACAAAAAAAGTGGCTGTGGCTTCAAGAGGCAACAATTTAACTTTTTGAATGGTGACACACTAATGTTGCCTTTCATAGTCTATGTGGATATACATTAATATCTGACTATCTACAGACTGTAAGAGACCTGTATTATGTGGAAACTGTAATACTAGAAACTGGCAGGGCATATTCAAGTCTGGGAGGAAGTACATTAAATGCCTTTCCACTTCTTGCCTCCATGGTCAGAAAATTGTGTATGAAATCTTTAGTTAGTTCAGCACGTTACTGATTTGCAGTTCTATTTTTTAAGGAAAAGGTTTGATCCACCATTATGACTAGATATTCCTGATGGCTATTATTAGAATTTCTGTGTTTCAGGATATTTAGTTGATGTTGAGTGACATTGTCAATTTTGTTTTGTAGGCCACAAACATCATAATTTTTCTGTGTGTTTATGTAAATCTTGTTGCTGCAGACTTAATTGCACATTGTACTGACGTGGTGGTGGTGCTGCGGTAGCGTTGTCGCCTCACAGTAAGAAGCTGTCTGGTTCAATTCTCAGCTAGAGCGTTTTCTGCGTTGAGACATGCGTGAATGGGCATACCTTCATTGAAGGTTGTGCGTCAGGGCTGGTAACTCAGCACGTAAAAAGCAACTACCAATCATTAGCAGACCGGAGTTCCTCTGTGGCGTCCCCTAACCGGGAAAAGCCAAAAGACACAAACAAACAAACTGAAGCCATTTTGTAGAGCTAAGTTTTATTGGGTAGAGGATTTATGTGCTCTGACAGGCACCAAATCTTTTATGTATAAAACACACTCAGATGGGGAGACTGAATGGTAGGTCATTAATTAACAGTGAGAATAGCAATTGTCTCAGTACTGACCCTTGTGATAAATTTTTTAAGGTAGTACCAGTATTGTTAGAAAGACAGGAGAAACCATTATAGTACTTTTGTAGATAAAACAATATTGTTTAATTTTTCTGCAAGCAAAGTGTGAGCCATATCTTGGAATGCATTTTTCCCTAAAAACATAATTCCTGTTAAATTATCTTTTTCCATGTTAAGATATAGTTGGTCACTCAAGTAATTACACTTGTGGAAGTGACAAAGTCTTTAAGAAGAACTCCAGAATTTGCTTATAAACCAGTTTTCCAAGAACTTTAGCAAGAGAATAAGCATCTGCATAGGGTCTATAGTGATGACATTACAATAGGGTGGCCGTGGTGGTGCAGCGGTTAGCGTTGCCACCTCACAGCCTGAGGTTCTCCAGTTTGATCCTTGGCTGGGTTGTCTTCTGTGCAGAGTCTACATGTCTTTCTTGTGGGTTCCCTCTGGGTGCTACAGTTTTCTCCCAAAGACATGCTGTAGGTTGATTGCACACTCTAAATCGGCCCTAGGCATGAGTGTGTGCGTGTGTGCCTTCTGTGGATGGTTGGGTGACAGGCTAGCAACTTGACACCATAAAACTCCACTGCCAATCATGAGCAGACAAGGTGATCTGCTGTGGTGACCCCTAACCAGGAAAAGCTGAAAGAAGAAGCATTTGATACTGTATAACAAATTAATGCTTAAAACTAGGAAGTATGAATTTTTGGAGTAAATATAAGATCAGCTGACCAGTATGTAGCAGGATAGTATGAAAGTAGTGAAAATTGTGATTGTTCTTAAAGAAAAAGTTGTTTTGTTTTTTTCAGGACTGGTGTCAGAAAAGAGCTGGTTGAAAAGCAAACAGGCTCTATTTGTTATTTTTCATGCTAAAAAAGGCAATAAGACATAACTGTGAGGTGAAAGACCCTGAAAGACCCTCTACTGATGACTGGCATAGTCAGTATTCTCCAGGAAATAGAGTTTTGGGGTCTAGTGGGGAGTGCAGTGAAAAAGTTAAGGGATAAATAGTGACCACAGTTAACAGAATATAGGAGGACTACTCCAATGACTGAATACTCATGCCTGCATTAGAAGTTCAAGGTGCTCATACTTTTTCTTTTGTTTGAATAAGTGAATAAACTTATCACCGACTATAGGCTTGCTCTTTTTTTGATGACTTAACAAATACTGTAATGGTTGTCTAGATAGTGATTAAGGTTTATGTTTTCCTTTGATGCCTGTTTTAAGTTTGTTTTAGGTTGTTTACTAAAGTTTACCCAGGCATAAGAAGTGTTAAAGAACAAGTGAAAAATAATAAAACAAAGAAAAAACAATGAAAAAGGTGAATGAAAATTGTGATCGCTAGTGTATGCATCTATACCTTGTTTCATTCTCTCAAAACTTGTCACACCTTCTGCTGACACTGACATTCTAAATGTACTACATATTAATGCTGATTATTAGTCTCACTATTTCTGCTGTCATTAATATCTACGTAAATCCTTTACCTTTGTTGATCCTTACATTTGTTAATCTGCTAGTATACCAGTCATGCAACCAATTGTTTAAATATGTTACCTTTAAGGTACATACTTTTGTAATGTACTCATTTCAAATGTTACCCATGCTGTATATAATCTTCTAATTGTACTCATGGCATATGTATTCACTGTATGTATATCTTTCTTGTTATTTGTGGAGCTTTTCTCCCCGGGCCTCCACTGAAAATGGTATCATAATGGACCAGTGGACTACCTGGTAAACAAATGCAAATAAATAAATAAATAAATATTCGCCTGTTCTCCTTATATTAGACAATTTAATATGAAGGCAGCTAAGGATTTTTACAGTCAAGCCTATCTAGGAATGCACCATGTATGTGGACTGCACTACATGTAACTGCAATAACTGAATTATTTAATAAAGAAGATCTGTATAGAAAGAAATATTAAATAATGTGTTACTTGTCAGTGGTTGTGAACATATCAGATCCTTTAGCTTGTTTAGCTTGTTTGGGTTACATGTAATTTGACAAGATTTACTTAATGCTTTTGAAGATTATCTATTTGTTTCTGGAAAGAATGGTTTTATGTAACAGTTTAGAAGCTTTTAGTTTCCATGTATATAATGAAGGTCTACAGGGTTACATTATAAGAAGATGAGGTGTTACAAACAGGGCCAGCCTTGTCCATAGGCCAAATAAGTGGGCACCAAGAGTGCAGTTCTTCTAGTGGTGCTCTTTCTGTATGTATTTATTTAAAACAATGAAACATGACATTTCTTTTCTCTAATAAAGAAATAGATAGATAGATAGATAGATAGATAGATAGATAGATAGATAGATAGAATGTCTGCTGTGCAGTAAGTGTCTTGTAGCAAAGGTGATCCTCTTGATGTCACCATTTATGTCACATTATAGGTGGTACTTATAGTCCAGGGCTTGACATTTTCATAGTGGTGATCCACGAAGAGTGGTTCTTTGTGGATATGCAAATCCCAGACTGTGAGCATGCATGGGAAGATGCAAAGGAGTTGTAGTAAACATGCCCTCCTATCACTGAACTTATACCAGTAAGCGGCAGTTTTCAGAGAGAATATGGAGTTGTGAGGGGAGATTAGTTGGTGCTTCTGCATACCTAGACATTTTTACTGAAGGGGTCGCTTGGGTAAATGTTTCATTTTGGTGCTTGTGTATATCTGGACATATTACTGAAAAGACACTTGGGGAAATGTTTCATTTTGGTGCTTGTGCATATCAGGGTATGTTACTGAAGTCGTCACTTGGGTGAATGCTTCATTTTGGTATTTGTGCATACCTGGACATTCTATTAAAGAGGTTGCTTAGGGAAATGTTTCATTTTTGTACTTGCTCATACCAGGACATTTTACTGGTGGGTGCCCTTGGATGAATGTTTCATTCTGATGCTTGTACATACTGGGCCATGTAACTGAAGGGGGCACTTAGGGAAATGTTTCATTTTTGTGCTTGTGCATAATGAGGCATGTTACTGATGGGGTTGCTTGGGGAAATGTTTCATTTTAGTGCTTGTGCATACCTGGACATTTTACTGCAGGGGTCGCTTGAGTAAATGTTTCATTTTGATGCTTGTGCATAGCTGGACATATTATTGAAGGAATTATTGGAGAAATGGTTCATTTTAGTGCTTGTGCATGGCATGTTACTGAAGGGATCACTTGGGTGAATGTTTCATTTTTGTGCTTGTGCGTACCTGGATGTATTGATGGGGTCACTTGTTTAATTTAGGTTCTTTTGCATACCTGGACATTTTACTGAAAGGGTTGCTTGGGTGAATGTTTCATTTTGGTGCTAGTGCATCCTAGGGCATGTTACTGAAGGATCAATTGGGTAAATGTTTAATTTTGGTGACTCTGCATACCTGGACATTGTACTGAAGGGGTTGCTTAGGGAAATGCTTCATGCTGGTGCTTGGGCATATCTGCACATATTATTGCAGGGGTTGCTTGGGTGAATGTTTCATTTTGGAGATTGTGCATACTAGGAAATGTTACTGAAGGGGTTGCTTGGGGAAATAATTCATTTTGGTGCTTCTGCATGCCTGGACATGTTACTGAGGGGGTTGGTTGGGGAAATGTTTCATTTTGGTTCTTGTGCATGCTGGGACATGTTACTAAAGGGTCACCTGGGGAAATGTTTCATTTTAGTGCTTGTACATACTTGAACATTTTACTGAAGGGGTCACTTGGGTGAATCATAGGATCATAGGAAGTTACTAGGCTATTGGCCCTGAGGCCCTTATAAGCCTAACCAAGAGTTTAGCCCATGTTTAGACAAGTCAGCACCTGATGCCCCTGTCCAGCATGGGCATGGGTGGAATCCCAGGGGTATATTTTCTGTTTCCCATCCAGTTATCCAGGTTGCACTTAAAATGGGATAAAGAGGTACTCTGCTTGATGTGGAGAGGAAGTCTATTCCACAGATGGGGGAGTCACTGGGGCACAAATCTGTCCCACCAACAAATCCTATTAATGTCATAGACCAGGTTGAGGCCATGCATGTGGGTCACTACTGCTTAAGGTGGCTTCCCCTGTTTTGACTAGGTGGGTTCTATCAGTGAGCCAGATTGATACCTATCTGATAACATATGTATTGATGCCTAGTTAAGAGAGTTTATCTATTATGCCTGAGTGGGGAATAGTGTCAAAAGCTTTGGCCAGGTCAAAGTAGGCAGTGTGTACTGTCTTCCCCTCATCCATGGCTTTGGTGACTGTCTCAAAGAAGTCTACCAAATTTAACAGACATGACCCCCCCCCCCCTTGATGAAGCCAAACTGTGTGGGATCGAGTGTTTGGAGGTTGACAATATCCTTGTTAATAAAGTCCAGGATAATCCACTCCATGACCTTGCAGATTAGGCTAGTTAGGCTGATGGGTCTATCATTTCCTGGATCAGTGAATGCTCTGCCTTTGTGCTAAGGGATGACAGTGACTGTCCTCCACTCAGCTGAGACAAAGCCAGTACTCAGGTTTTGGTTGAATAGGGCACCTAATGGTGCTGCAAGTTCCTGCCTGGGTTTATGTAGGATGCAGCCTGGGATGTTATCGCGTCCCATGGAGGCTGTATTTTTTGCCTTTCAGAGCTCAGTGATTACCTGTTCCCTAGGCATAAGGGGAAGGTGCAGGTACTGGGGATGTCCTGATTTACTGATTGGGGGACAGAGGGTTGAAGTTTTCATTGAATCTTTCAGCCAGCAAGTTTGATATATGTATGGCATTTGTATATGTGTTGTCGTTGACCACCAGTTCTGAACAGATCTGGGTGCTTCCATTGAGGTTGTGGACATATGTGAAGAAGGCCTTATGATTGTCTCTAGTAGATGTGGTCAATTTGGACTCAAAGATGGCTTTGGAGGATTTCACTAGTGCTCATATTTTGTTGTTCAGGCTAAGTTGAGATTGCTTCCAATTGGGCACCTGCTCCTTCTTGGTCCTGGACAGCAATTTTTTACTTTTGTTATAGAGTTTATTTATTGCAGACATTTACCAGACAGGTTTATTCTTCCTTATGGACGATGATTTAGTCCTGTTGGGTATTCCTGATTCCATGCATCTATATAAATGCTCATATATTGTTTTGGTGTAGTTTTGGATATTGGTGCAAGTTTCTAGAGAGGGGGAGGGGGCTGTGAGGCTGTTTATACCATCCTTCAGGAGGCTGTAGTCAGCTTTGGAGAAATTTTTTGTTTGACCCTAGCTAGAGGGGGGTCAGGGGAGATGGTGACTTTAAAAGTGACCGCTTTATGGTTGGATCTTACCAGAGAGGCACTGCAGTAGTTACTCATGCTGGTTAATACCAAGTCCAAGATATTATCACCTCAACTAGCTGTTCCAAGGCATTTGCATTGACAAAATCGAGGTATCTTTGGGCATTTGTGTTTTGGCATCAATAGTTTTTCCAATTTAAGTTTGGGTAGTGAAAGTCACCCAGGATCAAGGTAAAGGACTGAATCTTGATAGATTCAAAGAGGTCCAGATAGGTGAATTCAGCATCTTGAGTGAGATTTGGGGGCCAGTAGCTAGCTGTGATTTGAATAGGAGTCTTGACAATAGTTAACTGCACCTTGCGTGTCTCCTGTGCATCATACTGTTTGACCAACCTTTCATTTTAGTGCTTGTGCATACTAGGAAATGTTAATGTAGGGGTCACTTAGGGAAATAATTAATTTGTGTGTCAGGGAGGTGCTTGTGCATACATGGTCGGACTGCTGAAGTGATCGCTGGGCAAAATAATTTATTATGTCATTTTAGTCTTCTGCATACGTAATACAAACTAATGAAGAGGTGGCTGGTGGAAATAATTAATTTTTGTGTCAGGGATGTGCTTCATACTTGGAAAAATGTCTCATTAGCATAAATGACCTCTACGAATCTCACCTTTGCTACGCCTATCCGTAAGCATCAAGAATACTCCAATTGCATTTGAGCAACTGACTAAGACTACCAGTCTAGATTTGAACAATGCAAGCAGCGCAGAGACCTTCCATCATTCAACTATAGGTGCAATGTGAACAGGGAAGCTGAAGTGTCTATCATTTCTGTGATAAGTATATTTATTTATTTATTTATTTGACATTTGTTTACTGTGAAAGTCTGACTGGGTAAGAAAGTGCCCATTTTCGGTGGAGGTCCAGGAAGAAAAGCTCCACAATCACAATCTTTCAAAAATCAAGAACAGACATTTTAAATCATAAAGTATCATGTTACACTACAAAACATCAAGTCCAGATATTTTAAATCGCAAAATGTCATGTAACACTACTAATCGTAATAATAAAAAAATATAATGAGAATAATATATCAAACATATTTCATAGTAAAGTGCACTGAAAAACAACAACATGATTTGGAGAAAATATGTTATCAAAAACTCAATAGTCATATTTGTTACACAGAGTAGCATGTAAAAATGAGACGAGATAATTATAATAAGATATTTTAAAGAACTATAAGAAATTATATGATTAGAGGCAGTGAGGGGAAATTTAGAGATGGCTTAGTATGAGAGATGTTGTTCATATTATGGTTATAGAAGGAAGAAGGATGGAGAGAAGGTGATTATAAGAAGACTGTAGCTTCAGTGAGAAGGGAGGAAAGAGAAAGAGGTAGAGGAAAGGTCTACAGAGATGAAGTGGATATGGTAAGTCAGAAGGAAAACAAAAGAAAGGCGTAGAGTAGGAGACTGGAGAGGGTTGTAAAGTGTGATTTAGGTTGAAGTGGGTGAAAAAAGTATAGTGAGTAAGTTCAGCCATGATTGGCATAGAAACAGATCCAAGATTTTGTAAAAGATTCTTTTAGGGAGCATTTAAAGGTGGAATAGTTAGAGATGGTTCTGATCTTTAGAGGTAAGGAGTTCCATTTTTTGCTACTGAGTATGAGTATAGGCTTTGTTCAGAGGATTTATTCAGTTTATTTATAATGAGAAGTTGTTCGTCTTCTGATCTAAGAATTCTTTTGGGGAAATACATGTCAATTAAAGGGGTAAGAGCTGGGCAGGCTACTGCTTTGTGTATGATTTTATGTATTGTCATAAATTGAATGTAGGAGAGGTGGAGGGGGGGTGCCAGCCAGCTAAGGTTATGCAGAGTTTTACAATGATGGATAAAGCAGGATGAATTAGTAGCAAACATGGCAATTTTGTTGTAGCAACTTTCACATTTGTTTTTTATGGAGGACTGTAAGTTGGTTAAAACTGGGGCTACCATAGAGTAGGAAGGGCAGAAGGTTAGTTTTATCGGTACTTACGTATTATCGCAACCACATTTTTAAACAGGAGTAATTCTCAGTGTTCTCGGGAAACTAAGGTATGTAGGAGTGAAAAGGGGTGTTTAAAGTGCTAACAACTGCTGTATGACATAAATTAGACAGCAGGAATAACGGGCCAAAATCCTCTTCCTGTTTAGCAGGCATTACAATTAAACAATTTTGAGCCAAAAGAGGATGGTTCTACATACTTGTGTCTACTTTGTCTCAGCATGTTGCACGAGTGTTCCACCAAAAGTGGCTGTACATGACTCGTAAAAAAAAAAAGTAAAAGACATTAAAAAATAAATAGTGCGAAATGCGTTAGGACAGCTTATAACACAGAAAAATAAGAGTGTATTTTATTGCAATGTCATACCAGGATGGAAACCATACTTGGAAAAATTAAAACTATTTGCTGAAACACGCACACAGCTAAAACAGCACATCTGACCACTGCTCTTGCCTGATTAATAAACAGTAAGCAACACACAGCAGAAATATTACTGATAAGAAAGTAAGTTTATTTATATAAATGCTATGTGGTAGTTAGTGTAGAGGGTTAAGGCTCCAAAGTTGTATTGAACTTCTTCCTGTAATGAAAAGTTAGACAGTTGGATTTCTTCCACCTCTGTTTGTCCGAAATGTGATTGAGCAAGTTACTTCACAGGGCAGTGCTCCCAGGATTAGTCTGCAGCCCATGACAGCAAAACATTTTGTAAGTGGCCATTCAAAAAACTGTTAAGCAGAAAAAAACTGCATATACTTATATTTGGTGGCATGTGTGTGAAGGGCTCGGAAAACGGACGGCCTTTGACGTAAGAACGTGGTTGCAATAATAAGTAAGTACCATTTTATCTAGAGTACTTTTTTGTGAATGTAATCAGAAAATGTTTGTTCTGTATAGCATGCCTAGTTTTTGATGGGTTTTCTTTCTACTGCTTTGCATGTGGAGGTCAAATTTAAAATTATCATCTATTATGATTCCTAATAGTTTGGTATGGTGGACTAATTCAATTTCGGTACCATTTGCCAAGATGATTTTGAAAGATGATCTGGTAGGAGTGTGAGTTTTTGGGTAAAGAACAGTAGTTTGTTTTTTAGGGGTTAAGTAGGAGTTATGTTCTTGTAAGGCACATTTCAATGGAGATGACAGCTTGTTTAGTGATTTCTTGGAGGTGATTTAAAGTGTTTGAAGAGCAGATGATGGTAGAGTCATCTTCATAATGAATCAAAATTCCTTCACAAGAAATTGAATGTAGGTTATTCATAAAAATATTGAACAGTAAGGGGCCACGGATGAATTCTTGTGAGACTGCTGTGGAAGTAGGAAGATATGCAGATGGATCCTTGACATTTTACAGCTTGTTACTTGTTGGCACTGTAGCTACAGAACCATTGAATAGATGGAAATGATAGACCCAGGGATGATAGCTGATTGAGGAGTTTACTGTGAGAGACAATGTCAAAGGCTTTTAATGGATATAGAAAGCCTGCAGATACAAGTTTATTATAGTTGCAAACTTCACTGATCGTGTCTATAAATGATAGTAATGCAGTGGACATGCTATGGTCTGGCCAAAATCCATGTTGGGCATTGGTGATTAGCTTATTTTGTAAGAGTCAGAAAAGAAATTGATGTGTATATCTTATATATTTAGAAAGTGGAGACAGGATAGCTATGGGATAGCTATTTGTAATGTCAGTGGAATTACCTCCTTTATGTAAAGGGATAATATGGGCCATTTTCAACAAATTAGGGACTCAGGATTCTGTTATTGATCTATTAATAAAAATGCTGACTGGGTATGCTATTGCATCTGCAGCTGGATTTAGGTATTCCGGGTGAAGGTAATCAGCTAAGGAGGAACAAGGTTTTAGTTTATGTAGAAGCTTTTTTATGAGAGTTATAGAAAGTGGTTGAAAGATAAAGTGGGTGTAGAGGTTGCAGTTAGGTGAGTTTTGTGAAGGAAATGTGCTAGGATCTAAGGAAGGGGACATTAGCTGCGAGGAAGGGGTGGGTGTTAGGTGAGTTTGAGGTTAACTTGGCTATGCATTCTATGAAGTGTCTATTAAAATGATGAACTGTTTGAAGAGGGCGAATATCTGGGTATGGCCTGAGATCCTTCTTTGTACCTGGGTTGATGAGAGATGATATGGAGGACTAGAATTTTTAGGGTTGTTTTTATGGCTATCTTGTAGCTGAGTATAATAAGACTTTTTCCTCTCTATTAACTTGTTTTTTGACTCAGTTTCTAAATAGTTGTCATTTTTTGTCATTTTTATTCTTTTTGTCAGTTAATCCACCCTTTGTCTCTCTCTCTCTCTCTTTCATAATGAGCTTGCATTAGTTGGTGAGCCATGGGGTATGGCTGCTTTTAATTCTTTTTGTACACTGTAGGGTTAAGGTAAGAATATTTGGAAATGCTGCATTGAAGTATTCAGTTGCATCATATAAGAGGGGTGTTTTTAGGATGGACCAGTTAACTGCTTTCAGAGCTTCAGTGAAAGACTACTTGGAGAAACTGGAGAGATTATGGGTAGTTTTGAGCTTATGTTGCTTTGTTAGTTTTGTAATACTCCAGTGGGTATAAGCTGCAGGTGGTCACTTAGTGTATCAGGGAGTGTATGTGAGGAGGTAAAATTTGATGGGTCGATAACCAGAATCCAGTCAAGGATAGATGATTGGGAGTTATTTTCACCATATCTTGTTGGTGTATTAATAAGTTAAGTGTATCCAAAGGGGTTCATGCTGTTGATAGCTAAATTTGCAGATAAGGATTGCCAGTCAATGTTTACATCACCCAGGAGGATAATGTTATTTGGGATTGTATCTGTTATCCTGGGTAGTATGTTTTCAAATACAGGAATGTTCTGTTCTGGGACATATATAGCACAGCAATGCATGTTAAGTTTTAGAAATGAGATTAGGAGTTCTGCTTTTCCAAAAATTGTTATTGGGCCTGTGTAGGGAGTTACTGTGAGCATTGTTGGAGAGATTATAGCTATTCCACCTGCTTTTAATGTGTTATATAGAGCCTTATAATATTATAACTGGGGGTAGTATTTCAGCATATTTTATTTCAGGCTTTAGCCATGTTTCTGTTGTGGCTAGGATATCTGGGTTGTGCTGGATCATACAGACATGAAAATCTATGATTTAATTGCATATGCTTCAAATGATTAGAATGACTATTTTTAAACTTTTAGGGTATATTTTTTGGTTTGGTGTTTAATTTGGACCTGTGTTGGGGTGGATGTCACCACACTGATGCATGGTGGAGAAAGATAGTTTGTTTCTTATGGCATTTTTAGCAGAGATGGGTACAAATATTACCTTGACATTGGGACTGACATTGTTTAGTATTTTGGGGTGACAACAGTGGAATGGATTTATGGTAAATAAGCTTGAAGATATTTTTGAGTAGCTTGTGGGAACATGGTTGATAGGTGAGGATGACGTAATGGTTGAGGTGTGCTTCTTTATTATTACTACTATTGGGAATGCTATATTCCAGTCTTCTGTTGTCCCTGTATTCATTTAGAAAACCAACATATGAAGCTTTTGGCACAGGGTACCATGGCCAAATCTGCCTGCCTTGAAGTTCAGCCACCACTTAAGAAAATAGCCAAAAAGGCACCTACTGATCCTGCTGTTGTCTAGCCTTCAATGGATGTCTCCATCAGGTTGGATGAATAACCCAAGTACCATCTGGTGCCAATGTCAGTTTCCTCTGCCATGACCCAGTTGGAGACCAACACAGAGCTGTCAACAGCATGTCTGCAAAGACTATATATACAAATAGAGCAGATGTAGAGGGGAAACCATGGCTGATTATATCTGAGGGGCATACAGGATTCTCCAAATATTAGGGAAAAGGTGCCTGATACCTTTATCAAATCTAGGCAGGGGTCTGAACCTCCTAGATTTATTAAAGCAGATGTTCCTTTACAAAATAAACAAAACAAAACAAAAAAGCATAGGTTCATAGGCTATCAGCCCTAGGGCCTGGCTATTTCTTCCCACATTATTTACTTTCCTGGACCCCTGTCTAGCAGGGGACTGAATTTCCTATATCCCATCCAATCGTTAAGGTTCCTCTTGAAGAGGTCCAAAGAGGCACTCTGCTTGACATGTATGGGCAATCTATTCCAGAGTCTGGGGAGTCTCTGGGTCAGGAACCTATCCCTCCAACATGTTTTGTTTATTGTGATGACAAGGTTTAGATCCCTGAGCGTGTAGCTCTGAGGGATTGGGATTTCTTTAAGTGTAGCATGTCCAACAGCTCTGGGTTTGACATGGCCTTGTATGTTAAGCAGAGAAGAGTATAGCTGGAGTTTTGGGCATCTGCTTTAGGCCTGTGATTCTTTTAGTGAGGTATTTCTGAGGCCTTTCCAGTTGTTGCAGATGTCTTGAGAGGTACATACCAAATGGGGCATTGTATTCTATAATGGGTCTAATGAGGGATGAGTACAGTGGGACAATGACCTCCTTTTTTCTGGATGAAAAGCCCTTCGTGATGAGGTGTGCCACATAGAAGGATTTCCTGACTGTTGTGGCGATGTGGTTATCGAAGGTGAGACCACTGTCCACCTGTGTCCCTAAGTCTCTTATCACACTTTCTGTGTTTAGTGTACTACCACCTATATGGTAATTCATGGATACATATTTTTTCCCAAAGGGGATAACAATACATTTCTTGGCATTGAGCTTGAGCCCATGGCTCTGGCACCAAGCATCTGTTTCTGTAAGGCCCTTTTGTAGAGTATCCACATAATTTGGGGATTCAATAATGGCTCCCAGTTTGCAGTCATCTGCAAACTTTGTAGTCACTTAGTGTTGACCTGTACTTCAGAGAAGTAGATCCCAAACAAGCCCCAGGACTGAACCCTGAGGTACTCCACTTGTCACTTGTCTGGAGCTGGATTTGACAGTGTGGGTTCTATCAGTAAGCCATTTAGCAACCCACTGGGTGACATAGGGATTAATGCCCAACTTAGTAAGTTTATCTATGATTCCAGAGTGGGGGATGGTGTCAAAGGCCTTGGCAAGGTCTAGATAGGCTGTGAGGACCACCTTACCCTTGCCATTGGCTCTGGAGACTGATTCAAAGAAGTCAGTCAGGTTCAGGAGACAAGATCGGCCCTTCACAAACCCAAACTGGGTGGGGTCCAGTGTTTGAAGGTTGCCAATGTCTTTGTTTATAAGTTCCATGATACCATGGCCTTGCAGATAAGGCTTGTCAGACTGATGGAGTTTCCAGGATCCAAGGTGGATCCCTGGATTGGGATAACTGCAGTGGGCATGAAACCTGAGGTGAGGCTATGATTAAACATGGCACTTAGGTGAGGTGCCAGTTCATATTGTAGTTCATGTAGTACACAGCCCAGGATGTCATCTGGTCCCATGGATGCTGTATTCTTGGCTTTAGAGCCTGTGTGGCCATTATTACTGGAATTTGGCAATCTTCCTGTATTGAAATGGGCCATTTAGGGGGTGAGAGGGGGGTGAAGTTGGAAATGAATCGATCTGCCAGGATATTGGCAATATCCTTCAGATCAGTGTATTTAATGCCATTCTGTTTTAGCTCATAGCAGATCTGAGCATTGCCATTTAGACTCTTGACATAGTTATAGAATGCTTTGTGGTTGTCTTTGGAATCTTTGGCAATTTTATTTTTGTAACTAGCTTTGGAGGATTTTATGAGGCATCTCAGTGTCTTACTGAGGCTAGTAAGAGAGTTTTTTGCATCCTGGGATTTTCCTCTTTTCTGCAAAAGTTTCTTCCTTTTGTTGTAAAGTTTGTTTATGGCAGGGGACCACCAGATTGGCTTCCTTTTTTTGGATGAGAGCATTTTGGTTCTATTTGGGATGGCATGATTCATGCATGAGTGGATGTGACAGTGCCTTAGTGTAGGATTCAGCAGTTGAACTTTCAGTTCCCATCTGCATGGGTGTCATGAAGTTTGTCACTTCTGACTTGAGTAGCATGAAGTTGGCTTTGGAGAAGTTTTTAATGGTGGTTTCTTTACTGGGGGTGGGGTGGGATGTGGATGTTAAGGGTGATTAGCTTATGGTCAGACCTGACTTGACCATAGGTATGGAGCATTGATTTCCCATGTTGTGGTGGGACTATGGATTAGTTGATCAAGAACCGTTGCACAAAGGTGTTGGGACATGAGTAGTTTTCCCAGTTAATGGCAGGGTAGTTAAAATCACCCAGTATTAGGGTGTTTGGTTCTATCTTAATATTTTCCAGTATGTTTAGAAAGGTGTAGTGAGAATCTTGGGTATGGTGGGGGATCTGTAGCAAGCTACAATTTGGATTGCAGTCTTACCTAGTGTTAGTTGCACTTGGAGAATTTCAGACACATTGTGTTGGCCAACTAGCCTGGTGGTGTGAATATCCTTGGTGAATATTGACACTCCTCCACCTTTAGTGTTTCGGTCCAGGTTTAAAAGTGTGGTAAGAGTTGTAGCCTGGTATTGCAGGGGTGCTCTCTGGAGCCTTGAACCAGGTCTCAGTTACTGCACAGATATCAATGTTCTCCATTTTTAGGAGTGCCTCGAGAGAGTGCATTTTGAGGTTTAGACTTCTATCATTGAGTAGCATTACCTTCATATTTTGCATGCTTGTACCTGTTACGGTGGTGGTTTTGTCCTTTGAAGTTTGCCTAAAAAAGGCACTATAGGGGTGGCAAGAGCCTTAGCCAGTAACCTGAATCACAGGTGCAGACCATCTCTGGCAAAGCATCGTGTTCTGTCAGTCATGTCATCACAGGCAGACAGATACTGGATCCCCTTTGAATGACACCATATGCTTAGCCAATTGTTGAAGTCAATCATTTTATCCTTATATTGTGGTATCATTCTGGGTGAAGGCAGAATGCTACTCAGGGCTAGGGTCATACCTGCCTGGGCCACATGATCCAAGAGCTCTTCCATGTCTCTTTAACATGGGCAATGACAGAGTCATATTTGTACTTGTTGTAGAGTGACTTGAGTGCATTATGTGGCGGATCCTGGCACCCGACAGGCAGCTGACTGTAATTTTCTCCTTATTCAACCTGGTGAGAGGGACATCAGTGTGCCGGACTATAGAGTCACCTATGACTAAAGTGTTAGGTACATTGTCTTGCCTTAGGGGCTGTTGCTGGGTGGCACACTGGTGTTGTGAACTATGTGACACATTGGTTGTGATTGGTGTTTGTTTGCATTTCAGCTTCAGAGGTCTTTGTTGCTTGGGCAGGTTACAGTTAAGGGCCTCTGCATATGTGGATTTAGTGTTGCTATATGTGGGTGTTGGTGGTGCGGGTTTAGAAGGGCTATGTGTTCCTTGAGGTGTAGTGTAGGTGTTAACCTTCTCCTCTTGACTTGTCTTCTGTGGCTAAATATTCTCACAAAGAGTGGCAGGACTTTACTCAGGGGCTGTTCAATGCCCTTATGGCTCTGAAGGCCCCACAAGGATTGTCTGTCCCTGCTTCTGCTCCCTGGCCTTTCACCCTTTCTAAAAGGCCTACAGAATCTGATTCTTCAGATGAGGAGTTGGATTCTGGTGAAGAGTCTTTGGCATGCTCCTCCCAGATCCACTCTACTCTCACCTTGGAGACTAATTATGAAGAAAATTCATTGTTCCCTGATTATCCTATTGAAGAATTATCTTTTGGGGATACAGCAGTCCACATGATGGAACAATTTAACTGGGACTGTTCCTGGGATTCTCATGTTCAAAAGAGATATGAACTCTTGCAAATAGGCTCACCCAAACCTTTTGCAATCCCCTTATTTTAGCTGCCCTTGTGGATACATTTTCTGCAGCTTTTCAGGCTCCTGTCAACCTCCAGCTCCTAAGAAGCCAGACAGATTTTATAAAGTCCCTCAGGATCACAAGTTTTTGTACAAAAGTCCTTCATCTGATCCTGCTGTTGTTTCCCATGTCCACAGATAAGCCATCCAAGCTGCTCTCCTCTTCCAAGCTTCTACCTTCTGACAAGGACAGTTGTACTATGCAGACGTACAGGGAAAAAGTGTTTACTTCTGATACTTTGGCCTTTAGTGCCATTAAATATCAGACCCACATAACTAGGTATGTCCTGGCTCTTCTCTCTCAATTTGAGGGGATTTTGACTGATATGCCTGATTTGGGCAGTAAGACTTCTAGTTATTATGCTGCTGATGCCACTTCTAGGGCTGCTGTGTCTGAATATGTCAGGAGGAGATACACTTGGTTGTGCCTTCAAGCCTTACCCGAAGACATTAAGGCCAAATATTTAGATTCCTCCTTAGACAACCAAAATTTCTTTGGTACAGCTACTGCAGAATTGTTTGAATATCATGACTAAAGGTACCAACAATCTTTGGGTTTTGCACAAAAAAAGTGTTTGTATGTATCTTTATACATTCTGGTTCCCAGGAAGGAGGAATCGTGGAGACACATTCTAGACCTGTCTTTTCTCAACATCTTTCTCAAGGTCCCTTCTTTCAGGATGTTGTCTCTTCAGACACTTTTCCCTCTGTTACTTCCACAAGCTTTTTTGGTATCTCTGGATTAAAAGGATGCTTACCTCCATAGTCATATTCACTCTGTCTTCAGGAAGTTTTTACATTTCTCTGTTTCTTCCTCTTATTATCAGTTCTCAGCTTTGCCTTTTAGTCTTTCTATGTCTCCAAAGGTCTTTAGCAAATGTCTGGCCCATATGGTAGCCTTCTGCAGAATTCATGGAATTTACTTATTCTCTTACTTGGATGATCTGTTAGTTCAAGCCACCTCTCAGCAGCTCCTGCTTCAGAATCTACACTTCACTATGCTTCTTCTGCAGAGTTTGGGGTTCACCCTCAATCCCAAACAGTCTGTGTTGACTATTTCTCAGGACCAGGAGTTTTTGAGTTGCAGGATTCAGACCATTTTCATGTTGGCTTGTATCTCACCTCCCAAGGTCCTCTTTTTGACTTCTTATTTCCAGCCTCTTCTTCCTCTTCTGGTCCTTCCACCAAGGGAATTTATCAGAGTCGGGGATATGAGTACATGGCATCCACCATTCCCATGGTTCCTTTTGCCAAACTCCACATGAGGAAATTTCAATGGTTCCTCAAGACTGTTTGGCTCCAATACTGCCACCTTCTGGAGTATCTGTTTCCTGTCCCAAGGTCCTCTTTTTGACTTCTTATTTGGAGTCTCTTATTCCTCTTCTGGTCCTTCCTCCAAGGGAATTTCTCTGAGCCTGGGGTGCATGACATCCACCATTTCCTTGATTCCTTTTGTCAAATTCCACGAGGAAATTTAAATGGTACCTGAAGACTGTTTGGATCTAGCACTGCCACCCTCTGGAGTCTCTTGTTCCTCTCATGTCTTGTCTCAAGCTTTAGCTCCACTTGTGGATTCCACAGATTTTTCTGACTCTAGTTCTGCCTTTTCAGGTTTCTGTCCTTAGTCAGAAGCTGTACATGCATGCTTCCTATCATGGTTGGAGAGGCTCCTCCAACAACCTCTCAACAACTGACAGACCATATCAATATCAAGGAGATGACGGCTCTACTATTAGCTCTCCAGGCTTTTCACTCCCTTTGTATTCCAGATCCTTTAAAGGATTTTTGTACATCGACAAGCAAGAAGATATTAAGTCTTACCTTCTTTACAGGCTGGCTCCTCAAGCTTGAGACTTTATAGTGTAACATTACTTTGTTCTTCAGGCAGGGCACAACTGGTGGCAGACTCTTTGAACAGGTCCAGGACAAATCCTCATGAATGGATGCTTCACAGGGAGTTATTTCTGAACATTATACATTGGTGGAGTACTCCTCAGGTAAGTCTTTTTGCCTCCCCTCTGAGCAGATAGCTTCCCCACTTCTGTTTCTGAGTGCAAAGATGTCTGACTTGGAAACTATATGCCATGCCTTTTTCTTGAAAGGGGATGTTTCAGTATGTCTATCCCCCTTTTGTTCTACTACCAAAGGTCATGCATAAGATAATCTGGGACATACTCCAAATCTTGCTGGTAACTCCATTTTGGCCAAGACAGCACTGGTTCTCCCTTCTATTTCATCTGGACAGGGGCAATCATCACTTTATCGCATAGGATGTATTTTCTCACACAGGACAAGGGATCTTTCATTCACCCTTACTTGCCCATCCTTCAAATGACACCATGGGTGACAGGTTTTGATTCCTTTCAGGCACCAATTTTCTGAGGATGTGCTTCAGGTTATGCAGGAGGCCAGAAAATCCACTATTAGAAAATCATATTCAGATGAAAGAGATTTTCTATATGGTATCTTAAACATCACCTGGACCCTTTTCTGTGTGGGTTCTTATGGTCCTTTCTTAGTCATGTGAGTTGCTCAATTCTAGTTTGGCATATTTATCTGCTAAAGTTCATTTGTCAGCCATTTCCTTTGTCTGGCTCTGAATGCTCTGAATGCACCTTTGACTTCAAGTTTTGAAGTCTATTTTTAAAAGGTGTCCTTCATATTCAGCCTCCAAGAAAGCCTATTCCTCCTTCTTGGGACCTTAATTTTGGTCTTGAGAAATTGGCCCAGTCCCCTTTTGAGCCTGCAGGTTCTTCTTCCCTACAACATTTTACTTGGATGATTGTATTGTTTGTGACACTTACTTCTGACAAAAGGGTCTCTGATCTAAAAGCAGTCATGGAGGTTCCACCATTTTTCACAGGAAAAGGGTGTCTCTTCATGCCACTCTTTCCTTTATGCCCAAGGTGGTTAATGTTTTTCCCTTGAATCAATCCATTCATCTTCCTTCTTTTTTCCTTTCTCGACAGAATCCTAGTGAGAGGGTTCTTTACACCTTTGATTTACGCTGACAGCTCAGACATTATTTGGACAAGACAAAACATATCAGGAAACATGGCAGCTTTTTCTTTCCTTTCATGCCAGGAAATTGGGTGCTGTTCTTTTCTTGGCAAGCAGCTTCCTTTTCCATTTGTGCTCATTCGACCAGGGGAGTGGCCTCGTTTGGTGTTTTTTATTATTTCAAAGGCATGGTTACTATATCCATCTTGGAAGCTGCTACCTGGTCTTTTGTTCACACTTTTACCAAACATTACAAGTGAGATGTCATTTCCAGGTCAAGGTAGTCTTTGCCAGGGCCATCTTTCATGGGTTTTTGTAGGCCTGTTCTGTGCCTTCCTCCTCCCATACTTTTCAGTAGCTTTTGTATTCTCCAAGAGTAAAGAATACTGCAGCAGTGATAAGGAAGGACATAGTAGAGCTGTGTGAGAGCGTACATAATAGTGGATGTCCTACTTGTCACTGCTGTAGAATTCTACCTCTCCCTCCTGCCCCCTGTTACTTTTTGTTGCTCTCCTTCTTACAGCCTTTTTCTCCTTCTACTTCCCTTCCTGGGTGTACACATTATTGATTTTCTGTTGGGCCATTCTGTTTTTTCTGGCGCTCTTCAGTTCTGAGGATTAGGCATCTGTCTATCGCATATGTACTTTATGCCTTGCACATAGGACATACATCTGATGTGCAATGCAGACGTTCACTATCCTTTGCAGGGTATCCCACAAAAGTAAGAATATTGCCTCAGTGAGTAGTAGAACATCTACTGATATGTGACGATCTTACACAACTCTACTTTAACACACCCGTGAAATCCTGGCAGTTTTCCTGACTTACTCCAAAAATGTTAAAAAAATAATGTAATAAAGTCTGCAAACCTTAAGTTGCCTTCTATAAACAGGAAGTGATTGAGCAGATCTCTTACAGTAGTATATGCTTGTACAAGCAGATGACCCCAATTGACATAGTTCCTTTAGTCACTACATACAACTGCTCAATGCAAACCCCAGAAGCAATGGAGCAATTACATTTACCTCACCCAAATCAGAGAAAGCCCTTATCTACATTTACATCACCAAAATCAGAGAAAGCCTTTACATCATCCATAAACAGCACTAGTCTCATACATTGGTTAAGTCAGTCATAACTATGGGTTCAGTGCAATGACAGAAGTTAAAGAAATGGGAAGTCAATTTATGTTTGCCTACTTCCTGTATGGAGCAATTAATTAGTATTGATACAAGGTGTCTACAGCATTTTTTTTAGATAGTCGGATAGAAAATGGCTTGGTGCATTGGTTTCTGGCTTGTGGCTGCATAGAGATACATTTTAATTATTGTTGATGGCATTGAAGTAAAAGTGAAATTTTGCTGTGAAAAGGAGGTTTGAGATGAAGTAAGTGGGTCGGTATTATTTTTTTGTTTGCATTAGTGAGGTAGCCGTACTAATGAAGTGCAAATTGAATCGAGAAGCAATGTTTGAAGAGTCATTGGCAGGAGCTGTGGTAGGATGCGATGATTTGACTTTATTAATTGAGTGATAGAATATGTTTGGATTAGATTTTGCTGCATTTTGGTAGTTAGTATAATAATCTGTCTTTTTTGATTTCAATAAACACCTTTATTAAATTATCACATATGACATAGGCAATCTTACATTTATTTAAATGAATAACAAACAACATTGACATCACTTTAGTTGTAAACATTATACATCACAGACACCAGTAAAACAACTGTAGTTGCAAACATTATACATCACTTATAATCTGTCCAGTCATTGTCAGTTAGGCATCATATGGCTCATTCAAATCCTGCTTTTTAAACCTCAATCCTTTTCTACATGTATTCTTCCAATTCCCATATTATTTTTCTATGTAGTCTGCTCCATCCCTTTTCTAAAGATCCCAATTCCAGTTGTTTTATCACTGTTGCTATATTAATCTGTCTTGTCCAGTTTTTATATATAACTATAGTGATTTCATTGGTGTCTTTATTATTATAGAGAACACTGAGACTTGGTTTGAGCTTCATAACTTGCTTATGGACAATTTTTGTATTATTTTGGTTCATAGAGAGGCATGCTCTGACAGAATGTTTAGAAAGGTTGTACTTACAGCATCATCTAGTGGAAGAATTTTCAGTAGACTCCTATTACAGACTGGAATTAAATGAGTTTTTATTAAAGTGAGTAAGATTTCTGACTCTATTATAGTGGTGACAGGTTTTAGTATATTTAGATAATGGATTATATAACTTAAAAGATGATGACTTAAGATGTCTGGCAGGGTGCCATAGCTGGCAATATTTCCAGGTGAGGAGGTTATAAATCAGTCTACTATTGATTCCGTGGATGAGACTTTGTGTACTCTAGTTTGTGTATTAGTTATTTGAGAGATGCCATATAGTTGGATTGAGTTGGAGGAATTATCAGAAACTTCTTCTTTTGGCTTTTTCCTGGTTAGGGGTCGCCACAGCGGATCACCTGTCCGCTCATGATTGGCAGTGGAGTTTAATGGTGTTGAGTTGCCAGCCTGGCACCCACCCTTCCACAGAAGGCACACAAACACACTCACACCTAGGGCCAATTTAGAGTGTCCAATCCACCTACAGTATGTCTTTGGGATGTGAGGAATTATCAGAAACTATTTTATGCAAATCAATTTTTGCATCACCAGGCAAAATGACTTCTAGGTTTACACTGGTAGAGATCCAGGATAGGATGTCTTCTAGGATACGTTGTTGTTGCCAGGTGGTATTTAGAGGCCTATGATGGTTAGACTTCTATGATTGTTAAGTTTAAGAAGGGAGATAAGGATTTCAGTATTATTGAAAGAGGGGTGGTGTAGTGGTATGAGGAAAGGTCTAATATGTTCTTAAAGAAAATGGCAACACTGCCTGCTTTTTTATTAGTTCTGCCTAGTCTAATTATATTGTAACCTCGAGTTAAGATTTCTGTATCTTTAGTGGTTGCTTCAGACAGGTTTCTGTGGCTATGAGGAGATATGGTAGGGTAGTAATAGGATATACAGGCATGAAACTCTGCTAATTTGTTACAAATACTCCTTAGATCGACTTGTATAATTTTGAGTCCAAAGTAGTCAAACAGGTTTTCTATACCCATCTGGGGGTTAGAGGTGGAGTAAATATTGATGTTAAATGCTGTATGATTAGGACCAGGATTAGGGTAGATATCCCCACCTAGAAAAATTATCCATTTGGTGTGATGAATTGTGTGGAGCCATTTATATCTATGTTTGGATTTGAAATGGAATGTATTTGTTGATGGATTTCATCTAGTATATTTAGGTTTCAAGTAATTGATGAATATAGTGTCAGAGTAAGAGAGACGCTGGGTGAGTGTATGGTTATGTCTTGATTTTCTTGTTATTTTGCAGCTGTGGGTAAGTAACAGTGAGACAGAGCTGTGGAAGTGGGTTATGTGGGTAAGTATGAGTAGAAGATATAACCGTTGGAGGTGTGGAGTTGTCATGACTGGGATGTAGAAGAATACTGTGATAGAAATGATTGCAGGAGTTTGCTAATTTGAGTGTAGAAGAAGTGGAGCGAGCTTGCAGATTTAAACCTAGAGGACGTATGGGAGAAAATTGGGGGTAGGATAGGGTGGGGAGTGAAGTGAATCTGAATATAGTGAGGGTGAACAGAGGTGGACTACATCCTGAAGCAGTGAACTGCACAAAGAACTACCTGCAATTGTCATAGGCAGTCCAGTAATTATTAACTACAGCTTTAGTACTTCTAAACACTTTTTAAGCCTAAAATAAAATCAAATTTTTAACCAGGAAAGACTGAGCACTTTTATCTCATATGCATTAGCAGTCTCTGTCCTAGAAGTGACAGCACACTTGCTTACTCAGTGAGGACATTAAAATTTGCCAGCAGCTGCTTAGTGAAAGGAAAAGCCTTTTTTGTTGTTATTTACCTACAT
The DNA here is from genome assembly GCF_019279795.1 of Protopterus annectens. Classification (NCBI taxonomy): domain Eukaryota; kingdom Metazoa; phylum Chordata; order Ceratodontiformes; family Protopteridae; genus Protopterus; species Protopterus annectens. The sequence continues at coordinate 174,958,396 of NC_056740.1, read as the reverse complement.
GTGATGGCTTGGGCTGCATTTTGGTTAGCACCCGACCCCCCCAACAATCCATCAAACAGCAAGGTCAAGACATCTTGGAAACTTCCACATTCACTGCTATTTAGACATAAAATTATTTTAGAATTTACTTCTGAAAGCAGAAGACTAAACATACGCAGCCATGTTTACGACATTGTCATTAGTATCAGTGGGTAGGAGGGAGACATTTACATCAGTTTGGGTTCCAAATTATGGTGGTTTGGGGTGGATAAATAATTGGGAATTAAGTTATGTCCTGCAAGTTTTTTTGCCAAAATTAATTTAATTCACAAGTACTTACCCGCACTAATCCAAATTCACTCAGTCTTCTCCTCAATAGCTAACAAACAGGTTACTGCTGCTCTTACATACTTTCCTAACTATTATAGATAATAATAGTTGACATATAATATTTAGAAGAGAATTTCAGAGCAGCCAACTCTGCCATGCACATGTAAGGTTAAATTAGATAATGCGCAACTCGTAGAGTAGTGTATGTGATTTAACTACATCCTGTGGTATTTACTATAATAATATTGCACTGCATTTTGATAGTAGCATATTGTAGCATATCAAAGGAAAGTTGCAGACAATGAAGGGGCTGTGCAGAAGGAACCTTTTCTATTACTGAGTGTTGATTGCCTGTCTTTAATGTTATGATTTAATGTACACTGTAGTACTGCTGTGGTTGCAATAATAGCATAACTAATTGGAAATACAGCTTTTACTGCAATTATTTCCCCTTGGACATGGCTACATTCTCTTGGAGCTCAAATATTGAGTTGATAAGTGCCTATTTTTTTTTTTAATTTTACTTAATTTTTTTTTTTAACTTTCAGCACTTTTGTCAATAGGCTGTTTGGTTAAGAGCAGCATGTAAGGAAATGGCAGTAATCATTCTCCACTCTCCCACCTCCAATGCACCTCTAGATTATGCTGATCAGTACAAAGTAGAGGCAGCACATCTCCATCCAAGGAAAGTGAGCATGTACCCTTGAGTTGTAGCTTCTTTATAACTAGCATGAGTGAGTCAGGATACAGCACTCCTTGAGATGCACACATTGTGTTGAGAGAGGTTGAACTGAATCTGTGATTCCTGTATATCCGCTTCTGTATATACATACCATAGCACTGTAACACAAGTATTCACAAAAAAGATACAATTGTTTGCCCATTACTGAATTACATTTTAAAATCCACATAACTACAGAGAGACAGAAAGTGTTTCTGCCTATATGGAAGTAATCTGAAAAAGAAAACATTGGGATAGAAAGAACATTTGACCAGCTGGTAGGAAAGTAAACAATGAAACCACTTCTCATTATTAAAAAAGTCTGTTAGTTGGTATAAAGGAACCCCTTTCATGTCTATGGCAGTTTGCTAGCTCAGTGTACAAGTTAAAAGCAGACTGCCATGTCTCCTGCCAGATGTCCATTCTTCAACCTTAAGGAATGAGTTGGGCTGGTGGGATGTCTGCTCTCCTTCTGTACAGTTGAAATAATGCAACTGCTTAAGTTGCCTACACATTGTTTTCTACATTCTTAAATTCCCACTTCAGCAAAGTGTCAGGAGTCTTCCGTCATCACAGATACTGGATTCTATTCATATCATACAGTCACTGCTGTTTCTTCCAGTAGGCTGTATACAAAGGTTTTCAGGTAATATGTATTCTTGTCATTCCTAATAAACCAGTGTGTATAATATCCTAGCTCTATGCTACTATTTATTCTTGCAGGCACAAAAGTAGAAATAACCGCTGTAATCCATGGTAGAACAAGAAACTTGCCATAGAAGTTACAGCACACTTGCTTCCCCGGAGAGGGCATTAATATTTTGTCAGCAGCTGCTTAGAGTATGAAAAACACATGTCAATGTGGTTTACCTACCAGTGATACATTGGATATAATGGTAGTTGTTTCTCTTTCTCCCAGACCCTTCATTTGACAATAAGGTCAAGGCATCTTACAAAGTTCCACACATTCAGTCCAGCACTAGCAACTAAACAAGGTGCAGCTATTACTTTTCTGGCATTCATCCTTAGATATCAGAGATATTACTTCTCTTCCTGTATTGATTTTCAAGCAGCACAGATTATTTTCTGTGGAGCAGTTACAGTACAGAAGTAGGACAGCCCAACTCTGCATAACCTTACTGCTCTGGGCTGTGCATTGCTCTTGCACCCTACTCCTATTCCCATCCACCCTTACACCATTTAATTTCTAGCTTCAAGCCACACCTCATCTCATTCAGACAAATACTATCTTCACAGTCAATGAGATAATTTCATTTACAGCTTCAAGCCCCACTCCATCTCATTTGTCCATTTGCTAACTATCCTCACAACCAATCAGCTAAACGTCTACCAGAACAATCTACAATTCTCCTCCATTCCTATGCATTTATGTTTCATAAATTCCCTTTCTTCACTCCAATACTTTTCTCTGCTACAGCAGTTCTAGTTGTACTGCTCTTCCACTGCTCCACTCCAGTATTTTTCTCTCACATCAGATTTAACTAGTCTATTCTCACTTCACTACCAATATGTATAAACTACTTTGTGTCATGCTATTATACACAAAATATTAAATGTTATTAGAATGGTTCTTGAGCTTACACTGTCTCTGAACTTGAAATAAACATTACAACAAATCAGAGCCATTATGACAAATCCTAATAGTTACTTTAATATGCATATAAGATGGATGGCTAAGTTAACTTACATTTGTAGTCATCACAGTTCAAACTATATTACCATTACAGAGTGACTGTCACAATAATGCTTAGGTTTGACTTTAAAAATTCCTCAGAAGTTATTCTTATTTGCATAACCCTACTGGTACTACATGCAGGTGCCATGCAATTAAATCCAACCCCCTGATTTAATAAACTCTGTGTAGGAATAGCATTATTCCTACACAGAGTGAATGGTGTCTGTGTCCGCAACCCCCTCTCAGCAGCATGCCTTGCATATTAATGAATGCGTGCTATTGAGATGGAGTCATGTATGTGGATACTGAATCAGTGCAGGGGGCGTGTTGCAGTAGAGCTTGCAGATCTGTAACATGCTCCCTGCACTGTAAAAGTGCTGTATGGTACTTAATAAAAGAAAACAGTGTCTGCAGACACTGAAATAGTGAATGGGAAGTGAATTTAATGCAGGGGGTGTGTGACAGGTACTGTAATGGTTCCCCTTCATATGATCAAATTTCTCTAAACTTGAAAGTCATAAACTCAAAACCAGAATCTCAAATTTAGAGAAACTCGAACATATGAAATGGACAAAAAAAAAAAAATTAACACCTTTCAAATGTTTTCGCAGGGGAGCTTCACCTCCCTGCTCCCCCCACACCCCCTTACTTAAATATACCTACTCTGAGATCACACTATAGTGAAGGAAAGGGAAATCTCCCATTCTGCGCTATACGCATAAGCGCAAAACGTAAGATTTTCCATTCCTCCGCTATAGTGCGGTCATGGAACATTCACATTTAAACTGCTAGGGTACAGCGGACCTGGCCTCCTCCAATAAGGTAAGTTAACTTTTTATTTTTTTTAAATCTAAGGATCCCATTCACAATTTCGAGTGAATGGAAGTTCGAGATTCTGGTCTCTAGTTTAGAGAAATTCAATCTTGTGAAGGGGAACCACTGTAACACATCCCTACACTGTGAAAGTGTCGTACGGCAATTTACAACAAAGAAAGTGTCCGCAGATACTTCATACCTCTCAACCTCTTAGAGCAAGAAATCTAGAGAAAGCCAATATAAAAAGTGGGACAAAAGACCAAAAATAGGGTCAGTTTGTAAATACTTGTGAAACTGAAAGGTCTGTCATTATTTTCTAACTGCAGTCTTTAATGATTTGACATTGATTTGCCAGGGAAACACAATCCCATGATAAACGGACCAAGAATATGAGGCACAAATCTGGACATCATGAGACAATCTGTACAGTTGAGTGGAAGAGGAATGTAAAGTCATGTCTTGTAGGGGATGTGTCACAGTATCTATAACACATCCACTGCATTGTAAAAGTGCTTTACGGCACTAAAACAAGAAAGAAAGAAAGTGTCCTTGGACACTTATTTAATAATGTGAAGGTTAACAGTTTAATTTTAAATTAATGTTTATTTATTTTTTTCTTCTTTTTTTTAAAGTTTAAGCATAGCTGAGCGGGATTGTGCAGGGTGGCGTCTTGCTCAACAGTATTTAAACTTATCAAGAAGCTATATAGAAATGTATAGCTGAAATTTGCACAGCTGAGTGGTTAGAGTCACACCTTTGTGTGTAGTAGGTGCACAGTTTGAATACCAAGACAGGGCATTCAGCTTTTAAATGGGAAAGCAGTTTTACATTTTTTTTAATTTTATTTAATGATGTAGTAATTAACATTTGGACCAGCTATACTACCCTGGTTAACAAATATTTATTTATTTTATTTCCGGTAACCAAACTGGAAATAAAATAAATAAATAAATAAATAAATATGTGTTAACCGGGGTAGTGTAGCTGGTCCAAATTCTCAATGTCAGCGGAGATATGAGGTGAAAATCCCCATTTAAACACAAGTGTTCCATACAGTACAGTCACACCCCAAGGTAATGTAATGAAAGCACATATGGGGAGGTCATATAAATTATACAATGAATGGTCATTGACATTCCATAACAAGCACACTGATTGGTCAGCCCAGTCAGTATGCCTGTTGTAAATCCTAGCATATACCAATGGAAAAAGGTCCAGTTGCCCCGACTTTATTCCATTGCTATATGCTGTAATTGTTTTTTTTTTTTTTTTTTTAACAAAAATAAAAAAAGAATAGTAATCCAAACTCTGGACATAGCAGAGAGACAGGACAGAGAAAATACTAGGAAAATCAAGTATGTTATTCAAAACTAAAGCCATCTACCTGATTTTCCTTGTATTTCCGCTATTCTGTCTCTCTCCTATCCTTAAACTGTCTGAAACTTTATATATATATATATATATATATATATATATATATATATATATATATATATATATATATATATATATATGTATGTATATATAAAGAAAACAAAATCAGAGCAATGGAGACCTTTTTTTTCTCCATTGCTTCCTTTGCAAAGCACTGATGTACTGGGTATGCATGGGAATACAAGTCCCATACGCATGCGCCATACATCAGAAAAAGCCCCAGGATACTGGAAAACACAGAAGGACAGCACAGCTCCATTATACAAAGACATTATTTAAGAAAAGTAAATATTTTTTGTTAAATAATGTCATTGTATAATAGGAATAACCTAGCCTATGGTTGTGGCATATTAAGATTTGCCCATTGTTGGCTTTATTTAATCACTCGGGTTTCGCCCTCATGATTAAACCACACTAACCGTGGGCAAATCTTAATATACCACACCAATATCATCAGTTATTGCTTAAGTAAAATTATACAGTTAATAATAATGTATCAGTAATGAGTAATTAATATTCAATTCTGATTTCTTTTTTAAATGAAAACGTTTGTTTGCCCTCAGTTTTGCTAAGCCAGTGCTTAAATAGGACCCATCTGAGCAATACTTAGCAGTGCTCAGCTCTGCTTAGCTGGTTTGAGCATTGCTAAGAAGTCCCATTCTAAGCAGTATTCAGCTCAGCTCAGTGAATTTGCACACTGGTAAGCACTACTCAGCATTTGCCACCTTAGGCACTGCTCAACTCAGCTTAGTGGGTTTGTGCACTGCTAAGCTTTGCTCAGCATTTTTGAAAAGTGGCGGCAAAGGGCAGGAATATGGCTTTATTTAAACAGCACAGGCGGGAATACTGGCAGAAAAGTGATGAGGTTAAAACTACCAACATAAAAATTTCAACAAAACCCAAATTAAAGGTCATGCTGCTAAATGCTAGGAGTCTAAACATGAAACTGCACTCATTGCAAGCATTCTTAACTCTGGAAAATGCTGACATCTGCGCAGTCACAGAAACCTGGTTCAAAGCTGTGAAGAGCACTCCAGCCATACCTGGTTACTCATCCTATCATTGGACACCAAACTGTGGGTAGTAAAGCCAAATGAGATGGAGTTTGAATATATATTAAAGACATACACATCTCCAGGCTGGTCAAACTGTATGACGCACAGGAGACACTCCAGGTGCAGTTAACCATTGACAACACCCCTATACAAATCATAGCTAGCTACCAGCCCCCAAATCTGACCCACGATGCCCAAACTGCCTATCTAGACCTTTTCAAATCTATGAAGAGTCAACCTTTTACCCTGATCCTCGGTGGCTTTAACTATCCAAATATAGACTGGAAGAACTACTCATGCCAGAACACAAATGCCCAGAGATTCCTCGATTTTGTCAATGCAAATGCCTTGGAACAGTTAGTTGATATCCCCACAAGAGGTGATAATATCTTGGACTTGGTATTAGTCAACATGAGCAACCACTGCAGCATCCCTGCAGTATCATCCTCCCTTGTAAGATCAGATCATAAAGCGATCATGCTCGAAATCACCATCTCCCGTGACCTCCCTCTAGCTAGGGTCAAACAAAAAAAACTTTTCCAAATCTGATCTGATGACAGCCTCCTGATGGATGGTATAAACAGCTTCACAGCCCCCTCCCCCTCTCTAGGAACTGGCACCAGTATCCAAAACTATACCAAATTACTATACAGACATTTATATAGATGCATGGAATCAGGAATACCTTACAGGACTAAATCATGCTCCGCAAGTAAGAGTAAACCTGTCCACATCTACTAGAGCTGATCATAAGGCCTTCTTTACATATATCCGTAATCTCAAAGGTAGCACCCATATCTGTTCAGAATTGGTGGTCAAGGACACCACATATACAAATGCCATTGATATAGCAAACGTGCTGGCTGACAGCTTCAGTGAAAATTTCACCCCTCTTTCCCCCCATCAGTAAATCAGGACATTTCCAGTACCTGCCCCTTTCCCCTTATATCTAGGGATCAGGTCATCTCTGCTCTCTCAAAGGCAAAAAATGCAGCCTCCATGAGACCTAATAACATCTCAGGCTGCATCCTACATTAACTCAGGCAGGAACTTGCAACACCATTAGGCACCCTATTCAACCAAAGCCTGAGTACCGGCTTTGTCCCAGCTGAGTGGAGGACAGCCACTGTCATCCCTTTACACAAAGGTGGAGCATCCACCAATCCGGGAAATTATAGATCCATCAGCCTAACTAGCCTAATCTGCAAGCCCATTGAATGGATTATGATGGACCTCATTAACAAAGACATTGGCAACCTCCAAACACTCGATCCCACACAGTTTGGCTTCATCAAGGGGAGGTCATGTCTGTTAAATTAAGTTGACTTATATGAGACAGTCACCAAAGCCATGGATGAGGGGAAGACAGTGCACATCGCCTACCTTGACCTGGCTAAAGCCTTCGATACTATTCCCCACTCGGGCATAATAGATAAACTCTCTCAACTAGGCATCAATCTGTACATTACCAGATGGGTAGCTAATTGGCTCAGTGATAAAACCCAACTAGTCAAAATATGGAAACCACTTTAAGCAGGAGACCCATATCAAGTGGCGTACCCCAAGGTTCGGTCTTGGGGCCTCTGTTATCTGGGATATTATTTTCTGAGGTGCAGGCCAAAACTAGTGGGCTATGGCTGACCAAGTTTGCAGATGACTGCAAGCTGGGAGCTGTCATCAGCTCCCCTAGTGACGTGGGCCTCCTCCAAGAGGGTCTCCCCCAAACAAATGACTGGTGCCAGAAACATGACCTCAAGCTGAATACAAAAAAATGCATCATCATCCCCTTTGGGGAGTGATATCCCTACAAATGATCACACTAATAACAATGTTCTAAGCATGCAGTCAGTTGTGAGAGATTTGGGCACCCATATTGATAGCAATCTGACTTTTGACCACCATGTTGCTTCCATTGTATGGAAAGCTTTCTACATGGCCCACCTCATAAGTAAGGGTATCTCATCCAGGGACAAGGAGGTCATAATATCCCTGTATTCTTCCTTTATAAGGCCCATTATTGAGTACAATGCCCCATTCGGCATGTACCCCACAAAGCACATGCAGCAGCTGGAGAGACCACAGAGGTTCTTCACCAGGAGAATCCATGTCCTCAAAAATCTGCCATACACAGATAGGCTAAAGGCCCTATCCCCCTACTCTGTTTCATACAGACTCCTCAGAGGTGACCTCTGTCTGGCAAACAAGGTGATCTCGGGCCCCGCCTTGATGGGACTGCTGCATATCTGCAAGTCAAGCTTCATTTGATTAACCCACACACGGGGCCTCAACCTGGTCTGTGACATCAATAGGACTTGTTGGCGGGACAGATTTGTGTCCAGAGACTCCCCCATCTATGGAATATACTCCCTCTCCATGTCAAGCAGAGTACCTCTTTACCCCTTTTTAAGTGCAACCTGTATAACTGTATGGGAAATCGAAAATACAACCCTGGGATTCCACCTATGTCCCTGCTGGACAGGGGCATAGGGTGCTGATTTGTCTATACATGGGTTAAACTCTTGGCTAGCCTTATAAAGGCCTCAGGGCCAAAAGCCTAGTAAATTCTATGATCGTATGATCCTATAAACCTGTTATAGTTTGATCTCTGAAGGAAGTATGGCAGGTGCAGGAGAGTGAGTGAGCTTTTGGGCACAGTGCTGGGACATCCTAGACTCCAGGGTCATGGCTGAGCTCCTTGTGAAGAGCCATGATGACAGACTGCTGCAGGGCCAACACCAGGGCTCAGAATACAAGTCTGAGACCTGGGACCATCTGGCATGTGAGCTCACCAGTGCCACTGGCATCCTCCGAACTAGTGAGCAGGTCCGTCATCATTATGATGATCTGAGATGGAGGAAGGGGGTGCTCTTGGCCCATTGGATCCAAGATTCTCGGGCCCAGAATCTCACAGAAATGTGTAAGTATATCTACTGGTGATATATCAATTTATAGTATGAATATCTGATAGACAGGTATGCATAATGATGTGTTCCTCCCCATAGCTGCAGAGCAGAGGGCTCATAACATGGAGTCCCATACAGGACAACTATTACAAGACTGTAATAGGTGGAGACTACAAATATATGATGTGTAAATATGTATGGGTCAGGTATGCAACCCAGCAGCCTGCTATGTTCTGTACAGATCACACATAATCACATCCACTAGGGGTTAAATGTGTACACCTGCATACAAAGTATTAATACACAGTTCACTAACTATCTGTCACACATGACAGTGTGACACTCTACTTATATTACAAAGTCAGAATGTGTGACCAAGTGAGTTGTAAGCAGAAATCAGTCAAGCAGCAGATAGAACTGCCCCAGTAGCTTAGTGTGATGAGAAATACATATATCTCTTGTTAAATTTTGCACACACAGACCACAGTTTAGATTCAGGGACTGGTACAAAGATGTGTTCATAGTGACACACAAGTAATCTTGAGTATTTGTAGAAACTGTGAGGTAGTATTAACAGATATTTTCTCCACAGGGCTCACAGGTAAAGAAATGATTGTAGTAGCTGTAAGAAGGGTGTACTAATAAACTGGATGCAAATCTTCCAGTGCTCAGCCCCATGCCAACAAATGACACCAGGATAGCTATATACACTATGCACTCTTCCCAATACATGTCTCTCAAGTGTCATGCTGTCACAGCAACTGATCACTGTTACCCACAGATATAAATCCAGTAGAAGTATGCCATTAGCATGCTCACACAACATCAGTGCAGGGTACACCTTGTTAGTTCATAGGTTCATAGGTGTGTACTAGGCTAATGGCCCGGGAGCCTTTACAAGCCTAGCCCATAGGATTACCCTGGCATTGTGCCACCCGACCTTAGTTCCCAGTGCCTCTGTCAAGTACAGCCACTGGAGTGATCCCCTCAGTGACTTTTCTATTTCCCATCCACTCATCAAGATTTCTCTTGAAGAGGGCCAGTGAGGTGCTCTGTTTGACATGTATGGGAAGTCTATTCCATAGCATGGGCAGTCTCTGGGTTATGAACCTGTCCCTCCAGCATGTTCTGTTGATTGTGGTAATGAGGTTGAGGTCTCTGGAGTGTGTGGTGTGGAGGTATTGGGATATCTTTAGATGTAGCATTTCTAACAGAGCTGGGTCAGACATGGCTTTGTAAGTCAAGCAGAGATCACCTCTAAGTAGGTGATATGAGACAGAGAATAGTTGGAGTTTTTTGAGTCTCTCCATATAGGACAAGTGTTTAAGGCCTAGAATCCTCTTTGTGAGGTACTTTTGTGGCCTCTTCAGTTGTTACAGGTGTCTATTGAGGTACATGCCAAATAGGGCATTGTACTTGATGATTGGCCTAATGTGCGAAGAGTAGAGGGAGATAATGACCTCTTTCTTCCTGGATGCAAAACCCTTAGTAATGAGATGTGCCACATAGAAGGACTTTCTGACCACAGTGGCAATGTGGTGGTCAAAAGAGAGGTTGCTGTCAACCTGTGTTCCCAGATCTCTTATAACGCCGTCTGTGTTCAGTGGACTACCATTGATGTGGTAATTCATGGGAACTGGGTTTTTCAGAAAGGGAATGACGACACAGTTTTTGGCATTGAGCTTAAGGCAATGGTTTTGACACCAGTCATTGGTCTCAGTGAGGCCTTTCTGTAGGATGTCAACATCACATGGGGAGTTAATAATAGCTCCCAACTTGCAATCATCTGTGAACTTTGTCAGCCATATTCCTTTTGTGTTTTCCTGGACTTCAGAGAAGAAGTATGTAACCTTGACATGTACGAGTCCCCTCTACTCATGTCCCTACAGTTGTCACAACTTGCCCCATAGCATTCCAGGTAGACAGATTAACAGGTATATAGGTGCTACAGTAGCTATAGGCCTCAGGTAGATGTAAAGTGAGGACAGACCTGTAGAGCAGGGGTTCCCAAAGTGTGCACCACCACGCCCTGGGGAGCTGTGGCTTCCTCACAGGGGTGCCATGAACTAATAAGCCTAGCCACAAAATAAACCATGAACTAATAAGCTTAGTTACTAAGTGTATTAGTTTGCAGTTTATTTTGCAGCTGCTCTATGTCTTATACTGGGTTAAAAACATCAAACAACGAAGACCATGTTCTTCAGATGTTGTTTCCTGACTTTTTTATGCATTAATGCAGCATCATTCATTCAGACTCCATTATGTTGTATTTTTGTGTCCCCTACCCTCAAAAAAATCAGGCATCACAGTGCTTCTCCCTTATTCAACACCATGTCATTATATGTTGCTTTCTCATGCCATCTTTTATTCCTATGCCTACTGTCTCATCCCACTGCACCCCAAATGCAACACTATAATTGCTTTCCAAGCATTCAGTATTGACAAGTGGTTATTTAGGATTGTCATAACCAGAAGAGATTGTGTGTTTACTGTTCTGTGCTCCTGGTTTACTATCTTTCAATGTGGTTGCAAAATTGCCATCAGCTGAGCTCTCAAACACCCGTGATTAACAGAATTGTGCTCTGTTCCTCATAAAATCTGCGTGGCAAAATAGACACTGTTAAAATTACTGCACAAAAATAGCAATCAGACTTTCTTTAGAAGATGCACACCAATGAAAATCCTTTTTTTTTTTCTGTTTGTATTTTTCCATCTTTTTTAACATCCATACTCCCTTTTCCTTGTGAGCCCTGTGAATAAGCAGTTCATCTGTGAGATCGAGTTGTCGGGCGACGTCCTCTAGTCTAGGCTACTGCGCTGGTTTGTAAAAAGTGTCCCTAACATAGCTCTCAAAAATTCAGATTTTCACAGAAGTTCAGATTTTTGCCTCATATTTTTCGTCCATTCGTCATAACACGTGTGGTTTTCTGGCAAATCAATCAAGACTGAATTCACTAAATGACAGACTTCATATCTATCAGAAAATGTTTGGTAACACAAAATATTTTACTGTAGCAACTTACTAAGTGTATATGAGCAATATTTAAAATTTGTCTATACTTTTAGATTTTTGCCCCCCCCCCCATTACTTTCAGCTTTGCCCACATTTCTTGTCTAAGAGGTTTAGAGGTATGGTCCCCAATCAGGGGCCTTTGACCTTTATTGAGGTTTGTTCCATTTGAGATATTTGGCTGGAGAACTACGAATATCACTTAAGTTGCAATTACTAATATTGACAATACATAAAAACACGTTGGTAGATGGATTTTTACCTTCAAATAATGAACGTTTCTACTGATTTGCACACCATTCATATAGAGCAGCTATGAGTTTAACACTGTCTTGTTCTCTGGAGCAATACAGGCAAGGCATTCTTGGTGGTGTTTTAAACTTGTAGATTGTTCCGTTGCTTTTTATTTCGTGCACTCCCACAGTCTGTGTATTTCAGACCTGTCAGTCTCTGAACATTGAAAATTATAGTGCTGGCCTTTAAAAATCATGGCAGAGGGCCCCAATGAGGAACGCCATCTTATTTGCTTGGAATAGAAGGTCCCAGAATGCTTACCCCATACATTTATTGATAACAAATGTTTGTATAAGCTTATTTAACTTATGTAATAATGCAATGCTAGGCATCTAGTTCTAAACCTGCAATTCAATGCCCATGCATTTTTTTTTTCTTTTTAAAATTCCGATAGCAATGATTCGTATAATAACTTAATCATTGTTCACTATATAGTTGTGAGGCTAATATTATGCTTTTCTTCTCTTGAACATTTTACAGGTGTTTTTCACCAAGGGGCTACCTCTGGACATTAAACTAACATGGGATTAGTTTTCAGTTAGCAATAATCACTCCTCAGATAAACCTCATTGGCTATGATACTGCCACTGTGCAAACTAATATGGGCCAGGCACAAATAATAAGGAACATATACAAATCGCTTGACCTACCTAGGTGGCAACTGTAATGCGAAATCTGTCATCTTGTAACAGTTTTAATGTATATTAGTGGTTTTCTTCTTTTCTGGCTATGCAGATGTGTGTGTGCAGGTAGTGACACCTATTTTTTCATCTACTTGAGCTGGAGGCTGTTAACACATTTGGTTTTATGTCACCCTCTGTGTGATGTTTAATTAACCCTGGGTGCTAGTAGCTATGGGGTGCCCATTATCACACAGATATGGAATTGCAGATTGTAAGGAATAATTAGAATCTGACGGGTGGAGGGAGCCTTAGGAAAACCTGGATACAACAAGGGAGCCGAGAACTGAAAAAGTTTGGGAACCACTGCGTAGAGTATTGAGCAGTACTGTTGTAAAACATATAAGCCTATACAGTTGGTAATGGACTGTTTTTCTCTTCCCCCACCCCTTATCTGCTTCAATAATTATTATTCATATATTATGAGTATGTTGTTCTCAAAACCTAATGTTGGACATTTGTCCTATTGTTGTTCATATATTTAAATAATAAAATATTAAGAGAGTTACAGAAAAGAAAAAAACCTCGCAAAACACAAGAAAAAAACAAAAAATAAACAAAAAAAACAACGATAGATAAACAATGAAAACAATGAAAAACACTACAAAAACGTAAATCAAAGCCTAACAATAAAAATGATAACATAAAATAAATAAAAATAAAAAAATTTGCAAAATAAAATAATAAAGGTATATAAAATAAGTTTATTGGTGCACCTCACCAGGTTAGCGCAGACCTATGACTTTTTAAATTTTTGGAGTTACACAAAAATTACATTTAATTAATTAATATGTTTAAAAACTTAATTAATAAATATAATTAATAAAATAAAATATAAATATATGAATCTGATATGATACACAAAATAAAACAATTGATGAATCTAATAAACTACTTCATTAATTACTTTTAATTAAAAACTAGCTAAAAACAAAAAAAACTTTAAAAATTTTTTTAAAAAAACAATTAAAAAAAAAATTTAATTATTAATATATTATATATTTATATAATATTATTTATATATATATATATATTATATATATATATATATTATATATATATATATATATATATATATATATATATAATTGTAAGCATATAATTATATATGCAATAATTTTTTTAATTTTTAATTTTATATTTTAATTTTTTTTTTTTTTTTTTTCTTTTATTTTTTAAATTTTTATTATCAGCTCTCAACTTTATAATCCACGCTATTTTTTATTTTCCTAGATTCCGTGAATCCCCTTATTCATAGGAATAATGTATGTATGTATTCTTATAAAATTCAAAAAATAAATTTGTCCGCTAAAATCCTCATGCTTTAACATAACATAACATTTAATAACACATAAGTAACTGTACCTGTGATATACATGCTACCCTTCTCTATCCCCTAGGTTTTCTTTGTTTTTTACTGTAGTAATAATGCATGGCATGTTTTACATCAAATAAACTACATTTTGTGACATACACATACATGGTGGTGACTGTGGTTAAAATTTAAAGCCTGTGGGATGGCTAAATACCTCTTCTCCTCTAATGTATGAAATGAACAGACATTATTACACATTCATGATATATATTTATATTTTATTTTTTCAATCACTCAAATCATTTTCAGACCTATAATATAATCTTTCTTTTTTCTTCTTTTTATTATATTATATGAATGAACCTTCCTCCTACTTTTAGCTTAATTTTAGTTAATTGCTAATAAAAGTGTGTAGTAATAATTAATATAATACTCCCTACAATAGATCCAAAAAAAAATAGGATATAGGATACATTCCTTTTTCCTTTTATCAGTGTCCTGTATTTTCTCTAAGGGCTCTACATGATGATTTGAGAAATATGGTGCAGCTACTCCATTTCTCAACTGATGAGAATCTATCATACTACTGTCCAAATCTAAGTCTTTATAACCATATATTTAAATGGTTCAGTACTAACATACCTTGTTGAAATTCTATTGTTGGTGGCCTGTTACCGTAAATGTTACTGGCATGATGTTACAATAATGACTGTTATTCCATTTATGCATCTGTGCTGTTTGCTATGCAATTTCCCCAATTCTTTTGTTCTGGGTTAATTGGAACACCCATGCATGGTGTTATAACTAATGTTGAAATATTTTGTTCATGACTAACCAATACACCTTGAAAAACCTTAACACCATAGAATGTTTGGGTAGGCAGATCCTAGAGGATCCGTCTGTCCTACCTCATCTGGCCATGGCACCAGGTTCTAGCACATCTGGAATCCAACCTCAAAATGCCTCCTCTGCTGGTCCTGTACCACCCTCAGGTGGAACCACATCAGGGGACTGGGACCATCCCCCCGGGCATGGGTACTGAGAGGACCTTGTCACCCAACACCAGTTCCGAGGTATGGTGCACAGGATTATCTAGAGGAACTTGTATGCCTGCACCAGATCGAGGGCAGACTGGTGCACCTTGAGGGGCAGGCTGGCCCCATCGTCCGTACCCCAGCACAGCCACCTTAAGGGCGGGAATCTGTTCCCACAAAAATAATCTCATCCCATGCATAGCTCTCCATTTTGTCTGACGTACACTGCCATGAATCAATCATCCCATCAATTAATCAACAAACTTATGTCCCCCACAGCCCTCCCTGTGGGGTGTGAGGCTCCAAATTCCAAATTATCCACATCATTCACAGCTGTTGCTGCCCAAGAAATGGAGAGCTATGTTCCTTTCCTACACCCGTCCTGCACATCCCTAGCTGCTGTTCATAATGTATTTCCCCCTGCTTGCCCCCATTTCACTGCTTTCCTATCACCCTTTTTTCTTTCTTTTTTTGGAATTAGCACGGGAGTAAGCACTGTTGAGCATCTCTTGGCACTACTTAGCGTCACACAAAACCATGCAAACCCAGTTGAATCAGTTTATTGCATTCAGTCACTGTTCTGCCTAGCAACAAGTAACCAGTACTGCTAGGTCTCGAACACAGGACCCTGTGCACTAGAGTCACAGCCATGTATTTCTACACCAAATACACTGTGAAAGCTGCTAATGCTTTTGTAAATATATCATGCATTACAGTCATTTAACAATAGGGAAAAAAAGTAATTAGGTCTTGAAACAGGACCCTGTGCATTAGAGTCAGAGCAACACACCACTACACCAAATCAGCAGTGGAGAATAGCAGTGCTTTTGCAAATATATCATGCATTACAGTCATTTAACATTAGGGGAAAAATCCATCAGGACCAAGCCTTGAATCCGGGACCCTGCACACTAGCATCAGAGCACCATACCACTACACAAATCTGTTGTGAGTATTAATAATGTATTTTTAAATATATCATGCATTACAGTAATTTAACATTAGGGAAAATGTTATCACTGCCAGGTCATGAACCCAGGACACTGGCCAAAAGAGTCGGAGAATTTCATCACTAAGCCAAATCAGCTGTAAGAGTTAACAATGCGTTTGTGAACATATCAGGCATTAAAGTCATGTAACATTAGGGTAAAAAGGCAAAGCTGTTATGCTTTGAACACAGGACTTTCTGAGCCAGAGTCACAACTACACAACACTATACCAAATCAGCTCTGGGAAATGATTGATGCATTTGGAAATATATCATGTACTATGGAGATGTAACTTTAGTGAAAAAAACATCAGTGACAAGCTTTGAGCCCAGACCCATCTGAACTACAGTCAGAGCAACATACCAATAAGCCACCTGACCTGTGAAGTACAGCAACTGTTTTTACAAGCATATTCTGATTGCCAGTCACACACTACTACTACTATATATACTGGCCCAAATCACAGTGTACCTGGGCCTCTGACCAGTACACAGACACATAAATGCAGTGGAGTGTACAGGAGGCCTACAATATCTGGTAGAGCTGACAACTGCACAGACTGTTGCTGAATATCCACAGTTGTCCTCATAAAACCTACTCTGTGTGCACACATACTGGCAAGGCAGTGCAGATTGGGGATACAAAAGCATGACAGACAGCTCAGTGTCACATGTCATAACCATCAGCACATACATGCCCATGCTAATCCTGTGTCACACACTGTATGCATGTACATATGTTTGATGAATACACCTACTATATGAATGACTTGGTAGCTCCATCTGTTACAGTTCTAGCATCTGTCACATCTAGCAACCCACAGTCCTGGCTCACAGCCCAGTGTGTGGCATGACAACTACATGTGTGTCAATACAACATAGAAATTATGGAGCCCTGCGATGTCCATCAAAACTGGTTGCTCCTTCTGCAGTCACTGCCACCCACAGTAACATGTTAAAGCCCTGTAGGGTCAGTCACATTTCACAGTTATGAATATGTGTACTAAATGTTGCCTAACACTCTCTGGATGGCACTATTATGCAACATATGTACCACAGGCACATGCCTCACATGGACTGTTGTGGGTACCCTCAACCAGGCTATGCTGAGGCACAACAGCTAACACTGTACCATCACTGACCATAACAGCTTGCTCTCCCCAATGTCTTCACAATCACTAGTCTGACTCCTAGCCAGAATGCAGCAGCTGTGGCCTACTACACATGCAGCAGGATATCCAACTACCTGCTACAGCCCTAACGTTGCTCCCAAACACCTAGAGCAGGGCATCCACACAACAGACAAACATAAAAGATTTGGGGGTGTTAAGGTTTTAAGGGACATGTCTCAGTCTGCCCCTACACACATACACAGCTAATAGACCAGCATCAATTGTAGCAGCATGCACAGTCAGATAGAAAAGGATCTATGACACTCACATCTGCCTGTCTCCTTACTCCTTACTCATCCCAGCACACATTTACACAGTACACTGCTACAGAATCTGAAAGTCTGTTAAAAATGGCGAGACATACATACATACATACCTCTCAAATGTACATATTTCCACAGATTATCCAGGTTGTTGCATCATAATTTTGGCCTGTTCCACATAACATTTATGGTTTTCTGCCAAATCACTGGGATGATATGAGGAATGATGTCACTAAATGATGATATGCATTTGAGTTTCAGACTTCAAATACCTCAGAAAATGTATGTCAAAACAAACCCTGTTACTCTCACAAATTTCTAAGTTTATAAGAGCAATATTTAAAATCTGTCCCTAGTTATGGCACTTTGTCCCCCCATTTTGTCATGCTTTGTCTAGATTTCTTGTGCTAAGAGGTTGAGAGATGTGCAGACATATCATGCAAAATTGTGGACATAACACATCAATCCAAACAGTGGACAGTATTTCCACCTACCCTCTGTGATGCTGTAGCTCCCACATCTCGATAATGTCCTCCTCACAGGCCAGGAAAAGGGGCAGGACCCACATAAAGTCCTTAATTATAGCACTGTGTTGCCATGCCATTGGCTAATGGAAAGCCAACACAGCTGTTCTGGATGCAATTAGAAAGTGGGAGACACAGACTGGTGCATAGGCCATCACCTGTTAATGAGCATTACCTACAAAAGGCAAGCTGCTGCCTATGCTAAACAGGTCTGACACTTTCTTCATGAAGACAGACTGCAATTCATTAAAACACTACTTGTGGATTTCATCTGACAAAGGAGTACAGCACTATACCAGGTATGTCATACAATTAAGCATGTAATGGAATGCAGATGGGGGATGCAGTCATGGGAAATAGGATTTTAAACAGTAGGTCTCAGCAACACTTCCTGGACTGACATGTTGCTGTTAGTCTGCTGTCCAGCACCTACGGCCATCCCTGATGGCTCTGTCTGCAGTGACATAGATCATAGCTCTGGCTCCTGAGTCACCCCAGCAAGGGTTAGCTCACATATGACTAATACTGGATTGTCTGTTGTACAATACTGACTGTGACACTGCTAGCCCAGCTAACTAGGATGTTGTAAATAATCATGCCATTTGTGTATAGCAATATGATACATATGATTGTCTTACAAATGTAAGAGAACTATATATATTATGTAGATATTAAACAACTGGTACAGAATTGTGTGTTGAACTGCATGTTATGTAATGAGCTCAAACATCTCAACTGTCCAGAGTTTTGCAGACTGACCACTTTTGCTTCATATATTTAGTCATCTACTCATACATTTGTGTTTTGTCTGGCAAATCCCTGGCAAGTTATTAAAGACTAAGGTCATAAAATAATAGCCACATTTGAATGTCAGATGTCATATCCTTCAGAAAATTCATGCAAATGCAAAACCTGGTATTCCAACAACTAAGTGTGTAACAGGAATATTTATAAAGTATCACTATTAAAAAAAAACTTTGCTAGAATCTCCCTGTGTTCTGCTTAACTGTAACAAAAAAGTATGCTTGTATCCTGCCTTTCCTGTAACTCCAGATACAGACTTGCTATATCCAGGACTGTTTGTAAGCTTCTGATCCCCCCAAGCCTGTCTGTGTTGGAGGGAAGCCTGCTAGCTTATCAGTGGGAGTGGTAAGCACTAGGTAACCTATCTACCACATAAGGAGTGGTTTCTGGCCCAGAAATTGTAGTTATTGGCCGTTTGGTTAGTTTTTCCATCTCTGTCAACTTTCTGATTTAAAAGCCCGCATTTGCACTTGTCCCCCCTTTCCTGTAACTAGTATAGTCCAGATACAGATTTGCTGTATCCAGGACTGTTTGTAAGCTCCTGAGTCCCCCAAGCCTTTCTGTGTTGGAGGGAAGCCTTCTAGCTTATCAGTGGGAGTGGTAAGTACTAGGTAACCTATCTACCACATAAGGAGTGGTTCTGGCCCAGAAATTATAGTTATTGGCCGTTTGGGCAGTTTTTCCATCTCTCTCAACTTTCTGATTTAAAAATCCCACATTTGCACTTGTTTCCCACCTTTCCTGTAACTAGTCTAATCCAGATACAGATTTACTGTATCCAGGACTGTTTGTAAGCTCCAGAAGCCCCCGAGACATTCTGTGTTGGAGGGAAGCCTGCTAGCCTATCAGTGGGAGTGGTAATAACTAGGTAATCTATCTACCACATAAGGAGTGGTTTCCGGCCCAGAAATTGTAGTTATTGGCTGTTTGGGCAATTCTTCCATCTCTCTCAACTTTCTGATTTAAAAGCCCATATTTGCACTTGTTTCTTTCCTGTAACTAGTCTAGTTCAAAATTACTACAGCACTCAACCTTCCTCATTACATAGAGGAAAACAGTTTTTGTACTTACTTTCCTCACTTGCTTAGAGAAAAACAGCTCTTGTACTGACTTTCCTCCCTTGTGTAGAGGAAAATAGCTTTTTATTCAGGCATGTCCAAGGGTCAGCTCCCAGTGTTCTCTCCTGTCTATCTGATGAATCTGGGCATCTTGGGGCAATGTAGCAATTGCCTCATGTACAGAGATAACCGTCTACTCCTACCACCCAACACTATAACCTGTGAGAGATGCACTTATCTAGCCAAACTGGAGGTAAAGCTCTTCAACCAAGACTGAACTTGACAGTCAAGAGGAGAAGGTAAACACTTGCACCACACCACACTCATCACATAGTCTGACTAAACCTACACCACCAAAATCCACACATAGAAATATAAAAACATTTGCGGAGGCTCTCAGTAATAATCTGCTCAAGCAACAGAGACCTCCAAAGCAGAAACGCAAGCAAGCACCATCCCCCAACACAACCCAAATGAATCAGTGTGCCACTCAACCACAGCCCATAAGGCAAAACAATGTACCCAACACACTAGTCATAGGTACTCTATAGTCAGGCACACTGATGTCCCACTCACCAGGCTAAACAAGGAGAAGGTTACTGTCAACTGCCTGTCAGGTGCCAGGATCCGCCACATAATCCCACACTCAAGTCACTCCACAACAAGTACAAATATGACTCTGCCATTGTCCATGTTGGTGTGAATGACCTGAGACGTACCTCCCTGGACTACATGAAAAGAGACATGGAAGAGCTCTCTGATCTTGTAGCACAGGCAGGTATGACCCTAGCCCTGAGTAGCATCCTGCAATCACCCACAATGACACTGCAGTACAAGGACAAAATGATTGACTTCAACAATTGGCTAAGCATCTGGTGTCATTCAAAGGGGATCCAGTATCTGTCTGCCTGGGATGACATGGTCGACAGACCATGATGCTTTGCCAGAGATGGCCTGCACCTGTCACCCCTAGGATTCTGGGTACTGGCTAAGGCTCTTGCTGCCTCTATAGTGCCTTTTTTAGGCAAGGTTCAAATGACAAATTCATCACCGTAACAGGAACAGGCAAGCAAAAACTGAGGGTGATGCTATTCAATGCTAGAAATCTAAATCTCAAAATGCACTCCCTCGAGGCACTCCTTAAAATGGAGAACATCGATATCTGTGCAGTGACTGAGACCTGGTTCAAGGCTCCAGAGAGCACCCCTGCATTACCAGGCTATAACACATATCACACTTTTAGGCCATCTAACCTGGACCGGAACACCAAAGGCAGAGGTGAGTCCATATTCATTAAGGATATCCACACCTCCAGGTTAGTTGCTCAGCATAATGCATCCGAGGTTATCCAAGTGCAACTAACTCTGGGCAAAACTGCAATCCAAATTGTAGCTTGCTACAGATCCCCCACCATGCCCCAGGATTCCCACTCTCTTTTCTTGATATACTGGAAAATATTAGGGTTCAACCAAACACCCTAATAATGGGCAATTTCAACTACCACACCATTACCTGGGAGAACTACTCATGTACCAACTCCTCCACTCAACACTTCTTGGAACTCATAAATTCCAATACCCTGCATCAACTTATCCACACCCCTACCAAGGGCAACAATATCCTAGACATAGTCTTTACCAATATGAGTGACCAGTATTCCACACCTGAAGTCAACTCCTCATTGGTCAGATCCAACCATAAGCTAATCGCCCTAGATATCCACATCCCACCCCCACACCCCATTAAGGAAACCATGGTAAAAAATTTCTCCAAAGCTAACTTCTTTCTTCTTAAGACAGAAGTGGTGAACTTCATGACAGCCATGCAGATGGACAATACAGTTACAACTGCTGAATCCTACACAAATGCACTCTATAAGCACTTACATGAGTGCATGGATCATGCTATCCCAAACAGAACCAAGATGCTATCCTCCAAAAAAGGAAGCCATTCTGGTGGTCCCCTGCCATAAACAAACTCTACAACAGAAGGAAGAAACTGTTGCAAAAGAGAGTAAAATCCCATGGGTGGAGGAGCTCCCTGGTCAGCCTCAGTAAGAAGCTGAGATCCCTTGCAAGATCCTCCAAAGCTAGCTACAAAAACAAAATTGCCACTGATTCTAGGGACAACCGCAAAGCATTCTATAGCTATGTCAAGAATCTCAATGGCAACACCCAGATCTGCTCTGAGTTACAGCACAATGATATGAAAATTACAGAACCAACTGATATTGCCAAAATCTTGGCAGATAGGTTCAGTGCTAACTTTACCCCCCACTCACCCCTAAAGGGCCCATATATATACAGGAAGAATGCAGAGTCCCTGTAATCACAACTATGCAGGTAAAAGCTGCACTCTCTAAAGCCAAAAACACAGCATCCATGGGACCAGACAACATCCCAGACTGCATTTTACACGAACTGAAGAACAAACTGGCTCCCCACCTAAGCACCATTTTCAGTCATAGCCTCATATCAGGCTTTGTGCCCACTGACTGGTGCACAGTAACTGTTTTCCCACTCCACATAGGGGGAGCCACCACTGATCCTGGGAACTATTGCCCTATTAGCCTGATGAGCCTGGTCTGTAAGGCCATAGAATGTATCATCATGGAACTCATAAACAAAGACATTGGTAACCTCCAAACTCTGGACCCCACCCAATTTGGTTTTATGAAAGGCAGATCATGCCTCCTAAACCTGATCGACTTCTTTGAGGCAGTCGCCAAAGCCGTAGACAAGGGTAAGGTGGTTCACACAGCCTATCTTGACCTTGCCAAGGCTTTTGACACCATCCCCCATTCTGGAATTATAGCTAAACTCACTAAACTAGGTATAAATCCCTACATCACAAGATGGGTTTGCAACTGGCTCACTGACAGAGCCCACACTGTAAAAGTTGCAGACTCCAAATCTGACTTCAAACCAGTGACAAGTGGAGTACCACAGGGTTCAGTCCTGGGACCTCTCCTGTTTGGTATGTACCTCTCTGAAGTACAGGCTAACACAGAAGGCCTCTGGTTAACAAAGTTTGCAGATGAGTGCAAACTAGGAGCCATAGTCGAGTCCCCAAATGGACATCCTACAGAAGGGCCTCACTGAGACAGATGCCTGGTGTCAGAGCCATGGGCTCAAGCTCAGTGTCAAAAAGTGCATTGTCATCCCCTTTGGTAAAAACTCTGTTCCCATGAACTACCACATAGGTGGCAGTCCACTTAATGCCGAATGTGTGATAAGAGGCCTTGGGACCCAGGTGGACAGTAGTCTCTCCTTTGATAATCACATCACCACAGTAGTCAGGAAATCCATCTACATGGCACACCTCATCACAAAAAGGTTCTCATCCAGGAAAATAAAAGAGGTCATTGCTCCCCTCTACTCGACACTCATTAGACCCATTATAGTACAACGCCCCTTTTGGAATGTACCTCACATGACATCTGCAGCAGCTGGAAAGGCCACAGAAGTACCTCACAAAGAAGATTACTGGCCTCAAACAGATGCCCTACACTGACCATCTCAAAAAACTCCAGCTTTACTCCATAGTATATCGCCTACACAGAGGTGATCTTTGCCTAACATATAAAGCGATGTCAAACCCAGAGCTGTTGGACATGCTACACCTAACGAAATCCCAATCCCTCTGAGCTACATGCTCTAGGGACCTAAACCTTGTCACCACAATAAACAGGACATGCTGGAGGGATAGATTGCTGTCCCAGAGATTTCCCATACTCTGGAACAAGCTACCCATCTATGTCAAGCAAAGTTCCTCATAAGCACTCTTCAAGAAAAATCTTGATGACTGGATGGTAAATAGAAAATACACCCCGGGGATCACTTCTGTGGCTCTGCTCAACAGAGACACAGGAAAATATCTTTCTTGGGTGGCATAAGCCAGGGAACCTTGTTTGCTAGGCTTACCTAGGCCCTTGGGCCGATAGCCTAGTTTCTACCTATGAACCTATGAACATATTTATTTGTGCCTTTGTCCAGATGTCTTGCTGTAAGAGATTGAGAGGTATGACTGCGCTTCAGGAGTGTAACCATGTATTGTACTGGCAAAGAACAGAAAATTATATAAAGTATTACCTGTGCAAATGTATGCATAAATAGTAGACGCTGGAAGCCACGAACATACAGACATAAGCTGCAAAACTTCAAGTAAATAAACTGAACTTATTTTACAAATGTGTTATCTCAGTATCAATGCAGCAAGCAGACATAAATAATTACTAGGTTGAAAATGTAAAAGTGTTTAACTGTGTTATGACTTCCACTTCTACACAAACATCAGACAGATATGTACTTCTGATGCAGAGATGTTAAAATGTATGTTAGTTGCTGTTAGCCTGGGAAGTGAAGACAGGTGACACACACTGATATAATCTGAGCTAACTTAGCATTACTGTCGATTATAACTTTCAGACCTGTCTCAGAGAAAGAACTTTGCATGTTATATGTGTCTGTGTATCTCAGAGAAAACCTTTGCACGTTGTATGTGTCTGTGTATCTGACAACATCCACTCATCTGCATTTGCCTTGTTAATAGTAAGGAACTAGTGAAATGTAAAATCATTTACATATAGATGGGAATAGAGTATATATGTCTGATGTTTGTGTGGTCGGCAGTGCTCTGAGTATCAGCCATCTCTGCATTTAATGTTGATTTGAAGTCCTTTATTTAAAGTTTGATCACTTCTATTTTGTATCTTATTCTAGTATTACATTTGTTTTGTTTTAAGTTTTCTGTTCTGTTTGAGTTTTAAGAATTCCCCCTCCCACTCACCCGATCTTTGTTGTGTTCTTAAATTTGGTGGCTTTTGAGTTGCCCGTCCCTACTATAAATCTCATTTTGGACACTCCTCCCAATCCCATCCCATCATCTCATTCTACTGAGTAGAGAGAAATCATTTGGGAAGGCCACCCCCCTTTGTTTCCCAAACTTAAATTATCGTGTTTCATCCCTTCCCACTTAATGTAAAAAAATAATTATACTGTATTTGTGTTGCTTCCTTCTTTATTAGTTTATTTTGCTTTTGCTGCCTGTTCTTAAAAGTACTGAGTTGCACTATTCTGCTGCATTTATTACTGCTTGTTAGTAGCCTGATTAAATTGTAACTGATATTCTAAGCCTTTTGGTTTAAGCACTTGAGCTTCAGGCCATAGCTGGTAAACCTATGCCAGCCTTTCTCAGGAGTGTGCGTGTGTGTGTGTGTGTGTGTGTGTGTGTGTGTGTGTGTGTGTGTGTGTGTGTGTGTGTGTGTGTGTGTGTGTGTGTGTGTGTGTGTGTGTGTGTTTGTGTGTATGTGTGATTCATAAATCAAATCTCAAAGTGTGTGTGTGTCAGCTACTTGGGCAAGGACACAAAGCACTGGTCGGACAGAGAGGGTGATGGATGCCTTGGCTTGGGCACTCTGTGAGATGTTAACCATATAGCATTGCCAGTGGGGAGTCTTACTGGGGATCTGGACAGAGAGCAGTAAACCAGCCCCAGACTGACTGTAACCTCTGTGTGCTCTGAAGGGTAATTGTACTTTATTCTGTGTGTACGTATTATCCTCCCATTGTGTACATCTCTCACTTGTGGTAGTGGTGAGGATTGAGGCTCCTTGATTACTGGGCCAGTGCAAGGTCATCACACTGACAGTACGTACTGGTGGATACAGCTGGAATATCACATCATGTGCCATTCTTGAGCCCCTCTCAGTCTTCCAATGTCATACAGGATTATTTCATACATTGTCCAGGTCTCCCTGACCATTCCTGACATATCCTGGCTAGGTCAGTGCATACTCCACACCTGTATCTGATTGCCTGACACCGTTGGCTAGCATACTTGTTGAGCCCCTACAGCAGGACAGCAGGTTATAGGTACTAGTAGTGGAGGGATGCTGGATCTGACTCAGCAGCATTGCATACATACTGAGCATCCAACATAAGGGAATGGATACAGTTCTAGATATTCATGTACCATTACTGGGTCCCCTGTGGTCTGGCATGTCACAGACACATTCCCCCAACCTCTGTGGACAACCATCAGGTATTGTCCAACTGGTGTGCAGGAATACACATTTGTCAGTCAGGGGAGTCTACATCTATCAGGCACATGTACCCATTCTGCAAATATCTGGATACTGTAGATATCAGAGACCTATGAGGAGGTCACCCTACACCACATGTGCACTACTCTCTGTTATTGTGTACCCCAGATGTTCCTGGAATGTCCACATGCACCTGTAGTAGCACTCACCTATTTGTTGGATGTAGGCTGGCCATGGTACTGTAACATTGCCCAAAGGGGACACTCAGCAGTCAATGGCAGTGATGTGTGTGGACACAACAACACAGTCTGTCACAGTGGTCAGGCCATTTCTGGTAGTCCTGGTACCATCCCAGGTTACTAGGCTATGGGTCCTGAGCAGCCATATGGCTAGGCCACATGTCAGCCCATGTGTATTGCAGGCAGCAGCTGATGTCCCCATCAAACAGGGACACAGGTGGTACCCCAAAGGTGTATGTGCTGTAAACCATCTAGCTGACCAGGTTATGCCTGCAAAGGTTTAGGTAGCTACCCTGCCTGATGTGGACAGGGTGCGCATTCCACCTCAGGGTGATTGTCTGTGACACACATGTGAGCTGCCAACAAGGCCAGTTCAGGTCACTCACCAGGTTGTGGGTGTGTGTGTATGTTAACACAGTGGAGCATGACATGCACTCATGCAGCAGTCCCAGCAATGTGGAGTCCATGATTGCCTTTGATGCCATAGTGAAGTCACTCCTGAGGAGTATGTATGACACCGGATAGAGGGTTGGCCTTATAGACTATAGATGTACAGCAGATGTTTGATGGCCTGGTATTCCCTGGTGGAGAACATCTGTGATGTCCCAGCTGCTGCATGTGCTGTGTGATGTGAATGATGACTGGAGGATTATGCACATTAATCGTCCTCATTGGAGGGAACATGAAACATCAGGATCAGGAGGGCAATGCATGCTGCAATGCCAGTATGTTGACAATACCCACACACATACTGTACTGGTAGATGACAGGGGCACGATGTGAGTGTTAGCAGTGGATAGTGCTAGCAAAAGTGGATGTGCAGAGTCTGTACATAATGGTGGCCAATACATGCGGTCTTGTGATGTGTTCCCCTGTTCATGTCTTTCAGGTGGGATGTACCACAGAGGCTACCCACCCTTCTCAGACACTGAGACCACAGCAATCATCAATGCCCTTGGACTCCATCACAGGGTACTGTTGGGAAGGAGCTGGCAAAATCTTCAGGAACGCACTGCCCTGTGGGCAGAACTGGTAGTGACAGTCAACAATGTGGGACACCGGGACAGAACCTATGAACAGATCTGACACAGTGCCACAGATACACCATGCATGGTAAAGGGCTGCGGCTGTGGCCAGGGATCGTGCTGGCACAGGTGGATGGCCTGTTACTCAAGCACCACTCACAGCCACTGAGGAGTTCCTTGCAAACCTTGGTGCAGTCACAGCCTCCCAGGAAATCATCACTACATATGTCGTGGAGGTGGGTGGAGCAGAGTCAACAGCTGAGGAGTGTGCAGGTAAGGTCCCGGTAGGCATCACGTCAATACTGCAGCATTCATAGTGGCAGCCTTTGCATACCTGGGCACCTATGTCAAGTCAAACTGCATTTGTGGGTGGGTTTTTGTTATGCACACAAGCGCACAGCTATTGTGAATGTTAGCAATTCGGGTAGTATTATAGTAAAACTGTATGGAGAAGAAGAATATCACAGCTTTTACTGTACATGTCCATGATTGCCCATATTATCCTGTACCAATGCCACATGTATGTATGCTGACAATACCTCTCCCCATGACTACATAGGTCCCTCTGGTGTAGCTGGGGAACAGCAACCTGAAGCCAGTGAGTGTGGAACTGTCTTGTTGTGGCTCACCAATACCCTAGGCTTGTTGAGAGAAGCTAGTTTTCCATGCACACAACTGTTATGCTTAGCCATATTGGAATATGTGCATGTTAACGGGTGGTGGGGTTAACTGCAGTGCATCACATTGGTCATCATGGGAGCCTATTTGCAGGAGCTGTAACATATTGGCACATACTGTTGTATAGCTGTTGCCACTGTGATATACAGGGGTACCTTAGTATTGTGTACTCTGGTGCACTGTGTGTTAGGTGAAGGCCCATCACATACTGCTACTCTTCACATATCTCACAGATGTATAGTAGTAGCAACATTAACTGGACGTAGCTGTCCTGCATATTGTTGAGGGCCTGTCCAGAGTGTATCTATTGTGGTCCAAATGTGTGTAATGCCTGTCATCATTCAGAAAGTATGGTCTGTATAATGTCTTTGTGCCACCTCACCTGTATGTGTGTGTGTGTGTGTGTGTGTGTGTGCGTGTGTGCGTGTGTGCGTGTGTGCGTGTGTGTGTGTATCAGCAAGCATTATAGTGCAGGTAGTAATTTACATATGTTGTCTTCCCCTCACGGGTGAACATGGGGGTTGTTGTATCTCCCCCTCACAACCTGATGTCAGTGTCTTATCAGACTCTGATGATGATGGTGTTCATAGTGAGGCACAGGTGGGGTTGTTGGGGGCTGAATCTGTACCATTGGTTGACATCCCACTTCCACCAACAATGTCCCCACACACAGTCAGTATGCACACACATTCCCAGTCCCCAGCAGCCACAGATATTGGACAGGCAGAGGGTGGTGGCAAACAACAGGCTAGTGTTGGGACTATGGCATCTGTGATTGTAGACAATAGCCATAGCCAGAGAGCTGGTGAGGTCCCACTCAGGCAGATTGACAGGGGTGCTCAAAGGAGCACTGCTGCCCATCCAGCCCCTGTCAGAGGTGTCACAGCAGGTGTCATCTGATGCATGTTTTGGCCCATCAAGGAGGCACAGGTACATTGTGAGCGGTACACTCGATGGATTCTCAGCGTCATGGATGCAACACTACCTGCCATGTGTGATGACTTCAACAGCATTGGTGATGCCGAACATCATTTTGCTGATGTTGTAGATAGACAGTGAGGTGAGACATTGTCAGTGCTCAATGGTGCAACATCTGTGCTTGAACATGTGGTGGGAGTAGGGTGTTGGACACCTGGACATAGGTCAGCAGCAACATCAGCTAAGAGCCCATGTGGCTGTGCACATTTACACTCCCATAGAGGCAGTACCACCAGCACTACCGAAGGGAGGGTACTGTCCACACCACACCGTAGCAGGCCATGGGCATGTGGTCCTGGCTGTTCTCGTGAGGGACATGGATCCAGCAGGCCTTGGGCCTGGTGGTGCCACTGACACTCCTGTCAGAACCAGTTCCCGTGTCCATGACCAGAGATGGTGAACTGTACTACCTGCCATGTACGATCCAAGGCTGTCCAACATACCCACATGTAGGGCTAGCACATGGCTTGACTGTGTGCATGCATACACTCACTCATCAGTATCACATTCAGGTCACCACCAGACAAACAGCTCCTCTTCATGGCCCAGCTGAACACCACCACTCCAGATACACACACATGATGTCAACTGTATGGCCTAGCCTAGGCCTTTGGCAACCCTACACCACACCCTATGCATGTGACGATATCTGTGACACATCCCTTTTATCCATACCATCAATGAAGGGACATGCTGATATGTGTCTGATGCACAGGGTGAATATATGCCAGTGTGTAGTGCAGTAATGTTATGCCATGTAAGGTGCCATTTGCTGACAATTGTCATGGGTACACATCGAAGTGCATGTACCTTTCTGGCATGATGCATTATTGCTGTTAGTACTACTGACTGACTGTTGTCTCACATACCTTATTCTGTTTCTGTTCCAGGTGTCTGTGTGTATACAGTCTGGGGAGCTGCTGACATTACCGAAGCCGAGTATGGTGGAGTGGAAACAGTGACATTTTCATCGCCAAGGTACGACTGTATATGTACATGTTTACCTAGGTGCGTATGCGTGCAATAGTATGTGAGGGACAATGGAAGCAGACAGTGTAACCTTGAATGCATACCTCTTGACACAGCCAGCTAACCTTTCGTACATGTCACCTGGGTGTTCCATAGGACCACAGGTTCATAGATACAGTGGAGGTTACTAGAGTACTGGCACTGGGTCCCTCACAAGCCTAGCCATTACTTTATCCCAAACAGTATCATCAAGCAGCACCTGATGTCCCTGCCATTGCTGGACACAGGTTGAACCACAGGGACAGATGTTTTTTTCCCATTCACTCAGCCTAGATGCAGTTGATGATGGTATGCATGGTACTGTGTTTGACATGTTTGGGGAGCACAGTCCTGACACAAGGCAGCCTCTGTGAGCCAAACCTGACTCTCCAGCATGTGTTTTGACTATCTCATATGTGAGTCAGGCCTC
The DNA here is from genome assembly GCF_019279795.1 of Protopterus annectens. Taxonomy (NCBI): domain Eukaryota; kingdom Metazoa; phylum Chordata; order Ceratodontiformes; family Protopteridae; genus Protopterus; species Protopterus annectens. The sequence goes on along the minus strand of NC_056740.1, from coordinate 174,927,919 downwards.
TCGTGCCAGGAATGCACACAGAGTTATACTCTTGTACATGGGGCAGCTGTTGAAGGGCTGAGCACAACATTGCCATCTAGGCATGCCACAGACACCTGTGGACAACCTAACTGGTGACCAGTAGGGCAGTACTGATTACAGGCTGTCTGCATGGAACAGGTGTTGTGGGTCATGGCTGACCTTTGTGGGTGTTAACATAGACCTTGCAGTTTCTGCAGATGTCTGCATAGTTGCATACCAACCGACCATGCTGCTAATGTAATATTGTACTGACTGAGGACTATTCAGAGGTAATGTCCATCTTTTGTCTGGATGGGGTTCCTTTACCTATGTGGTGATCTACATACAAACAATTCCTGCCCACTGCCACTACTTGTTGCCTGAATGCAACACTGCTGCCATCCTGAGTACCCATGTCGGTCATCGCAGTCTGTGTTTTTATGGGGTTGGTACTGATGTGGGAAATACTGGGGATGTCTTTGCCATATGGCATGCTGACACTGTTGTCTGCATTCATCTTGAGGCCAGGACCTTAACACAATTCCATACTCACTGTATGGCCCATTGCAGTGAATTTACAGCAGTTTGTGGCTCAACCACAGACTGCAGAATACTTACAGTTGACACAGCCTTAGGCTGTACCTACATATGTGGGTGGCGGCAGTTAGCATTCATGCCTATATACATGTGGGTAATGGGGGAAAGCAGGTACTCACAGGGCATTCACATGTCTACATATTGCACACACATAGGCGACACAGATTGTGGTTGCCACCTTATCAAATGAGGACTGTGGTACACATCTTGTAGTAATGTTACAGTTGGCAGGACATACCATCCCATGGCAATTGCAACACACAACACACAGGACTTCCTTTGCTTTGCTACTATGACACCTTATTTGTATGATATTACCTTAGCTTTTGCTATTTGTCAAAACATCATGGTGCTTCTGATGTGCAATAACTGCTCTATGCAATTAGTAGAAAACTGTATGAAATGTTTGTTGTCCTACACTCTCAGGACCTCTTTATTGTTTCAGTTGTTATCACAGGTCACACCTTGGAAAACATGGACTGCAACCTGCAGGGTGGTACAGACGGTGGCCTTACCTGTGACCTCTACACATGTCTGCAGATTGTCCTGATGTTTGACACAAAATTTACCTCCATTTGTCATAACATTGTGGTTTTCTGGCAAACTGAAAATTATGACACACTGACATTACAGATTAATGATGGATATTGTCATGTAACAACACGTCACCTTTGGAAAGTGCATTCAAATGCACAACCTGTTCTGGCATCTACTTTCCATGCGTGTGACAGCAATATGTAAAAGTTGTGCTCAATGTTTGGTCTTTGCTCCACTTTTCCATATGGCTTTCACCAAATGTCTTTCTGTGAGTGGTTGAGAGGTATGCTGGTGTCCATAACGCAGTTACACTGCTGCAAGAGGATTTACATACACACACACACACACACACACACACACACACACACACACAGACACACACCTGCCAGCACTGAGATTAGAACCCCTATCTATCTAGATATATGCACTACAGTGCTACATATTTATCACCTGCATCACGGAGTATTGCAATGGGGGGAGCACCAGGGTGGAACAGGCCTCAAAATAGTATAACAAGCAAACACACACAGGGAGTATGGGTTTCACATACACACAAACAGTTGCCAGTGCTGAGATTAGAACCCTACCTATAGTGGTATATCATTATCGCATATGCCACAGAGCTTATAGAGCTACAGTGTGTCCAAAGGTACTTATAAGGTGAATGACATCAGCAGGCCTTGTAAAGTAATGCAATGGGGGGTACCAGGGTGGAAAAGATCTCAAAATGGTATAACCAACACACACTGGGGATATAGGTCTCTCATAGATACACACACAAACAGTCACACACAGTTGCCAGTGCTAAGATTAGAGAACCCCTACTTATTGATTTATTTGTACTATAGTGCTATGTGGTTATTACAAGTGCCATGGAGCTTATAGGACTGAAGAGTATCCAAAGGTACTTCTAAGGTGAATGACATCAGCAGGCCTTGTAATGTAATGCAATGGGGGGGGCACCAGGGTGGAACAGGCCTCAAAATGGTATAACAAACACACAGAAGATATGGGTCTCATACACAGTCACCAGTGATGAGATTAGAATCTCTACCTATCTAGTTATTTGTATTATAGTGCTACATCATTATTGCATGTGACATGGAGCTTATAGGGCTGAAAAGTGTCCAAAGGTACTTCTAAGGTGAATGACATCAGCAGATCTTGTAAAGTAATGCAATGAGGGGCACCAGGCCTCAAAATGGTATAACTAACACACACGGGGGATATGGGCTGCACACACACACCCAAACCATTACCAGTGTTAGGATTAAAACCCCGACCTATGTAATTATTTACATTATAGTGCTCCATTGTTATCACACGTGCCACAGAGCTTATAGGGCTGAAGAGTGTCCAAAAGTACTTCTAAGGTGAATGACATCAGCAGGCCTTGTAAAGTAGGGTAATGGGAAGTGTACTGGGTGGGAAGGGTCTCAAAATACTTTAACCTACAAAAACACACACACACACACACACACACACACACACACACACACACACACACACACACACACACACACATACACCTGCCAGCACAGAGATTAGAACCCCTATCTAGATATATGCACTACAGTGCTACATATTTATCACCTGCATCACAGAGCTTATAGGGCTAAAGAGTGTCCAAAGGTACTTCTAAGGTGGATGACATCAGCAAGCCTCATAAAGTAGGTCAGTTTTGAAGTTTACTGGGTGGAAAAGGTCTCAAAATACTTTAACCTACAAACACACACTTGTCAGTGCTGAGATTAGAACCCCTACCTATTAATTTATATGTACTATAGTATTACACATTTATTGTGTGCACCACAGAGCTTATAGGGCTGACGCTTGTCCAAAGGTACTTGTAAGGTGGATGACATCAGCAAGATTTGTAAAGTAGAGCAGATTTGAAGTCTACTGGGTGCAAAAGGCCTCAAAATACTTTAACCTGCAAATACACACACACACACACGCACACACACACACACACACACACACACACACACACACACACACACACACACACACACACAAGGCAGGCGAGGTGAGATTACAACCCCTACATGACTACTATTACACTATGGAAGTCACCTTCATACTGGCAGTTGGCAGTGATTGCTATCAGTGTGTAACTGTCTTTATGAGGACATCACTCTATGCCTTTCAGGGTGTCTCTTTCTATGCCTCTCTCTCTGTCTGTCTGTTTCTCTCTCTATCCATCTCTGTCTGCCTGTCCCTCCCCCTGTCTCTGCCTGTCTATAATTGATATATTTTTATATGTTACCTATATATATATATATATATATATATATATATATATATATATATATATATATGTCTATCACACTCAACAGATGTAAATATATCACATATGTGCTGCCTCTAAGTAGTTGCGGGTAATCCTGTCTGATGGGGGTGGGTAGACACATAAGGTGTACCTGGTTGTCTCTATGCAAAGACATATCTGGACAACAGAGTTGCATAGTAACATGTAGGTTGTAATTCTGTAAGTGTAGGAGCATGCCCAGTAAGACGTCTGATAGTAAGAGCTGGACTCCATTCCAGAGGTAGCTGTAGTCTGGCCCAGAATTTTGTGTGCTAAAGCTGAATGGCTGATGAAGCTGTGTAAACAGACCAGCACCTCAGTGATATATTGTGTGAGGAATAACCTGGCTGTGTGCTATCCTTATAAACTGAGTCATATCCTGGTGTGAGTACAGAGTGCATTGTACTGAGAAGAGTTTTACATAATATGTGTGGTATATTCTACATAGCACTGTGATTTCCTGGTATGTGAGTGGCAGATCAGTATAGAGTTATGTGAGGGACCACTGACAGACATTTATTTACTGACCCCATACACTTCAGTGAACTATGTTACAGCAGAAATTGTTATAGTGTGCACATTCTATGTTTGTCTGGCCAGTGGTTCCCCTCCCCCTTATATGTGTCTCTTTGTCCTTCTGTAGTGCAGTCACGGACTTTGTCCACAGTTGCTGCTATGTATTTGTAGTTATGGTGTGAGTGGTGTAGAAGTTGTAACATCACACACAGCATTGCAGACCTCACACCTCTGGCTGTACCTGTTTAGCTGGTTGTGCATTATTGTGGCCCATATATTTGCTGTGGTCCTCAGACAGTTTGTGTTGCACTGTTATTGTCAGGCCATAGCTGTCAGACTCTTACAGACAGACATCTGGACAAACCCATATATAACAGTAAGACACAGGTCCAGACATGGGGGCAGGCTCTTAATATTGCTCTTCCAAACTTACACAGTTGGTGGAATGGTTTTGGATTAGCTTAAAATTACTTTTGGAGATGACATCTGCATCTCTACTGTCTGTCATTTCTGTTTTCACATCAACCTTTCTTGGTTTGCCAATAGTTTGTCAGGCAAATGCAATGTTATGACAAGCAGAACAGATATATGAGGTATACGTGTGGACATTCTGTGACACCCTGTCAGTCCATGGGTATGGATGGTGCCCACTTACTTGTTGTCACAGTGATGTGGCAGCCTTATTATCCTGGCAGTCAACTTGTCACAACCTGCTGTTGTAGTAGGCACTGTGTAAGTTACTCAGACCTGTGTACTGTCCATATATGTGGCCACCTGTCCCTACATTGTCCAGCTTTCCTGCAGTAACAAATATTGAGTTCTGGCCAGTGTGTAAAACTCCTACTGTTGGCGTGGCTGACATGCAAAATAGTTGCCACAGTCAGTCTTAAACCATGTACCCTGATAACTACAGTACTGCACTTAGACCACTAAGCCACAACAACCACCAGTAAGATGTGTCTACTTGCTGACACTATTAGCCACAAACATACATAGCACATTGAACAAGTTATCAAGTTGATTGTGACAGCCCTGGCAATGTGTGGCCTGTTGCTATCACCTTACAGACAGACAGACAGATGTTACTGCAGTTTTATGTGAACATAGGTGTGTTTCAAGTGTGCACATCTTCACAGACTGTGCAGATGTTTAGCTCATAATTTGGGTTAATTTGCCATAATATTGTGGTTGTGTGGCAAATAATGGTGAATACATTACAGACTGAAGTTAGAAAGTAATGACAGACATATGAGTTTCAGACTTTTTGACCTTCAGAGACTTCATGCTACTGCAACAGCTGTTATTCTATCAAATTTCTATGTTTGTAAGTGCAATATTTACAACTTGTCCCTGTTGTATGTGTGAGCCCCCCCCCCTGTCCCTCCATTGACCAGCTTTCCTGCAGTAACAAATATTGCCTCCTATAGGTGTAGCTGACATGCAATACAGCTGGCATGGCTAATCTGAAACCACAGATCCTGTCAACCACAGTACTGTACTTAGACCACTAAACCACAACAGCCACCAGTAAGTGGTGCCTACTTGCTGACACTATTAACCACAAACATACTTAACACATTGGCCCCTGCATATTGCAGAAATGGAATAAGTTATCAAGTTGATTGTGACAGCCTTGGCACTGGGTGGCCTGCTTCTATCACCTTACAGACATAGATGTTACTGCAGTTCAATTTGAACACAGGTCTGTTGAGGGGAGGAGCGCATACCTCACATGTGTACACATCTTCACAGACTGTGCAGATGTTTAGCTCATAATTTGGGCCCATTTGCAATAATATCGTGATTGTGTGGCAAATAATGGTGAATACATTACAGAGTGAAGTTAGAAAGTAATGACAGACATGAGTTTCAGACTTATCGACCTTCACAGAATTCATGCTACTACAACAGCTGTTATTCTATCAACTTTCTATGTTTGCAAGTGCAATATTTACGACTTGTGGCCCACTGTCCCTCCATTGTCCAGCTTTCCTGCAGTAGCAAATATTGCCTTCTAGACAGTGTGTACAACTTCTACTGTAGGTGTAGTTGACATGCAAAATAGATGGCACAGCCATTCCAGTACCACAGACCCTGTCAACCACAGTACTGTACTTAGACCACTAAACCACAACAGCCAACAGTAAGTGTTGTCTACTTTCTGACAGTTTTAACCATGCACAGACATAGCACATTGACCTCTGCATATTATGGGCATGGAACAAGTTAACAAGTTGATTGGGACAGCTGTGGGAATGTGTGGTCTGCTGCTATTACCCTACAATCATAAATGTTACTGCATTTCTATGGGAACACAGGTGTGTTGGGGAAGGGGTGCATACCTCTTAATTGTACAAACTGTCACAGACTCTCTAGATGTTTGCTTTATATTTTGGGGCCATTTAGCACAGTATTGCGGTTCACTTGGAAAATAATGGCATATCATTACAGATCTGAGTTAGAAAGTAATGACAGACATCTGAGTTTCAGACTTCTTACCCTTCAGAGACGTAATGCAACAGCAAGACGTGTTATAATATCACTGTCTAAGTTTGTCCGAGCAATATTTCATAACTTTGCCTATTTGTGGCTCTTTGCCCCACATTTCTTTATGGCTTTGTACAGATAACTTGCTGTGAGAGGTTAAGAGGTGTGTATGGGACTCCAACATTGACATCCATGCATGTGACCTATGACTCCGCAGTGTCTTAGTCCCCCACATATACTGCAGTGAGTTTTGTCACCTTGGGGAATACTGCATATTGTGGGAAAGCCAGTATTTGGTGGACATTTCCTGTTGTCCCACATAGCTGTCAGTTGTCTGCTGCTATCCTGGTAGCCCACCCCATTCCCTTGCATACATGCATCAATAACTTGGATATGTTATGCAGTCTACTACTCCATTTATTTGTTGTTAAGAAGAGTGACTTACCTTGTGCCTGCAGCAGCTGGGAGGACAGTGCTTCAGGGCTGACTGTCAGATGCATGCAGTACACAGCCTATACATGGTATGGTACAGGTAGTGTGATATGTGTGGCATCCCTTTTACTGTGTGTGTGAGTCTGAGTGAGGTGTCAGTCCTTGAGCCACTAGGGTGTCAGTGTATGTGCTATGCATTGCCAATTTGTCAAGGCCAGGGTGTAGTGGGCATGCCTACGTCTGCCTACAGGGACAGGCTGAGGGGGTTCATCCTCCAAGTTCCCCTGTGCATGTGGCGGCCTTGGCAATGGTGGGGGGCTGTGTCCCCCTTCCCTGTGATGTTCCTGCCACAGCTGTTTCTGCAGGATCATATTGTGCAGCATGACAGCTGATGTATAGTTATATCCTTTGGGAAAAAAGATGCACCCGTGAATTACCACATAGGTGGCAGTACACTAAACACAGAAAGTGTGATAAGAGACTTAGGGACACAGGTGGAGACTTAGGGACACAGGTGGACAGTGGTCTCACCTTCGATAACCACATCACCACAACAGTCAGGAAATCCTTCTATGTGGCACACCTCATCACTAGGGGCTTTTCATTGAGAAAAAGGGAGGTCATTGTCCCACTGTACTCATCCCTCATTAGACCCATTATAGAATGCAACACCCCATTTGGTGTGTACCTCTCAGAACATCTGTGACAATTGGAAAGGCCACAGAAATACCTCACTAAAAGAATCACAGGCCTAAAGTAGATGCCCTATGCTGACCGCCTTAAAAAACTCCAGCTAGACTCTGTCACATATCGTCTACTCCAAGGCGATCTCTGCTTAACATACAAGGCCATGTCAAACCCAGAGCTGTTGGACATGCTACACTTAAAGAAATCCCAATCCCTCAGAGCCACACGTTCCAGGGATCTAAACCTTATCATCACAATAAACAAAACATGCTGGAGGGATAGGTTCCTGACCCAGAGACTCCCCAGACTCTGGAATAGACTGCCCATACATGTCAAGCAGAGTGCCTCTTTGGCCCTCTTCAAAGGAACCTTGACGATTGGATGGGAGAAAGGAAATTCACCCCGGGGATCACATTAGTTGCCCTGCTAGACCGGGGTCCAGGGAAGTAAATAGTGTGCGAAGAATTAGCCAGGGAATTCTTATGGCTAGGCTTGTATAGGCCCTAGGGCCGATAGCCTAGTACCAACCTATGAACCTATGAACCCACAGATACTATGAACATGTGTGTAGAAGTAGCTGAAGAGAGTACTGCAGGGCTCCACCAGATATGTTAAGGCAGTTGAACCATGATTTCAGCATCCCAAACACACACTCTGATGTTTCTAGTTTGTGTGTGTGCCTCATTATGGCATTCTTCAGTGTGTGTGTGTATATGTGTGTGTGTGTGTGTGTGTGTGTGTGTGTGTGTGTGTGTGTGTGTGTGTGTGTGTGTGTGTGTGTGTGTGTGTGTGTATTTCTGAGGGGTGTCATCATCCACAGTTCCAGTGCATAACCAGCACCCCCCGCTAGATGGCTGTATGGGATGTCCCCCTTGGCAAATGCCTGGTAGAACTGTGAAGCATGCCAGATGTGGGAGTCATGATAACTGGCCTGGCTGCCAGCAAACATATTAATGATAATGCCCTGGGCATTGCACATGACCTGACAGGTGATGGAGTGATAGCCCTTGCAGTTGACGTAAACTCTACTCTCCTCACTGGGTGGTGCTTTGACGTGCACATGAGTGCAGTCTATGGCACCCAGTACTTCTGAGTAGTGTGCTACATAGTGGAAGAGATGCATATTAGTGGTCCTCTTCTCAGGGGTGCTGAGGAAATAAATGTGCTCACTGACATGTGTTAGCATGAAATCCAGGAACTGGCGGAGTACCCTGGATGCGGATGCCTGTGAGATCTCCATGATGTCCCCAGTAGTTATTTGGAAAGTACCTGTAGCTAGTATTCTTAAGGCTACACATACTTTGTTTCCACTGGGATGGGTTCCCCTCTGTTGGTTCTGGGTCTGAGGTGAGGCCGGCAGAGCTCAGTGAGTTGCCGAAGTATGTCCCTGTCCACCATGTAGCGCCCTACTATCTCCAGCTCATGTAGCCCCGGAAAGATTAACCTGAGTCTGAACACTCTTCTCCTCCTCAGTCTGGGCTGGTAGTCAGCATCATCCTCATCACTTCTGTCAGCCTGTAGCACATAGAGATGTAGCAAAGCAGCAGCAGCAGCCCCTATCATGTTGTCAGTTAAAATTCCCAAGTGTGTACTCCAATAGTGCCGAGTATGTGGTGAAATCAGATTGAAGGGTGGCTGCATACTTTATACTGGTGTGCTGCAGATGCAGCCATGTGATTGGCTGACTATTATATATTCTACCTGCCTACTACATTATTGAGGGGTTTGAATGGCCCACTGTGAGTGTCAGAGATCTTTTTAGTCATTTATAGCTGACTGCCTTTTGTCTGCTATTTCCTTTTATTTATATATATATTTTCAATTTCCTTTAGTTTTAACCCATGGAGCTAGTGTAAACACTCCTGAGAAGAAAGGGCCCTCCCCTGTACATGAGCATTCTCTGCATGTGTCAGAATAGGTGGAACTCAAAGCAGTGATGGATGCAGTTGCTAAGGTATCTGATATAGTTAAAGTAGGACTTGTGACTGTCTTTCACCAAGGAGGCAGCGCTTGAATTCATACATGGCTTGGAAGAGCTGATTTGTCTTTGTTTAACATTTTGAGTTTAGGATTGAGGTGTGCAATTTTCAGTTTTCTGTTAAAGAAAAAAAATCTTAATCTTGTTATAGACCATATTTATGCTAGGGCTCCACCAAAGTGGTATTTTCCTATACTCAGAGTTCTATGTGTTATGGATTGTGTCCAATGTTTAAATGGAGGTATCACCATAATAACAGAATTACACACACACACACACACACACACACACACACACACACACACACACACACACACACACACACACACACACACACACGCAAAGTTCATTTTGTCATGTGAACATGGGAACAATTAATTTCATTAAGTGAATTATGGTCACATAGAATTACATTAATCACCAATTCTTTGAAGCATGATTCATTAACAGCAGGGGTGGGAGGATATGCCCAAGGATTCATTAATGTGTGTGTATATGCTGTAAGCCTACATGCTTTGTTTGTATTAGTGAGATGAGCAGCACTGCTCACTGAATATGCAAGCCACTAAGCAAGCCTACGCATTCAGCAGCAACTGGTTTTGTCCAGAACACCTCCAGCAGCCACGAACAGGTGCACAGAGACTTGAGCACACAACATAACCAACAGGTTGCATAGACAAGCAACCTCAGTAAGTGAGCACAAGCAGGCAGCACAATTCAAGGCAAAGGCAAATTGAATGACATAACCAACAGGGAGGGGAAGCTTAACAAGGAAAGTGTCATTAGTTATAAGTAGATTAGTGTACAAATAACAGTAATTACATTTATTTGTATCTATACAAGTAATCCTATCCATTTAAGGACACATGCATAATATAAAGGAAATGATGACAAAGAATGTCAGAGGGACACAACTACAGTGTAAGAAAGGACAGTAAATGTGATACATGTCAAATTTATTTAAAGTGCAGATCTGAGTTAACAGTTAACATGTAAAACATACACAACAGTTTAAATGAACTCTAAAGCTGTTGCCCAGTGTACTTTAGAAATAAACTTTTTATTGTCATTTGTTGTCACTTGTAACCACAAAAAAGCTACTGTTCATAAGTTGGTACTAGGCTATCAGCCCCAGGGCCTATACAAGCCTAGCCATAACAATTCTCTGGCTATTTCTTCCCACAGTATTTACTTCCCTGGATCCCTGTCTAGCAGGACGACTGATGTGATCCCCAGGGTGAATTTCCTATCTCCCATCTAGTCATCAAGGTTCCTTTTGAAGAGGGCCAAAGAGGTGCTCTGCTTCACATGTCTGGGCAGTCTATTCCAGAGTCTGGGGAGTCTGTGGGTCAGAAACCTATCCCTCCAGCATGTTTTGTTCATTGTGATGACAAGGTTTACATCCCTGGAGTGTGTGGCTCTGAGGGATTGGGATTTCTTTAAGTGTAGCATGTCCAACAGCTCAGGGTTTGACAAGGCCTTGTATGTTAATCATTGTAAAGTTAAAATTCTGTTAGCAAAGCATGTGTTGTATATTAATGTTAATTATAGAGTAGTTTATACAGTTACAAAACACAGTCTTTATGAGACAGTCTTATGTTCCCTTTTCTACTGTTTGTGTAGAAATACTTTGTTGAATCAGCTTTGAGTAGATTACATGAAGTCAATAATCCAGAATGAAGAAGAAAGCAGATATATCTTTATTCAGATTGCTCTGCAAATGTAAAGGTTTCCAAAACCTAAAAACTGTCCTAAACAGACAAGGCTGCCTTAGTTTTACTTGGTCTACTCATAAGGTAGACCCATTCTATTGAAAAAAATGGAACTTGAATGATAAGTCAGAAGATTGTTTCTGCCATTTGTAGGTGACTGCATCTTAATGGGAGAAAATACTGATAACAAATCCACCCAGTCCTAGCACTATCTACAAAGTTTGTCAGGATATCTAGTCTGAGATGTAGTTAACTGAAAATGGGATTAGTAAGACATTTTTCCATATTTCAGACAATGAGTTCCCACACATTTATTTATTCAGGAAGAGAGTATATTTTGAAGTCAACAATAACTATAAATCTTCATAATTTATAATTAAATGTAGTTTACTTGCTTGGGAAGGGAGTTCAAAAGTTCAGCACCCGAACAAATAAAATCAAGGTGGCCAAATGATACATCTCTCAAGAAATGTGTCCATCTTTGGAAATGACCCTTAAACAATTCTCAAAGTAGGCCTGTGGATGAAAAATAAAAGGAAACCTTGTCATATGCAAATTTTCACACTTTTTCATTAAAAATGTTGATTTAGTCTGCAAAGCACATGGACAATCAACATCTTGCACGGGCATCCAGAGCTGCTAAAATGTGAGTACAGCTGAATTTAATTTCATTTTATATGTATGGACCTACTTTGAAGAGTATTTCTGGATTCTTTTTGAAGTGTATTTTTCTGTCACTGAAAGGTTCTAGATATGTGACACTAAACATGCAATCAATGATTTTGTCTTACAATTGAAAGGAATAGAGCTTACATCCTGGTAGGTATGGGTGAATGGATGTTCCACATTTATCTACATCTCAGTGGTGGTTACTATAGCACATTACATACTGAGGTGCAATCTAAGTGACTCAAGAAGCCCTCCATAAGGGTATATTAAGCTGATAACTATATACAGGAATAGCTGGATAACTTGGCAAAATAAGGAGATACTGGGATCTTGGCCCTAGATCTTTTATCTGGAAACTCACTTTTTTCAGCAAAATTATTCCATAGAGTCTTAAGCAAAGCTTGGAAAGAGAGATATATTTGCATATATCACATGTGCCTCTGATACAAGAAGTTTGGGAGGTCACTCAGCGGAAGTTCTAGTTTTGCTGGCTTTTTCATTTTGTTTTTACAGATTGGTTTTGCAGTGACCTTCTCACTCATTGATTTAATTTGTTGTTTGGGATACTTTTGCAGTGACCCTAATGATAATGGACATCAGCTGGGTATAACAGCCCTGTGTTTCCTAATGCTTAGTCAAACACTCTGCTTGTGTTGTGCTGATGAGGTCATAACAAGGCTGAAATATGTGTATCCCCAGCTAATGCGGTTTGGCTTTATTGGCCTGAAATTGTCTATTAAAACAATGAAACAAGTCATGGGCATTCAGAATTGCCAATTAGCTGAAGCACCTGATGTTCATAAGGATCATTTGTATATATCATATGTGCCTCTGATACAAAAGGTTTGGGAGGTCACTCAGTGGAAGTTTTCATTTTGTTTTTACTGATTGTTTTTTTCAGTGACTTTCTGACTCATTGTTATACTTAGTAAGTTAAGGAATATTGAATGTTCTCTACATAAAACTAATACTGAGGAATGAGTGTCATCTGATGTCCAAATGCATCCACTTTATAAATATATCAGATCTTTTAATATATGGCCGCATAACTCTGAAGTCTTACTAATCAGACATTTTATCTGTTAGGAATAGAGTTGAAGCCTAAAATTGTTAAATTAAAGTAAATGTTGCTAAGACCAATGACTGGAAACACTGTTTTGTGTTAACCCATTCTGTAGATTCTTCAGATATTAAGTCTATTATTAATAATCCACTAATCCATTTATTATCCACACCATTACTGTCGTAACCATTGTCCTAAACTAGAGTCCTATCTGTTACTTGCATATAAATGTACACCACATCAAAGGTTTGATAACATACACATAACAGTGTTTGTCTGAAAAACATAAAACTGTTTAATGACTATTGTTAAATGTATCTGTCTGTAGACTATACCTATGAGTATCTGTTGCTTATACCTATAAGTGTCAATAACTAGATACCCTTATGGATCTAGATGAGATATGTACCCAAGTGTGTCTTTATGTACTGTAAAAATTGTCTCTTTGGAGCTTTGCTTGGTGTCCTTATGTACTGTAAAAATTGTCTCTTTGGAGCTTTTCTCCCCGGGCCTCCACTGAAAATGGACATGTATCCAGCTGGACTATCCCAGTTAACAAATGTAAAATAAAAAAATAAATAAATAAGAATAATAACTGGAATATCTTATATGGCAAATCAGAGGTGAAATAGATAATTTGAGAAGCCCCGTGATTTCTTAACAGGAGAGGGGGAAATTTGACTGAACTGCTGGAGAGGCATCCGCAAAGTGTAGAATCTAAAGATTTGTTTTCAAAGAAAGGCACATTTCTGTGTTTTAATTGTAAACAGTATACATTTGTATATTCCTACCCATATTTTGAAGTGGTTAAATCTCCTTATACCTATAAAACTTTTGGCACTTTTTCATGTAAGACCAAAAAGTTGGCTTATTTAGTGAAGTGTTTTACATGTGACGCATTCTTTGTAGGAAAAACAACTTGATCCCTTTCAGAAAGAAAGTATGCATATAATTTAGCTATTTGGAACAAAAAACGTGGTCACTGCTTTAGCTAAACATGCTAGTATGGTTGAAAACTTTAAGAAATTTCCACAAACAGGTAAAAACACACTAAAAACGATAAATCCAAAAACCAAAAAAAGGCATCATATTAAAACACACCAAACTTTACTTTAAAGAAATCAGTAAGCGCTTTTGTCTTAATGAGACTTTTTCAAACTGACATACTTTTCTTTACTCCAGTCTTTTATAACATCGAACAATTACATGACACATCAAAAATTACATGACCACCCACATAACTAATGCTTTAATCTTTTCTTTTTCGAAAAAGCAATAAAATCCTCTCTATTATTGAGTCCAGGTGAATGGCATGCATTCAACTTCACCTGCCGTGAATATTCTTTTCACCCTAACTCATCTTCTGCATTAAAAAGTTTCTCATATCCTTTGACCTCATCTAACACCAAAAATGTAAAACTAATCTTCCATTTACCCTTTTTATAATGTTTAGCTAAAGTGTTTCTATTATCATCAATAGTAACATCATGCTTATGCCCATAAATACACTTATAAATCTCTCTTGAAGTCTGCCCAACATAAAACATAGAGCAGGACATGCAGTTGACTAAATACACCACAAACCTGGATCTACATGCATAGTGACCATTAATACAAATATCAATATTATTAATACTGATAGTGTCCAAACCGACATACAGATAGTCAAAAGATTATAATTGTGACATTTAAACATCCCCACTTTATTACCATTTCTCATCTTAGGCATTTTTAACTTAGCTTGGAAAAAAAAATTAAAACTCTTCCTTCTTTTTTAAACAAAAAGTGGCGTTTCTTCAACTATTTCCTTTAATTCTGGGTTACTATCAAAAATCTTCCAATTATGCCTGATAAAGGCATTTCACTCCATTTTAATGCCCTACTTTTAAATAACATATCCTTTTGCTTTTTCACTGGTTTTAATACCTTACTGATGGTTTTAGGAGATGGCTGCACAGAGGGTCCAGGTCAGACCCACTCCATTCGCCCTCGCTTCGCTCAAGCTCTCTCTTTGCCCCTAACCCACCCCCATTCCCATCCACCCACTCATAGCAATTACATTTATCTCTAACCTCTCCCCTCCCACCCACTTCACAGTCCAACCACCACTCACATTCAATTACTAATCTAAACTCTCACAAACGTATCCATTATCCTGTCACCAACCCCAGCAAATTGCAAACTACTTCCTAGCCTATAACTTTTTAGTAACTCAGTACTGCCCCCTACAACTGTTGCCCCTTCTTCCTTTTTTATTATCCTGCTCTTCTCTTTCACTAACACTCCCTCCATTATCAAACAAACTATTACTACTTAGTACTTCCCCCCACTCAATTAAAAATGCCACATCTCAAAGATTTTCTACGCATCTTCATCCTAACCCAACACATCTTAATACTTTTATCTTCTTCCTTAGCCACACACTATACATCCTACCACTACTCCCTAGCCCTTCCCCAAAGCAACCAAAAGGTAGCTATTAACTCTCCTACACTAAAGCGATCAACAAACTTTCAAATATCTCCTGGCATTTTCAACACCACCATCCTAGGCCAACATAATACTAAAGTACCACCACCCAAAACAACTTCAAAAATATCAGATTAAGATACCACAAACATATATGCAGTCACATAAACTACGCAGGCAAAACAAACTGTCAAAAAAACACAAATCAAGAAATGAAAGCAAGGAGGCACACCAGGTTAAATGTTAAGCGCTTTTCGTTTATAAAATGCATAAACTTCTTCAGACAATAGCATACATACAATGGTCATTTAAAATACTAAACACAATTCAACAATAACCAATCCGTTAAGAGACTCTGAACAAACAGGAACGCCCATAGTTAAAGTAATATCATCACATAAAAATACACAAAACCTAATAATAATGCATATTTAATAATCTTAAAAACTGCCACCAACCCAAAATATCATGAGTTAGGCATAATAAATTTTTAGAAAATGTTTTTAAAAACTGTTAAACTAAACATTAATAAAGAAAATAATATATTAATAAATATCCTAACGTACTAGGCTTTTAAGTTTCAGTAAACTACTAATACTACAACCTTCGTTCAATCCTGGGTGGACACAGGCATTCAGTTTAATCTGCCATGTTAACTCAAGCTCTTCAAGCCTAAGACCTATTGGCCCACCCCTTACATTATGGTTAACTTGGTCTATAATAATAAACTTAAAATTATGATCCGAGAATTGGTGTACATGCTTCGCTAATGCGTTGTCTAATTTACATTTTTTAATTGCATAAGAATGCTCGTAAATTCGATTCTGCAATTTTCTTTCAGTCTTGCCCACATAGAAAGCTGGGCAAGACTGACACAAAGCAAGATAAACCACCATAGTTGAGTTACAGTTATTCCTCAATCTTAAAGAGTATTGGACATTGTTAATAAAAAATCTATTAGATTCTAGGATGAAGGAACAAAAATTACATGACTGGCACTTGTACATGCCTGGAGTCCTAACTGGACTTGAATTTTTGTTTTCACAGAGTTCCTTTAAATTTCTACCTCTTCTATAAGTCACCATTGGGTTATCACCAACACTCATAAATACGTTACTGTCACTTCTTAAAATGTTCCAGTTCTTAGTTAGTATCCTATAACACTCGTTACTATTAAGGTTAAACGGTGTTATAAATGAGATACTAAAAGAATTAGTTACAGGGATCGTTGGAGTGGGCAATAGAATGGTGTGATCCAGTTTGCTATTCAAAATAAGTGTATAGAAATTGGACAGTCGTTTATTCGTAACTTCAACAATCAATTCATTTAAAAGGGGTTCGGGGTAATCGCGACACAAAAACAAGTCCTTGATGAAATTACATTCATTAATAAACACTTCATCATTAGTAGTGATACGTGCAGCACGAACCAGTTGACCTTTAATAATTGAACGTTTTTGGTATCTAGGATGACAGCTAGAAAAATGCAACAAAGAATTACAATAAGTGTTTTTTCTATAAATAGAAGCTGCCCACATATTGTTAGATATATCCTTTGTTAACAAAATATCTAAATATGCAATCGATGTTGTGTCAAACGTATGTGTAAACTTTAAGAACGAAGTGGAAGAATTAATAAACTCCAATAAGTGAAGGGCACAAGGTAACTCCCCATCCAACAAAATAAAGATGTCATCAAGAAATCGTGTATAGAATATGATATGATCCTTAAACGTGGTATTATGCAAAATGTGTACATTTTCCCAGTGTGCCATCACAGTATTGGCAACACTGGCCCCACAGGGTGAACCCATGGCAACTCCGATTTTTTGTAAAAAATAGTTACCTTCAAACATAAAGTAATTGTTTTCAAGAATTAACTCCAATAACTCAGTTAACATGGCTACTTCACTGCGGACACATCCTTGTTCGGTTAAAGATTCACCTTTCCATTCTATGGCTATGTCGTGGGGGATACAGGTGTACAAGTCCTTCACATCGATTGTTAAAAAGTTAAACTTAGGATTGAAATTAACTTTGTTCATATTTCTTAGAAACGTCCAAGAATCTTTACAAATTTGTTTGAAGTTGACCAGATATTTTTTGTAGAATAGAGTCCACCACTTTATATGCAGTCACATCGGAATAATAGCAAACATTGCAAAAACTGCTTACAAATGGGGACATACAACCAAATCCTGGACCCAACACCCTTACTTCATCCAGTTCTCAAACACCACATATACTTAATATACCTCACAAAACACAGACTTACTGTTTCTAAACTTAAATGTTAGAAGTCTGGTTAATAAAGGTTCATGAACTAGAGGCTATCCTGTCACACTATTCTGCAGAAATTTCCATCCTAACAGAGACCTGACTTAAACCCCATATCTCAGAAAACTAAATTACACCTTCACGGTATAAAATACTTGGAGCAGACAGAAATAACAGAAGATGAGGTGGAGTAGCTATACTTTTCAAAAATAGCCTAACTGTGACACCTCTAAATCTACAAATATCTACCCCTACTAATACTGACCTACTTCTTGCTAAATTACATATTAATGCTAACAAGCACATAACTATAGTAGCCATTTACATCCCACCAGGCAAAAATATTTCCACCACTGAACACATCCTTCAATGCATCTGTAATAACATCACCCAGGAAACTAATATTATGACACCCCTGCACTGACCCAGTAATCAAGGAGCCTCAGTTCTCACCACTGGCAACAGCTAGGGATGTACACACTGACAGGATGAGAAGTACTCACACAGTAAAGTGCAATTTCCCTTAAGAGCAAACAGAGATCACAGTCAGTCTGTGGCTGGTTTATCCCTCTTTCTCCAGATCCCCATTAAGACTCCCCACTGACACAGCTATAGAGTTGAGATCTCAGCTGAGTGGCCAAGCCAAAACCTCCAGCACCGTCTCTGTCCAACCAGTGCTTTGTGTCCCTGCCCAAGTAGCTGACACACACACACACACACACACACACACACACACACACACACACACACACACACACACACACACACACACACACACATGCGCACACACACACACACACACACACTTTGAGATTTGATTTATATACAAAGACACACACACACACACACACACACACACACACACACACACACACACACACACACACACACACACACACACACACCTGGGGAAGGCTGGCACAGGTTTACTAGCTATGCTCCCTTCTGCCCAGACTATAAGGTATTTCCAGCTGCCACCAGCCACTACTTATCAGCTACTTAAGGCCCTTAGCAAAGGGTGTCCAATCCTACTGTGTAATGTTATCAATAATCCAAATGGTAGTCTGACCATGCAAGGCTATTTAGGAGTGGCCTGTACAATGTCAAGAAATGCATATGCAAGTACTCTCAGAATTTAAATACATCTCACAAATATCAACCACAAAGATAGGTTCAAATGTATTTAATAATAAATAATAAAAAAACAAGACAATACTTAAAGACCAAAGACAAAAAATGTAGCAAAAAATACCAAAGACATGCATCTGGAGCATTTCTCCCCAGGCCTCTGCTGAAAACAGGCTCTGTGGAACCTAGTCGGACATTCCCGGTCAACAAAATGTTAAATAAATAAAATAAATAAAATAAAAATACTTAGTAAATCAACACAGTAACAACAGAGTTCAAAATCACAGGAAATGTTTTAAAACATTGCAGGACAGTTTCAAATAGAGAAAAGATCTAAACTAATCTTTACTAAATTCCTATCTATATCTAAAAGAGATACTATGCCCTTAATCTTATTTACAGCAAGGCAAGTGCAGATGTAATGATGATGAGTGGGTATTCTTGCTAGGTCCAAGACAAAATACAAAATGCACAGTTTCTCTCTGAGAGAATTCTTAAATTAATATCAAATATTACTGCTGGGTTAACTTGGATGATATCAATTTTTGTCACCTGACTTCACTTCCCAGGCTAAAACAGAAACTAACATCTCTGTGTGAAAAATACATATCTCTCAGATGTTTGCAGATCTTGGAAGTCATAAAACAATAAACACTTCTACATTTTAAACCTAGTAATTACTTCTCTTTCAAGACAATACAAAAGCTTCTAGCTCTAGACATTGTGTCTGCTACCCTGAAACTGAGAAAGAAAGAACTTTTATAGCACAATCGTAAAGCAATTTAATTGCAACTTATTTTCTTGAAGTTTTGCAAGTTAACCCTTTTATGTTCTAGTTTCTGCTGTTAAGACATACATTTGACAGGTATATAGTTTATATGCATTTCTGTTCTAAGTCAGCAGGGCATGCTGTGGTTACATTTTAGCTCAATACATAACATACAGTCCTGTATAAATCATATCAATATTTACAAATGACATAGAATTATTTACAAAATTCCAGATAGCTGGGCTGGCAATATTCCCTGTATCACAATTATCATAGGTGATCTTAATACTGATTGGTTTACCTGTAACTCTAACAACCCTAGCAACCACATTAATCTCTATGGCTTCTCACAAATTATCCAGTTCCCTGACTGAATAGACAAAAAATCTAACAAGCACTCCATGCTCGACTGGGCCCTAACAAATAAACCCTCCCATTATCAAAATGCTGACTATTTATCAGACAACATCAGTGATCACATATCTACCAACCTACTCAGGCAACGCATTAACCCTACTAAGCACACTATATATTGTAAAATCCATAATAAGAAACATTTTAAACCACAGGAACTAATATACACTCTAAAACACTGTAATTGTAGCACATTGAAGAATTTACCCTTAAATGCAGTAGCTGGACATTTTAATAATACTTTCCTCAAAATACTCAGTAGTATGCCACCCCAAGAACAGTTCATGACAAAGCAAATTCTACCCCAAGGCTTACTACTGAAACAAAAAAAAAACATTAAACAAAAGGACAAAGCCTGGATTTCCTGGTATATTAGCAGACCTCTACCTGATCGCATAACTTATCAACAACTCAGGAACAAAGTTAAACATCAAATTAAGCTAGACAAAAAGATTTATTATACTAACATACAAATTAAGTATCAAAATAATCCTCAAAAATACTTTGCTACAACCGAAAACTTACTCAATCCCAGACAAACCACAACCCCTCCCCCACCTTACCAAATAACTCAGAAAACACAACTGAACAGTTTAACAAATACTTTACAGAAAGCATTCTTGTACTAACCAGAGATAACCCAAATAACCTACAAACAACTACCAATCTAAATAACAATAATAATAATTCCTTCTCATTTTAACCCATCCCCACCAAAACCATAAAAAAACTCCTAAATAAAATTTAAACAAACTACAACTGCAACTGATAACTTACCAGCAGAGTTCCTAAAAATTTCAGCTGAGGCTATATCTTGTCCCATATCGATACTGATTAATTGTTTGATTTCTGAAAACTACATCCCTACTATCTGGAAAATTTCTTTTATTATTCCCCTACATAAAGGTGGTAAATCAACTGAACTAATTATCACCCTCATACCTATCCTATTCTCACTTTCAAAACTTCTGGAGAAATGTATACATTCCACAACTTATGAAATATCTCACATCCAGTAACTTACTTGCCATCTGCTGACATGGATTTAGACCATCCCATAGTACAACCACCTTTCTACTTAGCTTTACCAATACCATAAACCAATACAGGAATGAGGGAAATATAGTCTCAATAGTTTTCTTGAATATGTCTCAAACCTTTGACACTGTCTCCCACAATATACTTCTAACTGCTCTCTCAGTCCTAAAGATACACCCGTCATGTATCTCATGGTTCCATAATTACTTAACAGGTCATCAGCAGGCAGGTAAGTGGCAATATGACCTCTCTACACTTCTCCCTATTACCCTTGGGGCCCCACAGGGATCCATATTTGGCCCTCTTCTCTTTATTTTTTTTCACTAATAACCTCAACTCAGCCACCAGACTTGCCACCATTATCCAATACTCAGATGACTGAACATTAATATATGCAGCCCCTACCATGCAACAACTTCAGGACAAATCACAACAGCCCTTTACAGAAAATGAAACAAGGCTGGCAAACTCCCAAAATATTCTTAACCCCCAAAAAACAAAACTTATGATCCTTCAATCTACCACACCACTAGATCCCCCCCTCACAGTTCCACATCACAGATAATAACACAGTAATTAAACCTGGACCATTCACCAAACTACTAGGAGTCATTATAGACAATAAGCGAAGATTTGACTTTCATATATCACAAAAAATTTAAAACGTCCACAAAAAATAGGCACTCGTTACAGAAACCAAACATTTTTAACAGAAATCCTCAAGAGCTGCCATAGCCAGAACCCACCTGCTAGCAACTCTATTATACTCTTCACCCATCCTTATCAACCTCAAAAAAAAAAAAAAAAAAAAAAGATTTAGACAAACTGAAAACATGCTATAACAAAATAGCTAAATTTGCTACTGGATCATTACACAGGTCACATCACTGTCTAGCCCTTAAAAAATTCTCCTAGCTTGAATTACCTCAGCTTCTTGCATACAACCAATTAATCATGGCCCACAAATTACTCTATAACCCCCCAAAAAACTCTAGATGTTCAAAGCTTCTACAACCTTACTCTAACACTCGAACACTACGATTATCAAATAAATATTTACTACAAGTCTTAAACTAACAACACTGTAGGAGACTCCTTATAATCTTCCTATAGCTCAAAAACCAGGAACTCTGCCCCCCATAATATGAGAACCACTGATAACACACCAGTTTAAAAACTACTCAAAAATTATCTGACACTTGGCTCTGCTCATGCAACACCCCTGGCTGATCTCCTGTTATCATTAAGTACACTATCCATTAATTATTCAGCCTGCCTCTTGGGCAACAATCTTATTTGTATTGTGATTTTTCTTTTTTTCTTTTTATTCTTAAATGTGTGATAAATCTAGAATTATTTTCCTTTTACAAATTTAAATTAATACTCATAGGTTCTATGTTAATAATATCAATATGTTATGTTCCATACCTGATGCTACTGTTAGACTTGTAGCTGCTGTAACTTATGTTGAATATATTGTTTGTCATGCTCTATTTATTGTTACTAATATTGTATGCACCATCACTTTTTGTGGAGCTTTTTTTCCCTGGGCTTCTGCTGAAAATGGGCTCTGCCCAGTCGGACATTCCCGATAAACAAATATAAAATGAAATAAATAAATAAATTGCTTGGCTATGTACCACACACCTAAGGGAATGCAGAAATAATTATTGCATATTGAATTGTAGGCAGTTAATTACATTTGCCCACAAGACTAATGTTTTTGCCCATTAATGAATAAATAAGATTTCTCAGTTACCCTACATATATTATATTTAGAAATAGTTCACCTTTGTATTGGAAGTATAATTGCAAACTACAGGAGTCTCATAGCAGTCTTTTTACACATGCAGCTTGAGCGGCTCTAAGCACTGCATCTATTCTTTGCTTCTGTGGTTATCATTACACCTTTTAGCAAGTGTTATGGTCAAACTTTGCTCTGGACTTGTAATCACTTAGATAGTTCAGTATCACAATCACTGTCTTAGCCTCAGCTTTTATTGTGAAGTGGGAGTAAAGGTCAGTCTGAATTCTAAATATGCAGCGTTTGATGCATGAATTAGTACAGCTCTTTACTGCTGTCCTTATTGCTATGTATTCCAGTTTATGAGTGTGTCCCTTAAGTCTCTACAGATGTTAAAGCTGACAAAACTGTCAGATGTGATGACAGCCAACAGACATAAAACAAATAAGAGAAATAGTTAAGGAGAAAAATATATAGACTGTATTGAGTATTCTTTTAGCAAAGATTGAGAGAAAGGGTGAATACTCAAGCACATGAGCTACTTACATACAGTTCTTGTTCACCTAAATGTGAGCAATGTATAGGCAACACCTGAAAACCTGTTAATTTTACCTGAATAACAAGCCAAATAATATACCAATTTCTGACAAGAACAAAAATGATGTTCCCTATCTAGAAACCATCAATATGGAGGTGCAAAGAACAGACGTGGAAAAACAGGAAATCCAAAGAAGAACTCAGGCACCCGACTCTTCAGCAGTAACCACGATTTTATTACACATAAGACAAATAAGGATTGAACGCTTTCGTCTCCACCCTGGAGACCTCTTCAGAATCAGTTCTAAACACACACACTCACATTTTTATATACATTTCAATCAAATCATTATTCAATTAAAGGTTAAAAAACTAATAAAACCATTAAAATTCAGCAGGGTATTTAAAGCAACACCAACATTTATAGTGGAATTCCATCAGTAATATCCAGTTTTTTCAAATCAATTTTTAAGTAACCTAGTTTACTGTTTCAAAAATATGAATTTGTGTCAGAAATAGGAAAAAAGTGTATATATTGAGATCATGTTGTATTTTATGATTGTATTTATATATATTTATTTAAAACTGTTAACTGTAGATGTAATTGTTGTATTCTGATTTGAATGAAAATAAAAATAAAAATAAAAAATAGTAAAAAATATGTATACAAAATGTTTATGAATATGATAAAATGCGTATATATATGGGTGTAAAATATGTGATATATAATCACATATATAGACCCATGTATTAGAATTAAAATACAGATGGATATATGTGAAACTAGTAAAATTACTATTCACAAGTTACTATAGATATCTCATATATATAATAAAAAGAATCAAATGTATACATTATATTAATTATAAACAATAAATAATATGTAATATAATATAATATATATGTGTTTAAAATATATGTTGTTTTACATTAGGTTACGTACAATCTATGTCAATAAGTAAATAAATAAATAAGACCAAACCATAACTCCATGTGTTCATATAGTAATAGAATAAAAGACATGTATGATTAATAAATGCATGGTAAAACAATTAATGATATAAGACAAGTGGTATTAATAAATCCTCCCACATGGGTATCATTCAATAAATATTCAATAAATATTAAAGTGGTGAGTATGGGAATACAAATTGTAACATATTAAAATCAATAAAATTATCTTGTATAACAGCTGTAGTAATTATTGAAAACCATAAATTACGAGGCAACTAGTTCGCCAAAAATAATGTCTACAAGGTGTATTATAATTATTATAATTTTAATAAAATTATTAATAAAATTATTTAAAACCTGTGTATAACATAAAAAGTAGTTTGTAAATTGGTTCATAGTTGTTTCCGTACTATGAATGTTTCTTGGGGTCCGATGCTAATATTTTTAGTGCTGGTGTAATGGATATACAATCATTTAATCCTTTGCCATTACAGGCATCAAGTCTTAGCTGCCATATCATTTCCCTATATAATAATTTTGTGGTCCAATCTCCACCTCTATCTGAATTCTCCACAATTTCCAAGGCCCAAAATTTAAAATTAGCATTAGAACAAACCATGGAATGTCTATAAAGAGCATTATTGACATTTTTGCGGTTAATGTCTCTAATGTGTTCATATATTCTTCTACGTAGGTGTCTCTCAGTCTTTCCTACGTAGAAGCACCAGCAAAAAGTGCAATATGCTAAATATATTAGGCCTTTAGTGTAGCAGCTGCTATACTTATTAGATTTTAAAGTAGTGCATAAACTAGGCAGGTAAATAGATTTTTCACCCGCTATGAATGGACATTGTGGACATCTATTGCATCTAAAAGTCCCTCTTTTCTGATTCATAGTTGATAAATTATCAGAATATTGTCTTTCTTTGCCATTTTCTAAAATATCTTTTAAATTGTAATTCCTTCTAAAACTATACGTAAGTCTATTTTTAAAAATATTCGTTCTAGTGGGCATGGCATCAATATGGAGGTACTACTGCACAGAAGTACTACAGTGGGACCAAGTTTCACACTGTGACAGATGACAGCAGCAAAATGTAATACATTTCTTTGACTGGGTGATTTAAGAGAAAAAACAGATGTATTTGCTCCTTCCCTAGATTTGAATAATATATATTTTACACAGATGGAGTCAGGGAAGTGGCCTGATTTAATGATGTATTAGCAGAAGACTACAGAGAAATGGCAGTGGAGGTATGTATAAGGGATGTACCACAAAGTTCAGTACTGGTACTGTTTCCATTTCATCTCCTTACAACAGATGCTGCAGATGAACTAGAAAGAAAAATACAGTCCTCCCATGATTAAAACTACATTGAGTTTAATGCAAGAAGATAGAAATTCTAACATGAGAGTTTGCAAAAATGTGACATTTCATAAAATTATGCCAGAATAAAATGGATGAAAAGAAGGACAAATTAGTTAATCCAGCACACCAAATACTTTAAGGGGATCCAGGATGCTATGGGAATTTAATAACAATAAAAACTGTAAAGGACACTCAGATGGCTACCTATTGAAATGTCAGCACTTGAAAATTCCGAGTGCCAATAAGCTGAAAAAAAAAAAGACTGCAAACACAGGCGAAGAGCAAATCTTGAAAATCGCTCTTCTTTAAACTTCTTTTTGCAAGGGGGAGACTCCTGCACCTCCTCATGTCAAAGACAAGCCCCCTCCTTGCATCCCTCAAACACACACACACACACACACACACACACACACACACACACACACACACACACACACACACACACACACACACACACACACACACACACACCAACTCCAAGATCTCCATACTTCATAAAAAATGGGGAAATGGCATCACATACTTAGTCTATGTAAGTTTGTTCTTTTGGCCATTCAGTCTCCGCACACTGGGACTCACTGTAACAAGTCCCAACATTTCAAATGGTTACCCACTGATAAACTTAATAATGCTAGGCAATTATTGTAGGGAGGTAACAAACAACCAGAGAATACTTCTATGCACAGTGAAGGGCAACAGCAAAACACAAATTCCACTAAGCTGCAGCCAATGTAGTATAATTAAGCAATAATCCACTACTATGTATTGGAAATTCAGGCTTTACCCACAGTTGGTATAGTTTGATCATGAGTGTGAAGCCTGAGTAATTAAACAAATCCAGCTGTGGGTAAATCTTGCATTACCCACATACAGAGGTGGATTATTGCTATTACACAATGACATTATTTAAGAAAAAAAAAGTATTAACTTTTTCTAAACAATGTCATAGTATAAAAGGACTTGAGTGTTCCTCTGCCAGCTTCTGGTAGTCTGGGGAATTCTAGGTATGTAGAGCACATGCTCTAAATCTGTAACTGTTATGGGGAACCCAGCAAAAAAGATGAGGCAAAATCAAGGATGTTTAGTGACTGTTGAGGGATAGGTGTTTCTGGAAAATATAAACAGTTTCAGAACATCAAAACTAAGTCCTGTTTTAGAAAGGTGTATATCTGCCGTGTCCCTACTAACGGTTTTGAATTTGTATTGAATTACTAAGGATTACTGTCAATAAGTAATGCCAGACATTAGAGTGTCGCACTTCTTATTGTTCAGGAAATGCATGTGATATTCCGATTCCCTAGAACCTTATCACAACTGTATAAAACACTTTCAGGCTCAAATTTAAACTCTTCAAGGAGCACCCATAAAAAAAGCAAAGCAACATCATTTGGCTTTTCTCAGTTAGGGGTCACCACAGTAGATCAGCGGTCCACAGATTGATTGCCAGTGGTTTTTTTTACAGCGTCGAGTTGCCAGCCCGATGCCCAACATTCACAGAAGACACACACATACACACCTACCTGCATGTCCTTAAAACACAATCGACCACAAGGAGAACATGCAGACCCTACACCGAAGGTGCTCCAGCTGAGAATCAAACCAGAGAGCCTCTTGCTGTGAGGCGAGAACACTAACTGCTGCACCACCACGGCTGGAAAAAAAAAATCAAGAGCTGGTATTTCTAATGAGCTTTTTAATGAACAGAACGAAGGTGGCACAGTCTGCTGAATTAGGGTAATACTTTAAAAATGCTCATGGTGTTGGTCTATTGTCTTTTGGGTTTATCCGGAATTCTTGACAAAATAAATTGAGATGTACACAGCAATGGGATCATCCTGTTTGAATCCTTGTTGCTGTAACTTAACAATCCAAGTGCTATTTTCTGGTAGTTTGGGCAGGGTACTTGCACTCATGTAAAAATACTGATGTTTTGTTTTTTAAAAATATGAGGAAAATCAAGGACATTCTGCAAAAGTATGGACAAATGAGAGTTATGTTTACCAGCAGTATGGATGATCATACAGCTGGTAATCATATTTCTTCACTGTCCAGACCTTTGTGTAATGTCTCTGATTTTTGTTATATTTTCTTGCCTATCTTGTAAAATACACTGTCACTGTGGTAATGTGCATATCTCAATAGAAACCCCAGCTGCTCTGGATGGACTTCTTTCTTTTGGGAAATGCTAGATTTACAACTGGCATGCTGACTGGGGTATCCAATCAGTGTGCATGCTTTGGAATACTAATGACCTTTTGCTGTAAAATAAGGTTATATGTGCAGCTCTTGTAAGCACTCATTGCCAGGCAAGTGCAAATGTGGAGGAGGGGGTAGGGAAAGTAAAAGAACTGCAATTCTGAATGGCCTGCAGTAGAAGCCATGAAAGATTCCAAAGTGGGGAAAGAGCTTGATCTCAGTATCAAAATGATGACTGTTAAAGGTACTGGACTGGCAAGCCGAAAGTTTAAAGGAGATAGAAATATCTACATCACAGCTAGCAAAAAAGGGCACATCTAAGATGATGACAGGGATAAAAAGCAAACTAAAGGAAGAATTAATTAGATTTTAAGGCTGCTAGCAGGGGTAGGTAGCCTAGGACACCAGAGTTTTAAAATGTTTTATAGACATATATTCTTAGAAAAATGATATGTGAAAAGAAATACAGGGTGTAATGAGTAAAACAACTTCAAGGGAATTTCAGCTGTACCAGTATATAGAAAATTGTTGCCTTTTTCAAATTTTCATTTAGACAAGGCTGAAAAATCATTAAAGAACCAAGTTATATATTCTACATATTGTGGTTCTCCGAGTATCATTCAAAGACTGATAATTAGTAGACCTTATTTAAGAAAAAAAAGAAATCATACAAAGACTGCAGGTGGCTGTTCTTTTGATGCTTAGAGAGAAAGGATCCATTGAGTGGCACAATACAGTGGTGATGATAGCTAGCCGTACCGTCTGTTATGACATGTACATGCTTACCTGACAATGCAGTTAATCCACGCCATGTGCTGTATAGTGTGCATGCTGCCTGACAATGTATTTAATTCATGGCATCTGGTGTGTAGTGTGCATACTTACCTGACGGTACATTTAATCCATGACATCTACTGTATAGTGTACATGTTTACCTGACAATGCATTTAATCCATGCCATTTGTTATGCAGTGTGCATGTTTACCTGACAATGTATTTAATCCATTCCATGTGCTATGTAGTATGCATTCTTAACTTATGATCCAATTAATCCATGCCATGTGCTGCATAGTGTGCATGCTTATCTGACAATCCATTTAATCCATGCCATGTGCTGTTTAGTATGCATGCTTATCTGACAATGCACTTAATCTATGCCATATGCTGTATAGTGTGCATGCTTACCTGACAATGCACTTAATCCATGTTATGTGCTGTATAGTGGGCATGCTTACCTGTCAATACATTTAATCCATGCCATGTGCTGTATAGTATGCATGCTTACTTGACAATGCACTTAATCCATTCCATGTGCTGTATAGTGGGCATGTTTACCTGCAGATGCATTTAATACATGTCATGTGCTGTATAGTGTGCATGCTTACCTGTTAATTTTAATCCACGCCATATGCTGTATAATGTGCAGGCCTACCTGACGATGCATTTAATCCATTCCATGTGCTGTACAGTGTGCATGCTTACCTGACAATGCATTTAATACATGTCATGTGTTATGCAGTGCACGTTTACCTGGCAATGCATTTAATCTATTCCATGTACTATGTAGTGTGGATGCTTACCTGATGATCCATTTAATCCATGACATGTGCTGTATAGTGTGCATACTTACCTGACAATGCACTTAATCCATCCCATGTGTTGTCTATTGTGCATGCTTTCCTGATGATGCATTTAATCCATGCCATTTATTGTGTAGTATGCATGCTTCCTGACAATGGATTCTTTTTCACAAGTATGGTGAAAGATAAGTTAACATCAGTGGCAGTGAGGACATATGGAGGATTCAGGACCTTTTTGTTAAATTGTTTAACAGGTGGAGCCTCTAAGGTAATCAGTAATGCTTTCTTTAAAAAATCATGGTGGCCTTCTTTCCCCTACTTTTCCTACTTTTTGATGGATTATCAATAGTTGGAAGCTTGCAGAGCAAAAAGAATCATGCCAGACCTTCTTTATGCAGCTGTCCAAGCAGAGTGCAGAACCAGTGGATCAACAGGTAGCACACTTGCCTTTGCTGCCTAGAAGGGCAGAAGTCTGTGTGTACTTATCCCACTCCAGATAATTCGATTAAGTCTTTGTCTGAATGTAGTTCAGCATGTAAGGGAAGGAGCTTCAAAAATGCAGACAATAAAGAATCTGGGTCAAGTCACACAGGAGTTGTATGCTTTAGTCTCCTATCTGGCAGTTAGTATGGAGGACTAAGGCTATGAGCTGTTAACCATATTCTTCCAGACTGATACATGTCAATCTATTGACAACACTATCAGTGAATATTGTCCTACTGAAACAAAGAGAGAAATGAGTTTTACCGAATTCTGAACATAAGTATTTTTGTTGGGGGGATACCCCTCACACCTCCCCAGTATTAAAAAAGCTACTCTGAGGTCACACAACAGTGGAGGAAAAAGAAAACTCCACTGTCACCAAAACTCATTTTGCCCCCTTTCCTTTGATCGGTCAGCACTTGATGATAGTGCTGTCAGTGAATCAAGATGAACCCTTCTTGAAGTAGAGGGTTTGATTTCCTCAGCCTGCTATGTGATCTTGAGCAGGTCAGTTAATCAGGCATTGATTTGGGGCAATTGGGAATTTGGGCTAAGTTCCTTAATGGTATTTCTGGACTGCATGCCTAGTAACTACCAATGGCCTATCCTAGCTATCTGATGGAATAGTCATAGATGGAACTTGACTCAGTGTAGGAGGTTTGAAGGTTCATTGCAACCCAAGCTCGCCTATAGAGGAGTTGTTGTAGGAGGAAGGTCATTTCAGAGAGGTGGAATGGAGAAGAGCTGATTAAACCTAGACAACCAGATGACTAAGTTTGCTTGAGAACTCACTTGTAGTAAAAGTGAAAGGACAGATATTTTACTAACTGGCAGTACAAACTTCCATCAATACCTAATAGGTGAATTTACTCAACTATTTTCCATTTATTTAAATTCTTACAGATGAAGAAACATGGCAGAGGAGTAGTGCAATTTTGTAGCTGTACTGTTATGAAATAAAAACAAATGTGTTACCACTGACTTTTGTTTGAAAACAAACAAAAATACTTTATTATTTTTCTTGCTGCATTGAGAAAAAGCCTCATTGGAGCACCTGCTGTTGTCTATAACCATGACTGCATCACAGGCACAAAGCATAGCAACATTATGTGGGCTTCTTCTGACTTACAAAGGCACAACTAAAATTTAAAAAACTACTAACTGTAAAGGCTGCAAATATCCTTTCTTTGTAAGAGCAACAGTTTGAGGTAGACAGATACATAATGTTCAAAGTGCTGCAGTCAAAACCTTCCCTTACCTTAATAAGCTGTGATGCCAAAAGGCGTTGGATGGAGTGTGCTGGGCATTCTTGTTTAGGATGCTGAAGGGTTTGGGGCTACACAGCTCTTTTGTTTAATTCCTCCACTCACTTTACACAGATGCTTCTACCAAAATTAAAATAGGTATGAGACTTTCTTGAAGACTGATTGTAAACAGAGGGACAAGGCAGGACTGCCCTCTATCTCCTCTAATTTTTGCATTGTATATTGAGCCGTTGGCCCTGAAGCTTCAATGGACACCTTACACAGATTATTATTTTGGCCTAGAGGTAAGAAAATTATCACTATACCTAGATAATCTATTGCTATGCTTGTCCAATCCTGAAAGGGAGTTGGCGTTGGTGTTCAGGTGCTTGAAGATTACAGCTTTCTGGATACAAATTTAATAAAGACAAGACTGGATCATTATTGGTTAATTGTCAGCCTAGTAACATTATGGAAACCAAATTCCCTTTTTTTTTGAGAAAGTCAAGGTCATTAACATACCTGGTACTTAGATTAACTCCTTGTCTGATGGATGGAATCAAGGAGAACTTTGATGTGATATTTGAAAAGGCCAAGGTCAAGGTTAAAAAGTGGGAATGGATTTGCCTCAGAGAATTCTGGTAGTTATCTGGTTCATCCTTCCCATGGTTTTACATTATGCTCAATCACGCACCTCATCACAGCACAAAGGTTTGGTGATTGATCTACCTCATTCAGAAGTTTTTAAGAAGTTATGCTAAACTCTCTGTTTTATGGGATATATTCTTACTTTATCTGACTCAGACAGGGGTTTAGAGGTCCCAGATTTGGACTTATATTTAGTAGTAGTGTCACAAAAATTATTTTATGGGTTATGTTTTCCAGGAATGTGGAGTAATTGGAAACTTTGCTTTGTGCAACAATTAGGAGGACAAAAGGGACTGTATCATGAGTTGTGTAGGGCAAGAGGAAGGAGATTCACTAGAGGCCCAACAGTTGTAAGGACATTAGTGGAACATATAAGATGGGTGCTGAACCAGTGCAAAGCTTTTGTCTTGCTTTCACAGCTTACCTCAGTTTTAGACCTGATTACAGGTAATTCTTTAAAAATTATACAAATAAGAACTATGTATGTCACAGTAAGTTAAGGCATTGGGAACAACTGCTAGATTGAGTGTAGATGAGAAGTATGGGAATATTGTTCATCTGGGTGGCCAATTACCAGCTATTGGTGAAATTTGCCAGGTGTTACACTGTCAGCTGACTGATCTGAACTGTCTGGCTATAGTAAGTTGGCTGTTTCAGGGAAGAAGCCTGAATGCACCCTGCAGATGAATACTTAGCAATTTATATAAAATCTTAATAAATACTAAAACAGTCAAGACGGATGGCATTTGCTGGGTATGGAAGTGAGATTTACAGGTTGCCATTACCTCTACAGTTAATGGTGGCTTGTTAAAGATGTCTTGGGCTGCTTCTTAATTTCGTATATTTAGACGTTTGATTAGCAGTGCTTTTCTAAGTTTTTTATACCACTGCTAGAGCATCTAGAATATTTCAGAGTGCTGATCTGACTAGTAGGAAATGTTAGGAGATGGTTAGGGGTGATTGGATTCACATAGTTTGGGACTTTCCTCTTCAAACATGATTTTCAGGGAGCATTCAACATCTTGCTCTCAGCCCAGCTAGCTCTTACCACACCATGTTACTAATTATGTTGTATGCAGGGGTTCACCTTCCAGTACACAGCAAAAGGCTATTAACTCTGTTTGTGTGGGATACAAAAAATGTATGTGCGAGCCTTTGGATGTCTGTCAGTAGTCCCCAGTTCAATGAGGCGGTGCAGCTTCATCATCATCATTAACTCTCTTTTTTCCATTGTCTACATGGGGTCAGGGTATTGTGTCAACTGTCATCTCTCTCCATTTAATGCCACTCTCTCGCCTTCTTCAACACTCACATCACAGATATTCTCTCACACAATCCATCTATCTCTTTGCTTGATGCCCTCATTTCCTCTTGCCATCTTTTTGTCTGTCCAAATCATCTTCACCAGATTGTCTTCTGCTTTTCTGCACATGTGGGTGGGAGGTTGGCATTATGTTTAAGGTGTTTACCTTATAGACACAAGGTGCAGGGTTTAATTCTCATGTGAGATAATTGGCTAGGCTTCAAATGGTCCACAAGGCAATTAGCCTGGTACTACTCTATGAACCATGCTCAGACTCTGTGCCCAACCTGCCATGATCTTTGATCTTCATTAAGTCTTTGATCTTTTCTGCAGTTGCAGCTACTTTGACTTCTGCTCTTATGTCCTTATTTCTTCATCTGCCCTACACTGTGCATCCTATCACCTGTCTCATGCATTTCATTTCTATCACCTCTATCTCCTTCAACTGCTCTGCTTTTACTGTCCAGCATATCTCTCAACTATCAAGATTTTCACAGAATCTCCAGATTTTTACCACATAATTTTGGTCTGTTCCTCATAGAATTTGCATTTTTTTTGGCAAATCAGTGAGGACTGAAGTCCCTAATTAATGCCATACATTTGAGTTTCAGCCTTCAAATACTTCAGAAAATGCATGGCAATACAAAACATGTTATTCTATCAGTGTTCTGTGTTTATAAGAACAATACTTGAAATCTGTTCCTATTTTTGGGCCTTTGTCCCTCATTAGTTTAGGCTTTCTCCAGATTTCTTGCACTAAGAGGTTGAGAAGTATGCTGCCAAGCAGGGATGTAGCCAGGATTTTCAAATATGTACTCAAAACTCCCAGACTGCTGCCCCCTCAACAAGCCACACCCACATAAACACTGCTGACCAAGCCACACCCCTTTATATTGCTGATCTCTGAACAGATCACTTGGAAGTATATGCCAGGGTAGTAATTACACGATGCATGAACATTTTCATTCCAAAGGTACATCTTCCGTAAGTCAAAAAACAAAATACATTTCCATTTACACTAGGACAGATCAGTTTACCCCCCCCCCCAAGATTACTCTTCTTCCCCTTGCAGCCCCTAACCCCTGTAGTGGCTCATTACACCTCCAGTGATGAGCTGACTAAAGGACTGTCAGGGTCTAGGTATCACATGCTTCGCAGTGTTGTGGTCTGTAGCTACAACATATAGTGCTCTCCCTAGGTAACACCCAAGCTATGAGCCACAACTACCTCCCTTTCACCAGCATAGGTTACCTGGCAATGCATGATCACTCCTATGGCCTAGAGTCATACTAAGCCTTTTGGAATGGTAAACCTTACTTTCCCAACAGCAAATACATTTTAGCTGGGCTAAGTCATTCTGCCACTGACAATTAATGAAGATGTGTACCGATGGGGAGTCAATCAAGCAAAAAGTAAAGCAGTTGAAATTTACATCCTTACTACTCTGCTTACATTCTGTGAATCTCAAGCCTTTGCTGAAAGGAAATTGGTTAAAGCAAGAAAATGACCCTAGGCACCAGAACTGGTGGGACTGTTTATGCTCTAGGCACTTGTTTGGAATTTTTTTCTAGTCTTATGATCCAGTGATAGTCTGAACAAAATTATTGGAAAGAAAAGAAAAGAAATTCAAGGAAGAAATAAGTTTTGCCTAAAGTTTAATGTTCAAAGATGACACAATACCACCCAATATGCTGAGAAGGCAACAGCTTGAAAGGACAAAAAGCTTATCTGCAAATACAGGCTGCCTCTCAACCCTCCCACAAAATGAAAACAGTCACTTTATGTATAGCCCTATGCTGTTACATGCTGAAAGAACAAATGAAGACACTCAAGTTTGATTGTGGAAAATGTCAAAGAAAATTACCACACGGTTCTCAACCCCCTTGTAAGCTAGTGTAAGTGATCTCGTGTGCACATATCTGAGTAGTGCTGGTTTCTGACTATGCTGGGTACAGGGCATTAGTTGGGAATGGGGTCCCTCTACTAAGCCTGTTTCAAACTTCCACTGTACAGAATAATTTACTGCCAAGCTATATGCATATTTAAATAGTTTCATAGACACATCTTCCACCCTCAGAAATAAACACAACACCAAATTCAAAAATAAAGCCCTACGGGCACAGGGACATAGCCAGTGAGTTGTAAGATATGATTTAAGTTTCTTTTTAAATAGTGAAGTTGAAGAAAGAGATATAAGTTCAACAGGAGGTAGGGTCCAGCTTTTGCCTACAGTGTCATGAAACAAAGGGACAATGTGTGAAAAGTATGGACAAAAAATAAAAAGATCTTACTTTATCGGCATATAGACAAGTAAGAAACCTAACAAAACAATTTTTCACCAAAGATAAAAAAAATACTGCTCAACCAATCAAAAGATCCACACTAAATCCAAAACTGTTCTGTGCCGCAGTCAATAAACTGTTAAATCCAGGACAAGCTACACAACCAACACCAAACACACAGAAACAACATGATTTCATAGCCAACCAATTCAATAATCACATTACACAGACAGTACAGAATTAACCAAGGTGACTAATTAAGCTCTTGAGGTCCCAACTCAATCAAATAACCTCCTTCAACATTTCTCCTTCCAATTAGTTCCCGCAGATGCCATCAAAAAATACCTTAGAAAATTAAAGCCTACTACAACTGCACCTGACAATCAGTCTGGAATATATTTTAAAGTAGCAGCTGAGACTATTGCAGATTCAGTTTCAGTTCTGATTAATCGATCCATATCTGATAATAAAGTCCCCTCGCTATGTAAAAAATATTCCTTAGTCCACTACACAAAGATGGAATCAATATAGATCTTTTAAACTATAGGCCAACTGCCATTTTACCTTCCCATCAGAAATATTAGAAAAATGTACTCATACACATCTTCTCAACTGTCTAGTACATAACCAGCTTCTGTCTTCAGTACAGCATGGCTTCCATCCTCATCTCAGCACAACTACTGATTTTCTGAATTTTGTTAATGCTTTCCTTATCCACAGAAATGCTGCAAGCTTAGTGTCTATTGATAATGTTTCCCACCAGAACTTCTTAAATAAACTCTTATCCTTAGTTCTCATTAGCTCTTCACTGCAATGGTCATTTGTTTGTTTGTTTATTTATTTATTTAGTTAGTTAGTTTGTTTGTTTACTAGGGTAGTACACTGATCTCAATAGGCCATTTGCAGGTACAACCTGTGTGAAGAAACTCACAGACATACAGCCACACACAAAAATAAATAAATAAATAAATAAATAAATAAATAAATAAATAAATAAATAACACAGAACAAATTCACAAACACAAAGTAATTGCAGAAGAGAGATAACCCCACAGACATTTGAAACACTATGAAATATTATTAGCAGAGTAGAAAAACAAATGTGAATGAATTTTAATAGTAAATATGACAGGGTCAAAGTTGAAGTGATGCAGGTGAGGAGGGATTTAGGTTTCGTTTAGGTGAAGCGGGACATCATAAGCTACCTCTCAAACAGAGCAGAAGGAGTGAAATGGAAAAATGATTTCTCCACCTTCTTGCTAGTAAGTATTGGTGTACAACAAGGATCTATACTAGGCTCCATAATTTTCAACATATTCATCAATGTCCTTTACACTTCAGCAAAAAGTGCTACCCTTGTTCAATACTCTGATGATCTGACACTAATCTGCTCTGCCAAATCTCTCTTTAAACCCCAAAACCTTTCACAACAATCCTTATTCCTATAAACATGGCTAAATAATGTACAGCTACCTCTAAACCATAAAAAAATAAATTACTAGTCTTCACCCCAAAATACATCTCTGTCAAAACAACACTATTCACTATCATCTCTGCCAACAACACAATGATAGAACAAGTAAATCATACAAAATTACTGGGTGTCATTTACTTACTTGTTTACTGGGATATTTTGACTGGGATGACAAGCAAACCCCTTTTTCAGCAGAGGCCTGAGGAGAAAAGCTATGAATACATATATTCTTATACAAACTGTACAGCATTACATATAATTGTATACTATACAGATAAGTAAAATCAAGTTGGGTTTGATACCTGTCATAAATGTTCAAGTGAAATTCAACCATTGTGTATCACACTTGGTTGAAATACCCTCATCAAAAACTAGGTACATTATATACAGTAAAACCTACTTCACTGACATAGCCAGAAGACATATAGACTCTATTTTCCTTCTATCATTTCACCTCTGTGCTGCTCCACTCTTCATTAACCTTCAGGTCTCACAACTGTCCAAACTTGTGCAAAGTAATAATAAAATAGCCACATTTGCAGTAAGCTATAAAAATAGAGCACACCCCTGTGTAACCCAAACAGAATTAAACTGTTTAGAATTACCATATCACCTATCTCTTTCTCAAGTAACTACAATGCACAGACTTCTCTATAAGCCAGACAATTGGCCAGCCCTTATCAACATAATACAACACTACTCCCCCTATGTGACTTTATGCTCTAGAGGAAAAATTACTGATTACTATAACAAAATTATCTAATACTGTACTATATTCAAACAGTGTAGCTAAATTACAGAAGCATTCCCACAGGTTTATAGGTATATACTAGGCTAATGACCTACAGGGCCTTTATAGGATAGGAGGAGGTTACTAGGCTATTGGCCATGAGGCCCTTATAAGCCTTGAGAAGAGTTTAGCCCATGTTTAGACAAGTCAGCACCCAAAGCCTCTGTCCAGCAGGGACACAGGTAGAATCCCAGGGGTGTATTTTCTTTTTCCCAGCTAGTTATCCAGGTTGCGCTTAAAAAGGGATAATGAGGTACTCTGCTTGACGTGGAGAGGGAGTCTATTCCACAGATGGGGGAGTCTCTGGGACACAAATCTGTCCCACTAACAAGTCCTATTGATATCACAGACCAGATTGAGGTCGCGTGTATGGGTTACTCGAGTAAAGCTTGACTTGCGGATATGCAGCAGTCCCATCAAAGCTGGGTCTGAGATTGCTTTGCAAGAAAGGCAGAGGTCACCTCTGAGGAGTCTGTATGAAACTGAGTAGAGGGACAGGGCTTTTAGCCTATCTGTGTAGGGTAGATGTTTGAGGGCCTGGATTCTCCTGGTGAAAAACCTCTGTGGTCTCTCCAGCTGCTGCATGTGCTTTGCGAGGTACATGCTGAAGGGGGGCGTTGTACTAAATAATTGGCCTTATAAGGGAGGGAAGAAAACAGGGATATTATGACTTCTTTGTCCCTAGATGAGATACCCTTATTTATGAGGTAGGCCATGTCGAAAGCTTTCCATACAATGGAAGCAACATGGTGGTCAAAAGTCAGGTTGCTATCAACCTGGGTGCCCAAATCCCTCACTACTGATTGTGTACTTAGGATGTTGTTATTAATATGATAATATGTGCGGATGCCACTCATCTCAAAGGGGATGACAATGCATTTTTTGGCATTCAGCTTGAGGCCATGTTTCTGGCACTGGTCATTTGTTGGAGGATGTCCGCATCACTAGGGGAATTGATGAATGCACCCAGCTTGCAGTTATCTGCAAACTTGGTCAGCCATAGCCTACTGGTTTTGGCCTGCACCTCAGAGAAGTATATCCCGAATAAAAGAGGCCCCAAGACTGATCCCTGGGGTACACTGCTCATTATGTGTCTACTGCTTGAGGTGGCTTCCCCTATTTTGATTAGCAGGGTCCTATCATTGAGCCAGTTTGCCACCCATCTGGTAACATATGGATTGATGCCTAGTTGAGAGAGTTTATCTATTATGCCCAAGTTGGGAATAGTGTCAAAGGCTTTGGCCAGTTCAAGGTAGGTGGTGTACACCATCTTTCCCTCATCCATGGCTTTGGTGACAGTCTCAATGAAGTTAACCAGATTTAATTGACATGACTTCCCCGTGACAAAGCCAAACTGTGTGGGGTCGAGTGTTTGGAGGTTGCCAATGTCCCTGTTAATGAGGTCCATGATAATCTGTTCCATGACCTTGCAGGTCAGGCTAGTTAGGCTGATGAGTCTATAATTTCCCGGATCGGTGGACACTCCACCTTTGTGTAAAGGGATGACAGTAGCCATCCTCCACTTGGCTGGGACAAAGCCGGTACTCGGGTTTTGGTTGAATAGGGTGCATAATGGTGCTACAAGTTCACGCCTGAGTTCATGTAGGATGCAGCCTGGGATGTTATCTGGTCCCATGAAGGCTGTATTTTTTTGCCTTTGAGAGGGCAGTGATGACCTGTTCCCTAGAGATAAGAGGTGGGGGACAGGTGCTGTAGATGTCCTGATTTACTGATGGGGGGTAGAGGGTAGATATTTTCACTGAATCTGTCAGCCAGTAGATTGGCTAAATCTAGAGCATTTGTGTATGTGGTGTTCTTGACTACCAGTTTTGAATGCTTCCTTTGAGACTGTGGACATATGTGAAGAAGGCCTTTTGATTGTCTCTAGTAGATGTGGCCAATAGGGACTTGAAGTTGGCTTTAGGGGATTTCATTAGTGCTCTTATTTGTTTGTTCAGGCTAAGGAGAGATTGCTTCCAATTGGGCACCTGCTCCTTCTTGGTCCTGTACAGCAATTTTTTTCCTTTTGTTATATAGTTTATTTATTGCAGACGTCCACCAAACAGGTTTACTCTTCCTTGCAGAGGATGATTTTGTCCTGTCAGGTATTCCTGATTCCATGCATCTATATAAATGCTTGTATAGTACTTTGGTGTAGATTTGGACATTGGTGCAAGTTCCTACAGAGGAGGAGGGAGCTGTGAAGCTGTTTATGCCATCCCTCAGGAGATTGTAATCAGCTTTGGGGAAGTTTTTTTGTTTGACCCTAGCTGGGGGGGGGGGGGGGTCAGGGGAGATGGTGACTTTGAAAGTGACCACTTTATGGTTGGATCTTACCAGGGAGGATGATACTGTAGGGGTGCTGCAGTTGTTACTCATGTTGGTTAATACCAAGTCCAAGATATTATTACCTCTTGTGGGGGTATCAACTAGCTGTTCCAAGGCATTTGCATTGACAAAATTGAGGAATCTCTAGGCATTTGTGTTCTGGTATGAGTAGGTTTTCCAGTCTATGGTTGGATAATTAAAGTCACCCAGGATCAGGGTAAAAGGTTGAATCATGATTGATTTGAAGAGGTTCAGATGGCTGGAGGGGGCATCTTGAGTCAAATTTGGGGGCCTGTAGCTAGATATGATTTGAATGAGGTCCATGATAATCTGTTCCATGGCCTTGCAGGTCAGGCTAGTTAGGCTGATGAGTCTATAATTTCCCAGATCGGTGGACACTCCACCTTTGTGTAAAGGGATGACAGTAGCCATCCTCCACTCGGCTGGGACAAAGCCGGTACTCGGGTTTTGGTTGAATAGGGTTAACTGCACCTGGAGTGTCTCCTGTGCATCATGCTGTTTGACCAGCCTGGAGGTGTGTGTGTCTTTAATATATATTGAAACCCCACCTCTTTTGGCTTTGCTGCCCACAGTTTGGGGTCTGAATGTATGATAGGATGAGTAACCAGGTAAGGCTGGGGTGCTCTCCGTAGCTTTGAAACATGTTTCTGTGACTGCACAAATGTCAGCATCTTCCAGGGTTAAGAATGCTTGCAAAGAGTGCAGCTTCATGTTTAGACTCCTAACATTTAGCAGCATGACCTTTAATTTGCTTTTTGTTGAAATTTTTATGTTGGTAGTATCGACCTCATGACTTTTCCCTAAAAGTGACTATGGGGGAGGCAAGGCCTTTGCCAGAAGCCTGAAGTCCAAGTGAGACATATGCAAGCTATTTCTAGCAAAGCATCATGGTCTGTTGATCATATCCTCCCAGGCTGTCAGGTACTGGATCCCCTTGGAATGATACCAGAAACTAAGCCAATTGTTAAAGTCAATAATTTTCTGTTTGTATTGAGACATCATTCTGGGTGACGGTAGAATACTGCTTAAGGCTAGGGACATACCTGACTGGGACACATATTCAGTGAGCTCAATCATGTCCCTCTTCATATAGTTTAGGGAGGTAGGTCTCAAGTCGTTCATGCCAACAAGGACTATGTCAGAGTCATAACAGTACAATGTGTGTGTGATATGGCGGATTCTGGCCCTTGACAAACAACTAACTGTAACTTTCTCCTTATCCAACCTGGTGAGAGGCACATCTGTGTATCTCACAATGGAGTCTCCTATGACTAATATGTTGGGTTTATGGTTAGGCCTTAGTGGTTGTGAGACACTGGTGTGTGGACTATGCATGGTATGTGGTGTGGAGGGTTATAGAGTTCCCACATGTTTTTGCATCTGAGGTTTCCTTTGTTTGGGTTTGTTGAGAACCTCTGCATATGTGGGTATGTGTTGTGTAGTTGTGGGTGGTGTTTGAGGAGTAATGATTGTGTTGACGACCTTCTCAGTACCAGATTTACTGGCTTGTGAGCGAGAGAGCATAGACTCTAGCTTCTTTATGTAATTGCATCTCTCATAAATTGTGTTCCTAGGTGGTAATAGTAGATGTTTGTCTGTGTACATGAGGCAGTTGCTACACTGTCTCAGGATGTCCATATCAACCAGGCTGGTAGGAGAAACCATAGGAAATTGCCCATCCATATTTGTCAGAATCTAAGGGAGAGAGGCCAGGG
Source organism: Protopterus annectens (assembly GCF_019279795.1). Lineage (NCBI taxonomy): Eukaryota > Metazoa > Chordata > Ceratodontiformes > Protopteridae > Protopterus > Protopterus annectens. Next base: position 174,886,167 of record NC_056740.1, on the reverse strand, counting down.
AGAGTTAAGGGGTAGATCTAAAGCCCAAGTGCTTAAACCAAAACTAAGAGGCTTAGAATAACATTTAAATTTTAAACAGGTTAAAAACAAACAGTAATAAATGCAACAGAGAAGATGCAATTGAACACTTTAGCTAACAAGTAGCAGAAAAAAATCAAGATGAACAAGATGAAGTAACAGAGTAGGATGAGGAAGCAGAAATACTGTAAAAGCAGCTGAATAAAGTTTTTTTTTTTTTTTAGTAAAGTGGAAAGGGAGAAAGGAGAAACAGAAGATAAATTCAAGGTTATGAAAATAAGGGGGTTGGCCTTCCCAAATGTTCTATCTGTATTAGGTAGAATGAGCTAATGACACTGGACAGGGAGGAGAGTCCCAGATCAAATTTACAGTAGAGGCGGGCAACTGCAAAGCCACCAAGTTTAAGAACAAGACAACAATAGGGAGGGACGGTGAGAAATTATACAACAGATACTAGCTACACTATTTTAGGTAGAACACACACTACAGAAATGTTTATCACAGCAGAAAAACAGCAGTCTGACACTAAATGAAAGTTTTTAACCGATAAAGGAGCAAGGAAACTCTACAGAATGCTTTTAACTGCAAACAAATCAGTTATATGGTACACTCCATGGCAGGAAATCAGAACAAACAAATGCTTAATAAATCCAGAAAATTTCCAGTTAATAACTTTCATGCAGTGAAACCGGCTAAAACAGCTTTACAAACAGTGTGACAGTAACAAAAGTGATTTAACAGGCCCTGTAATGCAGACAGTTTCAGTACAACAGTGCAAATTAATTTATAGCAATAAAATATAGTAAAACGTAGGCAGCAGACAATAAAATCTGCTATAACTGGTTAAAATAAGCAATAACTAGTAAAAGTAAGCAAAAAATGCAGGATAATTATTGTTATATATCACAGATCAAATTTGTGGTCAGTACCCTTCCTCCGTTCAGCTCAGTGTGAATAAGCAGAAATCCTCTCAAATGTAGGGCTTAAATACCAGATGGTACAAAGAAGAAACAACTTAAAAAAAGCACAAAAGGACCAATGAGTACTTACTCCAAGCCCTAGACCAGCCAACCTCTAACAGTCAGTGGCTAATCAACACAATCCTCTCACTAAAGTGAAGAATTGTCTCTGCTAATCCAAGGTGGCCTGGAAAATGTGCTCAGAACAAACAGCCACTGCAAACAAACAACCAGGTCCAGAGACAGCAAACCTGAACTGGGTTATGCTACAGCTACTAGCTACACTATTTTAGGCAGAAAACACGACAGAAATGTTTATCACAGCAGAAAAACAGCAGGAAAAAAGCCTAACAGCACATCCCAACCCAGTCAGGTCCCTTTGTATCATGGGTATTTATTAGAAGGGAGTATGCTTAGTAGGAAGTTTCTAAAGGGTATATGCATGTAGAGGGTATGTTAGCTTGGGCATAGTTACTGTCTACCTCTGTCATTCAGAGACATGGGAGTCAGACCCAGGATGGATTTCCCATTCCCAGCCACTGGTCAAGGTTGCACTTAAATAGGTTTAGGGATGAACTCTGCTTCACATGGGTGGGGGGCCTGTTCCAGAACATGGAAATCCACAGAGACATACATCTGTCTCACTAACATGTTCTGTTTGTGTCACAAGCAACATTTAAATCATTGGATCTAGGGATTCTGATGTTTGTTTTACGGATATGTGAAAGGTCCTGCAGAACTGGATCTCAGGATGCCTTGCATGCCAGGCATAGATTGCCTTTCAGTAAATTGTAGGAAACTGAGTACAGGGATAGGGCTTTAAGGTGATTTGTATATCACAATGTGTTTATACCCTGGATTCTCATGGTAATGAACCTTTGTGGACATTCCAGCTGTTGCATATGTCTGCTCAGGTACATGCAGAAGGAGGCATTATACTCAATGATGGTTCTGATATGGGCCGAATAAAGTGTCACTATGACTTTCTTAGATCTGGATGCCATTCCCTTATTTGTAAGATGGGTGACACAGAATTATATTCTTACTACCTTGGCCACAAGTTGGTCAAAGGCCAGATTACTATTCCCTGATCCCTGACTACCAGGTCAACTTATCAGTGGAGTAATTAGCCTGGGTGGCATTGAGTTTTAGTCTGTGACCTTGGCACTAGTTATTTGTCCATGTTAGACCTTCTTACAAAATGTTTGCATCATGGGGATAACTTATTATAGTTCCCAATTCATAGTAATCTGCAGACTCAGCCTAATGCACTTGTAATTAGCCTTGACTTCTGAGAAGTAGATAACAAATAGTAGTGGACCTAGCATGGAGTGCTGATGCACCCAACTAGACAGAGCTCTCCCATATTGGTGATTATGAGGTTTAGTATGTTTGAACCTCTGGTGGGTGGGTGAACTATCTAGTCAAGGGTGTTTGTATTAATAAAATCCAGTAATTGTTGTGCCTGTGAGTTCTTGTCAGCATATGTTTACCAGTCTAGAGAGGGGTAGTTAAAATCTCCCATAAATAGGGTATTTGGCTAGATGGTGAGTGTCAACAGTAGGTCTAGGTAAGAGGTATGGGATTTATAGGACATAGAGAGTGACTCACCACTTGCTAAGATATGGTATGGGGCTTAGTCTATGGTGATTTGTATGTGGATAAACTCCTGGGCATCATCCTGCTTACCCAAACTAGAAGTATATTTGTTGTTAATGTAGATCAGGACTCCTTCAACCTTTTGTCCCTGTCTGCACAGCTGATGCTCTAAATGTGTGGAAGGAACTGAAACTGTGCACTGCAGCAGTACTTTCTGCAGCTTTAAATCATGTCTTGGTAATGGCACTGATGCCTTTATCCTCCAGAGTGAGAAGAGCTTGTAGGATGTGGTGTTTCTTGTTTAGGCTCATAGCACTGAGCAGAAACACCTACAGATTTCCTTGAGTTTTATTTTCTATGTTGCTAGGTTTGTTAGTTTGGCATTGCCTAAAAGTATCTAAGAGGTGGTTAAAGTTTTAACCAATATTCAGAAGCCTGGGGAGTACAGGTGCAGACTATCCTTTGCAAAGCAATGTGGCTTGTTAACCATGTCCTCCCATGTTGAATCCTCCTGGAATGACACCAGACACTAAGTCACTTACTGAAGTCGATCATCTTTTTTGTTCGTACTGTGGCATCATCCTTGGAGAAAGTAGAATGCTTCTCAATGCAAGGCACATACTTGCCTGAGACACATTTTCTGATAGATCAACAATGTCTCTCTTCATATTGTCCAGGAAGGTATGTTTCAGGTCATTTACACCCACACAGACTATGACAGAATCGAATTTGTACCCATGGTGTAGTGACTTGAGTGTGTGTACATATCTTGGTAGATCCTGGTTCCAGATAAGAAACTAACCATTACCTTCTTCTTCTTCAGTCTGGAGAGTGGGGTATTTGTAAGATATACAATGGAATTCTCTATGACAGAGTCTTGAGTAATGTGTTTGCTTGCCATATTGGCTTTGCACTTGGAGCTCCACTGGATGTAGTGTAGGTGTAATGTTTGGTGTTGCTTTTGGTGAGTGTTTTAGAAATTGCTGAGGATAGGCATTAGGCATTGCTGTTTATAGGCTTAAGAGGTCTTTGAAGTTTGGGAAGATTGCTTTTTAGTGTCTCATCATAAATTGGTCTATGTCTGTCATGAACACCATGTGTGGCGGATATAGTGTGTGTATGTGTGCATGTGTGTGTGTGTGTGTGTGTGTGTGTGTGTGTGTGTGTGTGTGTGTGTGTGTGTGTGTATGTGTGTGTGTGTTCTTGACAACCTTGTTTGTATGCCAGATTTTTGCCTTTTTAAGAATTAAATGGTGTTCTGTGAATTTGACACAGTTGCTACATTGTCTCAGAATGCTCATATCTTCTAATTTGACTGCAGAAACTTTTGGAAATTACATATCCATGTTGTCTGGACCTGTATTTGGCTGGGCTGGGCTAGTACAGGCTAAGGTTCGGCATATACAGAGGTTTCCTAGCATAGCCTCTCAGGTTTGTCAGTAGACAAGGTTAGATAGCGTTAAGATATAACAGTGCTATTCAATGTGCAAACTAGCTGCTCCAAGCTTGTCTCCATGCAGTGGCTTAGTTTTAGCCTCACTACATTACAGGTTTCAGTAGTAATGGTAGTTTTCTAGATACAAGTTTACTCTCTAGACATTTGCATCTTTACAGGACACTGCTAATCATCGCTGTGAGGTAAGCAGCTTTGCGCTAATGTACCAAATTACCAGCATAAAAAAAACTATTGTGGTGAAGACAAGGAGATTAAATGTGAAAGTATCTGACAGGCAAATTATGGAAGCTGCAGAGGAGGATTAATATTAAAGCAGTCATATTTAAAAAAAATAGGGCAATTATGACAATACACAAATTGGGGGGTGTTTAGCTTGTTTTTATGAAGACTTTATTCTTTAAGGATAGAAGGAAATAGCAGACCCAGGGGATCAGTTTGGCAGCAATAAAGGGTGAAGGAGGTTTGAGGGGATTAGTGAAACACCCCTAAAATGACTACCCTGTAAATGTCATATAAAAATTCCACATCATACCTCTCAAAATCTTACAGCAAGAAATCTGGACAAAGTCATAAATAATGGGGGACAAAGGACAAAAAAGAGGGGCAATTTTTTTTAAATATCGCACTTATGAACTTAAAAAGTTGACAGAATAACAGGTTTTGCATTAGTATGAATTTTCTGAAGGGTATGAAGTCTGAAACTCAAATGTCTGTCATTATTTTCTGACTCCAGTCTTTAATGATTTGCCACTGATTTGCCAGAAAACCACACTTTTATGAAAAATGGGCCAAAAATGTGAGGCAAAAGTCTGGACATTCTGCGAAAATCTGTACAATTGAGAGGTATATTCCACATAGTTCAATGGTGGCTGGTGACTTCAAATCAAAGGCGGGCTGCAGGAAACAGCTGAATGGGTGGGGCCAACAAGAAGGAGTGTGACCAACTAGAAAGGGTTGGAGCTATGCTCAAAACCATAAAACTGGGACTTTAAATACGCTGCCCTGGGTGCCAAACTGTCATTATGAGAGTCCAATCAAGACAAAATGAAGTGTAGAAGAAAAAAATCTTTCAATGCATTAGATACATAACAGCTTACTTAATATCTAGATGGAAACAAAAAGGATGTGAGGCATAAAAAAAAAATTACTTTTTAAATACATTACTGGAATGCCAGCCAAAATCAAATATAAAAAAAAACAAGTAGCTCTCAACACAAACCAGTTCTCCTTGCACTGCAGTTCTAATTATAATTTATATTCAACTTTATAAAAGTACTAAGTAACATGTTGAAAGTAGCAATCTGTGTGATACTCCCACTTGTAAAAATATTTGTTATCCAAAAAAGACCTGCTGCCTGACAACAACTATCTACTTGTTTCATGGGGAAAATATGATCAAAGTAAAAAATGAACAGCAAAGAAGAAACAAGCTCAAGATAAACTGCTTAAAGGATTACTGCACATGTTATGGACCACACATGATAGACTGGCATTCTGTTTAGTTTACGGGTAAAGTCTACAAAGATGACTGCAAGTCTCCAACAAATGTAATGAGCTTCTGAAAATACTGTAATCCTGTCCTTTATTACAAATACTGTCATATGCATTTCAATACGTAAGGCTTATACGTTATCTAGTTATGTAAATATTCTCTGCATGGCAACAACAAAAAGGCTTTCAATGTTGGTAATTCTTTAACAGTATACTTATTAAAGCTTACTTAAATCTTATAATCTCAGACAAGCTTACCTGATGGTCATTAAAGCATTGTTACTTAAACACAGAACAACAGGCACTGCAACAACATGCATCTTCTGAATAATAAGAAGCATAAATTAACAGTATAAAAATATGACAGAAAACCAGAACATTCTGCAAAATCAAGGACAGATGAAAAGCCACTGTAGTACTTGTCTCTACCTTGGATGGGGGGAATACTCTGCACACTTACACTGCATAAATGCTCCTTGCCTTGTTTGGACACATCCAGAGTCACTACATGGGGGAGTGGGGTGCAACAAGTATGTCACAATTTGAAATGCCTCGGGCTGATGGTGACACATTTGTCATACCTCTCAACCTCAGAGCAAGAAATCTGGATAAAACCATAAAAAGAAGTGGGACAAAGGCTGAAAAACAAGGGCAATTTTTAAATATTCACAAAATGCTACCAAACACACCACAAAAGGTCCTTCCACGTATAACGAAATGTTAAAACAAAATAACTGAGAAGGGCCACTTATGCAGACAGCACAAATATTGCCTCAATACGGAAAATGCAAAGGTCAGTTTTATAAACACAGTACCTGTATTCTGTTGTTAATGTCAGAGTGCAGTGTTCCATGCTGTTCAGCTTAAACCACCAACGATAGGCACACCTTGCTTATCAAAGCAAATTTAAAAAGATAATTCCAAAACACAGTTCCAGCTGTTCAGCTCCAAGCTCAAATGGGCAACCCAAGCTGCTCACAAATAAGTCCTGATAACTTTTAAAAGTAAAACTCCGTCTAACAATGCTTGTATAACATCAACTTCAAAAACAAGCGTTAGGCGGATTCTAAAATGCAATACTTTTATTATAAAAAACGGCAAGCGCTTTCGACACAAGTCTTTTTCAAGCCAACAAACAGTTTTACAACAGGAAAAAAATATATAGCCAGTATGAATAAAATGTTAAGTGAAGATAGATTTTATAAAAAGATTAATAAGCGTACTGTGGATAATATATCTAATGATGTTGAGAGTAAATTGCAAAATATGTTACACGAAGGTAAAATCAATGAAGAATTATATAAATATTTCCATGTTGAACATCCAACTATTCCATGTATACAAGGTATACCGAAAATACATAAACATGAAATAGACCCCCCGATGAGACCTATCGTGGCTGGAAGGGGATGGATTACTGAGCCTATCTCCCTGTATTTAAAACACCTACTGAGACCCATAGTAGATAAGGTTGAATACATTCTAAAGGACACTAAACAATTTTTGATGTTTCTGTATGAAAAAACCTTCAGTACATATAAGAAAGGAAGGGACATTTTAGTTACATTAGATGTTCAGTCCCTTTTTACAACTATTCCAGCGTGGAACACTGCACTCTGACATTAACAACAGAATACAGGTACTGTGTGTATAAAACTGACCTTTGCATTTTCCGTATTGAGGCAATATTTGTGCTGTCTGCATAAGTGGCCCTTCTCAGTTATTTTGTTTTTACATTTCGTTATACATGGAAGGACCTTTTGTGGTGTGTTTGGTAGCATTTTGTGGTTATTTTCTTCTTCTTTCTACCGCCAACACACCACATCATGGCAGATGGCAATACACATGATGTACAAGTAGAACTTCCATATAAACCAGAAATTCAACGCAATAGCAGGACAAGGTTTGAGAAAGCTGTTACTGGAGATATTAATCAACTGCTATCATATGAAGTTGCCGTTGGCTCTTTAGGAGAAGGATGCTCAGACAAGGAGTATCAAGGCCTTACGACACTCCTTCAAGAAATGGAGATGGACTTCTTTAAGTTGAAGAGACTACAACTACAGAGACAGCATTTTGAAGTGTGTATAAAACGTAAAATTATTCCTAGGGGACTTCGTATATTAAAGATGCCCACCACAGGTACTGTCTATCCAGATTTGCTATATATGTGGCAACAGATTAATTTGGATACGAGTTTCAAATATATGGAGTTGCTTAATAATTATTTTTTGTCACAGGAAAGTTCCCTTAGGGAACGAATACATAAACAACAGTCACATATATATGATGTATACCCAAATCATATTTTAAATGTTCTTATGGAAAAGTTGTTAGATAATGTGTTTATATATGGAAATAAATTGCTACAACAGAAACAAGAAAAAATAAAAAGAGATACAGAGGACTTTAGAAGGGGTAATGTATTCACTTGGCCCAGAATAGATAGATCAGGTAAAAATGGGAAGGATAACCCTAATGATAATAGCATAAAAGCCTCAGACATCACTAATCCTAGTTTGGATACAAGTAACACCAATAGAGCTGAGAAATCTAAAAAGAATGTTGATAAGATAAATATAGTAGTAACTACAGCTCAAGTTCATGAGGCTAACAATGAGATCTGTGCCTCCCCAATGACCACAGTACATGATATCTCAGTGTATGAAGATGCCAACACCAGAGTAGACATCTGTGAACACATAGATGTAGTTAGAACAGATAAGTCTGACACAACTAGCACAGGTAATATAATCAGCAGAGAGGCTTCACCTAAAGCTGACATTCATCGTACAGCCCCTTTCCCCATTGTGGACCACTGGAGAGGAGGAGGGGGGAGAGAGACCGCTCGATGAGCAGAGGGCAACCAAAGAAAAGAACAGCGGATTTCAATCATGTAGGCCCCACTCTGAAAAAGATGTGGCAAGGAGGGAAGAATCCCTGATATGGAACATCTCCAATAGAATACTAACTGAGGATGAAATATACGTGTTAGAGAAAGGACTTACATTTATTCCCTCTAACAAGAGTGATATTTCAGATAATATTATGGATTTAAAATTATTTACAAGAAATCTACAACTAAAACTTGAAATGGGAAATAGTGGAAGTGATCAGCACATTTTTAAAAAACCAAGCACATATGTCCCGACCTTACATCCTCTTATTGATGCTTTTTCCAAATTGGTGGAAAATGACCTACATGAGAATGAAAGAATTAACCAGAGCAGGAAATGGCAAGGTAACCTTAGTCCAATACAAAGAAGAGCACTTAAGACATTAAAAAATGATAAGAATATTATGATTAGACCCGCTGATAAAGGTGGACCGACTGTCATAATGGACATGGAAAAATATATAGCCAGTATGAATAAAATGATAAGTGAAGATAGATTTTATAAAAAGATTAATAAGCATACTGTGGATAATATATCTAATGATGTTGAGAGTAAATTGCAAAATATGTTATACGAAGGTAAAATCAATGAAGAATTATATAAATATTTCCATGTTGAACATCCAACTACTATTCCATGTATACAAGGTATACCGAAAATACATAAACATGAAACAGACCCCCCCGATGAGACCTATCGTGGCTGGAAGGGGATGGATTACTGAGCCTATCTCCCTGTATTTAGAACACCTACTGAGACCCATAGTAGATAAGGTTGAATACATTCTAAAGGACACTAAACAATTTTTGATGTTTCTGTATGAAAAAACCTTCAGTACATATAAGAAAGGAAGGGACATTTTAGTTACATTAGATGTTCAGTCCCTTTTTACAAGTATTCCAAACAAGGAAGGTATACTTAGTATTAGGAGATGCCTAAAGAAAGATGGTATGTATACAGATAGCAAAATAGAAGTTATTTGTCAACTCATGGAAATAGTTTTGATGAACAATGTGTTCACTTTTTGTAATCAATTTTATTTACAAAGGGATGGCGTAGCTATGGGCACTTCATGTGCCAATAGCTACGCCAGCCTAGTTATGGCTGACTGGGAAGCGGATAAATAAGTAAATTTAAAGAAAATGTCCTTTTCTATACACGCTTCGTAGATGATCTCTTTCTCATTTGGAAAGCTGAAGAAGCACTACTTAAGGAACTACATCAAGATATGAATACAACTACAGAATATCTAAGGTTTACTATGACCAAGTCATATGAATGTATATCATACTTGGATGTATTTGTACAGAGTCTATCAAATGGTTTACTAAATACAGGTATACACAGGAAAACCTGTTATAGGAATACATACCTACATCGGAGTAGCATGCACCCAAATCATATATTTGGCAATATTGTAAAAGGCCAAGCTATGAGGGTATCCAGGTTAAGCTCAGATCAGCAAGGATTTCAGACAGGAATCAATGAACTTAAATGGAAATTCTTGAATCGGTCATATAGAGCGGAAGAAATTGATGCAAGTCGCTTGGAGATAGAGAATCTGAGGAATGATAGGGCACAACCTTACTTCACAAATGGGAGAAGGAAGGCAGAGGCCACATCTTTGGTTAGTGTTATGAACTGTCCAGTTAGGATACCACTTTTCTATACACAACATTTAAAAGACATTAGAGGTATATATAGTAAACATTGGGACATCTTATTAACTGACCCTAATATCTCAGCTCTACTAGATATATCTCCTCGTTTTACATATAAAAATAAACTAAATCTGTATAGGATGCTCTGTGGACCCGACCGGGTAAACAATAGGATTGTAAATAGGACCCAAGGTGCAACTAAAAAATGTGGAAGATGCAATTATTGTGGTTTTGTTAAAGAGACTAACATATTTTTACACCCAGTAACAGGGCAACAATTTGAGTTCTCAGCAGCAGCAACATGTGATACTGAGCATGTGATATACTTTGCTACCTGTACCAGCTGTGCCGCATTTTATGTAGGCAAGACAGATCGAAGGCTGAGGGATAGAATTAGAGAACATCTCTACCATATTAGGATAGCTTCACCTAGAAATGCTCTGTCTAAACATATTGGGAGTACCTCTACGGAACATAATTTTAAATTTCAAGTAATCCAATTAAACCCGGTGACTATTAGACGTGGAGATATTTTCAATAAGACAGAACAGAAGGAAGCCAAGTGGATAATTAGGTTGAGGGCGGATCGAGAACCGGGTATAAATGATAGAGTTTCAATAAAACCTATTTTAAAAGCTAGAAAATTAAAAAGGTAGTTTTATAGCTTTAATTTATTGACTATGTATAGCTGACAGATATACCAGTATAGTGAATCATTACCTATTTTTTGGCAAATGTGACCTTAGGTATTAATATATAACTAGCATAGAATCTAGGATCTGCCCTACCATAATTATATTATAAACTCTATCATCATGTTGGTATGTTGTGATTTTATTAGATGATTTCATCAAGAACGTCTTAGTGTGGCATACATGCCCATATTGATGTACACCCATTTGACTATCATAAAATCCATAGATTAAGTCTTTATATTAGAGTGGTATGTCTACCTACGATAAGTGGGATTCTCCCTCTAACCCGCAAAGCAGAGAAAATGATAGCATTGGTCATGAGAATGTTGGTCTCTCTATAGTAAACCCTGATATACAGTGCACACTCCATATTATATACCATATGTTGCACGTCCCTCTTATTTGTTAGTTAGAGAGCAAAGACAGTTCTTGTTTCATAATGGGTTGCCTTCTTGTAATATATGTTGTTACAAGTTACATTTTATACATTATGTATTATACTTTGAATTATATTCTGTATGTTAAATGCGTATATATATAAATATAGGCAGTCTAACCTAAATGACCTGATTACCCAGAGATAAAGGACCTATGCCATACTACCAATTATTCTGTAAATTAGTAGATATATTATTACTACTAGTAATAATATGATGATAGGGTATACATTCTCTTATAATTTTTTTTTTTTATATGTTTTATATGTGTTTTTACTCTTATATAATTGATTTTAAATTTCATATCTTCATATCATACTAAATAATATAGGATTGCCATAAGGAAATTATATTTCCACGCAAAAGAATATCTTGGATATATTGTTTGAGTGTAAAGTACTGTAAAAAATTCAGTAGACACTTCACTTTAATTCGTTGGAATATGAAGCACAGCATGCACCTTGACAAGTAGCATGCTAGTCATTACAACTTCATTTTGAATACTCTAAATGTTTTTTAAAAAAGTTTTAAATAATTTTTTATATGCATAAAGATCGTATATAGATTGCTCTGCAGAGAAATCTATTATCATGTGTATGACTGTTGAATATGGTAACTGCATTTAAAACACATACACAGTTGATTTAGATGAACTCCTGCTGAGAGAGTATAACTTTAAGACTTTTAATAGGAAATGACATCACAATTGATGTGAATATAAAGCATGTGTCTTCCTGTTGTAAAACTGTTTGTTGGCTTGAAAAAGACTTGTGTCGAAAGCTTGCCGTTTTATAATAAAAGTATTGCATTTTAGAATCCGCCTAACGCTTGTTTTTGAAGTTGATGTTATACAAGCATTGTTAGACAGAGTTTTACTTTTAAAAGTTATCAGGACTTATTTGTGAGCAGCTTGGGTTGCCCATTTGAGCTTGGAGCTGAACAGCTGGAACTGTGTTTTGGAATTATCTTTTTAACTTTGCTTTGATAAGCAAGGTGTGCCTATCGTTGGTGGTTTAAGCTGAACAGCGTGGAACACTGCACTCTGACATTAACAACAGACTACAGGTACTGTGTGTATAAAACTGACCTTTGCATTTTCCGTATTGAGGCAATATTTGTGCTGTCTGCATAAGTGGCCCTTCTCAGTTATTTTGTTTTTACAATTTTTAAATATTGCTCTTATAAACTTAGAAAGATAATAGAACAGTAAGTCTTGCATTAGTATAATTTTTTTTTAAAAATTTTATTGATTTTCATATATACACAATGATCTTCATTAAACTTTAACATACAATTGATAATAAAGCAAGCAACCAGATAACATAAATTAAATGACTAAACTTATTACAATAACATCCACTTAAAATTGTTTACATTTGTATTTAAGCATATTAATATTACATGAAACTATTTATTCTTTTTTTAACAAATTTTGTAGATTAACCCACATATTATATGCATTTCTCTTTCTAAGTGTACGTGATTTGATTGTTAAAGGTTATAAGTGACATAGATCAGTAATACCAGTTTTAAACTCTGCAAAAGATGGAGGGGATTCAGAAATCCAGTTTTTTGTAATAATTTTTCTGGCTACAGCTAGAATTGCAGAAGCCAAATTAGATTCCTGCCCATACGGCAACTGCACGGCTCAAACCAAAATCCAAAGAATCAAAACTCAGCCAGCAGATAATGGCAAGCTGTACTCCTTTATTGGGTGATAATAAAGCACAACAAACAGACTGGTTTTGGCTCCATTACATGCTAGCCTTCTTCAGTGTTGAAATAAAATAAAGAATGTAGTGCCTTAAATAGTGTTAAATAAAATTAATAATTCAATACACAGGAGGTTCAGATTCAAATGTTTACTAGTGTATACCAGGAGGCAAAAAAACCATACAAGTACAGAATTTTGTCTGACATGATGCAGGAAGTACAGAATATTTTATAGTGTTTGCATTCAAGTTATGCCCACCTTACTGACGTGGTTAGTCACAAGGCATCTACATCACTTTTACTAACAGTATTCTATTCACCTAATAATGCTGATGCAGTACATTTAAAAAAAACTTTTCCTTTAGATACAATACGGCCTTGCTATCCAGCTGGTCAGTCATAATGTCTTTCTGTAAAGTTACTCCTTAAAGGTCTCATATCAGTTCAAATACAATAGCAGCTTCAGTCTTTTAATGCATGTCTTTGTTCTGTTACACTTTCTCACACAGCTGTGTTTTTATCTTACAAGGGCAAGTTACTCCGTCAGGAAAGGAAGATTTCATTATTTACAAGGACAAGTTATCTTATCAGGAAGGAGTGGAAGATTTACACATTTAATTTCCTGACCCAGCAGATAATCACTTATGAAAAGCATAAACATTAAGCTTGCTGAGCTGGCAGCTGCCAGGGTCAGGGGTCAAAGCACACTGCAGTTTCAGAAGCTACTTGCATTTACACATGAATTTATCCCTTCTGTTATATGATTAATAAATGCATTATAAACTACCTGGTTCAGTCATGGCTGATACATGCTGAATTACCTCTAGGTGATTATTTATCTCGTGGCGATTGTCACGGATGAAAGCACAGCATTCTTCTTTGATAAGCACACACGTACCACCTCTCGCTGCTAGGGTGAAGTCAAGAGCCATCCGATTTTGTAGCACAACAGTTCTCATTGCATTCAGTTCATCAGTCAGCAATTCTAGGGCGGAAAAAGTTGCATTACTCATTACTTCGAGAAGTTCCGACAACTTCCTCAGCTCCCAGATCGATTTGACTGCTCCATATGCTGGGAGCATTCCTGCCCAGGATATAACACTGTCACTCAAGTCCATATGAGTCAATTCACTTTTGTCTTTTACTGAATTATGGTCTTTCCAACCAGCTTCAATCTTCCCAACTGGATTCACAGGTTTCTTAACTGGACCTTCAGATTTTCGAGCTGTTTCTCTTACGTTCCGTATCTTACCCAAAGGTAATTCTGCAGTATGTCTTATTGCTGGAACCAGATAACCCAAAAAACAACTGCCGGACCAATTCTCAGGTAACCATTTATATGCCCTTTTCCCACAAATAAAATAACAGTTTTCTACTTTAGTACTAATACGCATTAGCCCTGCATGAAACATTTTCTGATCTATAACTGACAATTGTTTAAACAAAACTGGATTTTTGCGAATGTCATTCATAGTTGTTTTCAATGAGTTCAAATACGAGTCATAATTAGTATTGCAAAAAGTATTGCCATTACCATTCTTAATATAACATCGGTAAGCTATGGTTATATTACAATTGCTCCAGCCCACCTGAAGGGTGTTTTTTTTATAGAAACATACAACTCATTTTTGTGTGACAGGTAAAAATAAAGCTATTTTGTCCTGTGATCTCACAGTTCCTGTGTCGAAAAGTAAATTCTCCCAAGTCTCATTTATCCCCAAAGGGACAGCGGACATTATCAGTCCTCCATATGCTGTTGGTATAGCTGTACAAACCCAGCAATTTGAAATGTTCATAGTCTCTGCATACACATGTTTCATGGCCAGGTATGTGTTAAAATTTGGATGCCAGTCTATAGACGTTTCATCACGCCTTCCCACTTTCACTTATGTGGTTGTGTGTAGGATGAACCACAGCAAGAGGAAAATTGTCACAATTACAGTTAATAAATGTACACACAACAAAATGATTATGCAACATCTCTGGGGATGATCTAAACTTCTATTCGCTTTGTTTTTTGCCATCTCGGTCTGGTTGTGTATCAGTCTCAAAGTTTTTATCAAGTTGAAAGTTCTTTACCGGTTTACAATGCGTCAAATGAACCCAGGACATCCTCTCAGCTACTCTGACTGCAGTAGGCATTGCCAACAGAACCTGGTACGGACCTTCCCACTTTGGACTCGCCCAGTTTTTCCTTTTCGTCACTTTCAGCCAAACCCACGACCCTGGGGCCAAGACTGCTTCCACCGGTCTGGTCTGTTCATTATCTGAAAAAGAGTTAAACTGCAAAACAGACTTATTCGTTAACAATTTCTTCATATATTCTGCTAACGAACTATCAGCCTCCTGCTCTGCAGGCATGAGAGCTTTCCACTGAAGCACATAATATGCTCTCCCAAAAACCATTTCAAAGGGAGTCAAACCCTTTACATTTGGAACCGTTCTCATACTCAGCAGTGCTAAAGTCAGACAGTATATCCAATTCTTTTGGGTCTCCTCTACTAGCTTCCTAAGTTTACTTTTTAGGGTACCATTGTACCTTTCCACCAGTCCTGCTGACTGTGGGTGGTAGGCACAATGGTTCTTTAAGGAGATACTAAAAAATCTCCCAAGCTGGTGGATTGTCTGGTTCACAAAATGTGTGCCGTTGTTACTATAAATCCTTTCCGGAATGCCAAATCTAGGGATTACTTCTTTTATCAGGGCTTTTGCCACTATTGCTGCATCCGGGTTTTTGGTTGGAAAAGCTTCTACCCATTTAGAAAACATGTCTACAATAACTAAACAAAACTTCTTCCCTTCACATTTATTCAATTCTATGAAATCCATACAGATAGTATGGAACGGGTATGGTGGTATAGGAAAACTTCCTTGCTTGGTTTTAAATGCTCCTTGTGCATGGTGCTTGTTACAAGTATGACAAGCTGCACAAATTTTTTTTGTGTAGTTTATGTATCCATATGTTTGGAATATTCGATTTACTAACTGTACCATCCCCCCTGTTGAGACATGGCTCTGCCCATGGCTCAACAAAGCTGCATATCTAAATAAATTAGACGGCAATATTGTTTTTTTCTCTTTGGAAATGTACAGTGCATTCTCAAGAATTGCACCTCGTTTTACCCATTTTTGTTTTTCTGCTTTTGTAGTAAGCGTCTGCATTGTTTTTAACATGTCTAAATCTAAAATCTCAGAGGGTTGTAATTCCTCGTTCAAAAATAAAGTTTCTGAGTCTGAGGCTGCTTGCTTTGCAGCTGCATCAGCTCGTGCATTGCCTTTTGAAATCTTATCCTGTTGTTTTGTATGAGCTACACATTTACAAATAGCTACTTTGGTAGGTAACTGAATAGATTCTAATAACTCCAAAATTAATTGCGCATGATTAATAGGTTTTCCACTGGATGTTATCATTCCTCTATTTTTCCATTGTTGTGCAAATACATGTACTGTAGAAAAAGCATACTGACTATCAGTATGTATGTTCACACACTTGTTTTTTGCTAAAGTACATGCTCTCGTCAAAGCTATCAATTCCGCTGCTTGTGCAGATAAGTTGTGTGGTAAGGATTGAGCTTCTAAAATTTCAGTGTCTGTAACTACTGCATATCCCACCAGATTCTTCCCTGTAGGACCCCTTCTGCATGAGCCATCCACGTACTATGTCACCTCGGCATTATCCAAGGGCATATCTGTAAGATCTTGTCTAGGTAAAGCTAACTGTTCAATTTCCTGCAGGCAGCTGTGTGGTGTGCCCTCCACAGGAGTTGGAAGTAATGTTGATGGATTCAATGTCGTACATCATTCAGTTGTCATATGAGGTTGGCTCAGCAGTATAGTCATACATGAAAGATGTCTAGCAGGAGAAAGGTATGCCATTTTCTCTTGCAGTAAAATTATTGCAACTGCATGAGACACTCTCAATGTGAGAGGGTGGAATAACACCACTGAGGCCGAAGCCTGTACTGCCATTGCGGCTGCAACTACTGCTTGTACACAGTGAGGCAAAGATCGTGCCACTGGGTCTAACTATGATGAATAGTAAGCTATGGGGCGTTGCTTGTCCCCGTGTTGTTGCGTCAATACTGACGTCATATATCCTTGCTTACAATCTACGGTCTGAAAGAATCGTTTGTGATAATTTGGAAGTCCTAAAACTAATGAAGAAGCTATCAACTGCTTCAACCTGCAGAAAGCCGTTTCTGCTTCAGTTGTCCATTGCAAGAAATCTTGTGCTGCCATTGGTGTCTTATATATCAAATCAGTCAGTGGAGCAGATTCCAAAGTATAATTTGGTATCCAACTCCGACAAAAATTAGTTGTACCTAAGAAAGACATCATTTCTTTCTTGGTCGTTGGCTTGGGTGCTTGCAAAATCACTGTTTTTCTTTCCTCATCTAGTATTCTACCTTCATTGGATATTACATATTCCAAATATCTAACTTGTTTTCTCCAAAGTTGTAACTTACTTTTGTTTACTTTGTGTCCTTGTATTGCTAAAAATTTCAATAATGCTACAGTATCCTCCCTGCACTGCTGCTGGGTGGGGGCTGCTAGCAAAATGTCATCTACATAAAGTAGAATTTGACTACCTCCCGGTGGGGTAAATCCTGCCAAGTTGCTAGCCAATATCCCTGTGGTAGTCGAGTATATGTATACCTTTTACCCTGAAATGTAAATGCAAACCAATATTGACTATCAGGATGTATAGGTATTGAAAAGAAAGCATTGCTAATATCTACCACAGAGAAATACTTCTGTTGCGGTTCTAAATCATTTAACAAAGTATGTGGGTCTGGCACCATAGGTGCTCTAGGTATTACTGCATTATTTACAGCTTGTAAATCTTGTACCATCCGCCATTCCCCATTTGCTTTTTTAACAGGAAATAGGGGTGTATTACATGGTGAATCAGGAGATTCTACCAGTACTCCTTCTTTGAGTAATGCTGCTATTATAGGCTTAATTCCTAGTTCTGCATCCTTTCTCAAAGGGCATTGTCTTTTCTGTGGTCTAAAAGCTGACTTTGGGGTAATTGTAACTGGTCCTGCTGTTCGAATAAGTCCTACATCTGACTTGCCTGTTGACCAAAGAGTTGTTGGAATTTCACATAAGGTCTTTTCTTCTTCTTCTTCTAATAAAAATGCTAATCAGGTGTCCTCGCTAGATTGCAAGTGTACAGCTGGATGTGTCTGTGTCAACCAATTCATTTTTTGTTTTTGTATCCCTTGTTCTGACAGTTCTAAATCAGTCTGTTTCTCCCATCTTGTTACTTTTTCTCCTAAGTCTGCCCATTTGACACTTTTGTTCTTTGTCAAGCTGACATGTGGCAACTGATTTGATTTATACAATGCAAGGAATTCTTGAGGTAATGAACAGCTAACTACACTGTTCCCCTCAGTATCCCAGTACAAAGTACGCAAAACCAATCTAGTTGCACGATTTCTAAACAGTTCTTGCTCATACTCTCTATCAGGTCCTGGTGTGGTACAGTAGTATAGAGTACAGTGTAACAAATGCTGTCGATCAGTGTCAAGGGAGGGGGCTTTACGGATGGCTGCATTCATCAGCTCCTCGGTCACTGCCCCTGGACCAGTCGTGACTAGGTCCTGGCTGTACCAATAAAAAGTTTCACCCTCTGATCGCACTACAAAGGTATCCATTTGTCTCTGTGCCTCCATACCTTGTACAGTTGGAACTACTGCTATGTCAAATATCTGCATAAGGTCCCTGCCCAATAGGTTTACTGGACACTTTGCAGACACAACTATTTTACTTCTCTGGGTCATACCTGAAACAGGGTCAGTTATTGCTATATCATGGGAGAGTGGCTCCATGTATAGCTGTCTGTTTGCTGCTTTTACTAATATATAATCAGGTGATTCGGAATGTTCTGGTAACTTGGAGGGGTGTATCAAAGTCCGTGACACTCCTGAGTCACACAGGAATTTGACTTCCCTTCCCTCCACCAGAAGTGTCACTTCCGGTTTTGTATCTGCTAGGTAGAGCTCCAGGCTCAACAATGCTAAATCTAAAATTTCATTTCCATTTTCATCTAAGTCAATTTGTACTTCCTCTACTCCTTCTACTACATTGGCATTTGTCTTTTCTATTCTAGCTGTTACTGGTGATTCCTGACTTTCATATGATGTATCCTCACTATCATATAGTCAGTCCTCATCCCCTTTATCTTCCGTCATTGCTTTCTTATTTTGTTTACAGTCCCTAGCTAGATGCCCTTTCTTTCTGCACTTGAAGCATTCACCTCTCTTTTTCCTTTCTTCAAAATCTTCTGATCGTTTGTCAGACTGTTTGTTTCCCTGGGCATTCTTCTTCTTGCCCTTTTTACCTGACTGTAATACAAATACTTCAGCTCCCTCTTCAGCAGTGAAGACTTGCGCCTTCTTTTTCTTTTTGCTATTAAAATGTCTATCAGCATGTCTAGCGTATTCGAGTAAGGCTTGTAGCCTCCCTGTTCGATGATCTATCATATGCTTCGTAATGAAGCTACTAATAGGTGCAATGCAACCTTTCAAAAATGCATTTTTTAATTGTTGTTCATATGGGGAATCATTCGTTTGGTTCTCAGGAACCGATATACCGCTATGATTATTAAAACATTCTAATAATCTAGCATAATATCCATCTATTGTCTCATTTTCCTGTTGTATGCATTGATTAATGCAAGTCCAGTCTGCTCTAGGTTTCCATTTTTCAGAGATTCGGTCTGTCAGACCTTTTACTCTGTTGTCTAATTCTGCATCACTATGTGGGAGTGGCCTAAGTTCTGCATTACGAGGATTCCAGGTGCCACAAATCATGTGCCAATCTGGACCTATAATTTGTCTTACTACTTTTTCTACTTCTTCCCCATTCAAGTGGTAACGTAACCTCATGCCTTGTAAATCTTCTAAAAATTTCGTAAAATTAACTTTTGGATGGGGGATTCTCTCAGTAGCCTTCTGGATGTCTTCCGGTGTCCATGGTCTATATACTAAGAGTGTTGGATCATGCCCTTCCTGTCCTACCTGAGGATTTGGAACTTCTATAAGTGGGCATATTTCTTCCTCACTCTCATCCTGTAGATTCCTCTCTATCTGGTATGATTCTGTGTCCCTATGTGTTTTATGTGTTCGAGACCTAGTCTCAATAGGATCTCTAACAAATGGTTGTGGTCTTACTGAAATTTCAGGATAACGCAGAGGTGGACCAGCCTGTCCACTCGTTTCATATCCTAAAAAGGGTAAGGGAGGGGACAAGGGAGGAGGAGCTGTAGCTATTACCAAGTTATTATCCTCTTTGTCTAAAAATAATGTTTTTGAATTTTTAAGCTTCTGTTCTCTACGATTTGCTTCCTCAATCCACCTGTGTGCTTGAGGTATGCCTAGTTGGCGTTGCTTTTTTGCCTGACCTCCTGCATCAGATTTAAGCTGTTTAAGGAGTTTAACTAGTGAAAGTTTATCTAGTTTACCATCAAATTCATATTTGTTAACCCATTTCGTATAATACCTAACATTATCAGCACGCTGTAATTGCATGTATTTTGCGTCTTCGGTTAGGGGCAGATCTCGCGAGGTTTTAGTGCACTGATTACCCATGTCAAAGAAAATGTTACGTAACCCTTTTTTATCACATGATGTCAATTTCTTAGTTCCTGTTTACAGTTTATCTAGAATAACTGTCTACCTTATTCTGTTACCCTGATCTATGACAAAATATACAGTACTTCCTTTTGTCCCTGATCTGCAAAAACAAATCTTGACAACAATATACTGTAACCTAGTCCCTGATCTAAAACAGAAAAAAGGCAAATTCTTCCTACCTGAGCCTCCTGGTTTTGAAAACGTTCAAATTCCGCTCTTCGGCCACAGATCAGAAAGTGGCCAGCCTCTTTACACACGACAATTCAGTCGGAGGTCTTTTCATTCAAGAAGAACCATTTCGGTAACTTCTCCTGCGCAGTATTCGACCACCAATACGCTCTGATCTGCAGCTTACCAAGGGAATTCCATCTCAAAAGGACCATACTGTTAAATAAAATTAATAATTCAATACACAGGAGGTTCAGATTCAAAAGTTTACTAGTGTACACCAGGAGGCAAAAAAACATACAAGTACAGAATTTTGTCTGACATGATGCAGGAAGTACAGAATATTTTATAGTGTTTGCATTCAAGTTATGCCCACCTTACTGACGTGGTTAGTCACAAGGCATCTACATCACTTTTACTAACAGTATTCTATTCATCTAATAATGCTGATGCAGTACATTTAAAAAACTTTTCCTTTAGATACAATACGGCCTTGCTATCCAGCTGGTCAGTCATAATGTCTTTCTGTAAAGTTACTTCTTAAAGGTCTCATATCAGTTCGAATACAATAGCAGCTTCAGTCTTTTAATGCATGTCTTTGTTCTGTTACACTTTCTCACACAGCTGTGTTTTTATCTTACAAGGGCAAGTTACTCCATCAGGAAAGGAAGATTTAATTATTTACAAGGACAAGTTATCTTATCAGGAAGGAGCGGAAGATTTACACATTTAATTTCCTGACCCAGCAGATAATCACTTATGAAAAGCATAAACATTAAGCTTGCTGAGCTGGCAGCTGCCAGGGTCAGGGGTCAAAGCACACTGCAGTTTCAGAAGCTACTTGCATTTACACATGAATTTATCCCTTCTGTTATATGATTAATAGAATAAAATGCATTATAAACTACCTTGCTTTTAAACTAGCATTTCACATATATTTAAATACATATTTTTCTAACAAATAGCAAACACATAAATTAATGCTAATCCATGATTGGTTCCTTACAAACATTCATTCAGTCCAGGTGCAAATAATGCACCTAATTTAATTATCCATTTCTTTTCCTTTGAGTCCCAAAGGCCATGCCATCCAGCTTTATTAGCCCTATTTCCCATGATTTTATCAATTACTGTAAATCTAAATGTAGCATTGGGATGTTTAGTAGTATGATTGTACAATGCATTACTAGGTTTTATATTTCTGATCCCACTAAAATGTTCTGAAATCCGAATCCTAAAGGGTCTGGACATCTGTCCAACATAGAAGGCATGACAATTGCAGGTTGCTAAATACATAAGCCAATCTGTCCCACAATTCGCAAAAAAGGGAGTTTGGAAAATGTTACCCGTATTGCTACTGGAAAAATCCCTGGTTTTATTAATAGTCTTACAGTGGGTACAGTGACCACAAGGTGCACAACCTGTGAATAAGTCACCAACTATAGTCTGTTGTCCAGAGCCCCCGAATGCTGGTTGATATGCTTATAGTGGCTCAGCTGGGACCCAATGTTTCTCCCCCTATGGAATGAGAATGAGCACCTGTCCCCCAAAATGGTAGAGCAATAATCATCTGCCCTTAATATGTTCCAATATCTCTGGACAATATTAAGCAAAGTCTCCGTATTCCTACTATAAGTTGTCACAAGGCAGATGACAGATTGTTGGCTGGTCCCTTGTTCTTTATATTGTAAAGTATCATGTCTGTCTTGTGATGAGACCGTATTGCTAACACTCAAGACGTAACCCTTTGGGTACCCTCTCTTCCTAAATCTGGCGATAAGATCATCCCTATAGTGAACATAACTGTCAGGCTTGGAACACATATGTTTCATTCTAAGAAACTGGGACTTAAGGTATGTTTTTGCAGATGTGAGGCGGATAAAAGCTGGAGGCATGGAGAAGGAAATGTATTGGGGGTATTTCCTATATACCTGTATTTCTAAGGTATGATCGGCGTTCCTAGTAATCGATACATCAAAAAAATGATCCTATAAGAATGATAACTAGCAGTAAATTGAATACCCCAGTTGTTTTCATTAAGGTAACTTATGAATTCCTTCAGATAACAAGGTGAGTTTCTTCAGGCTATACCCCACCAGAAGTTACAGATCCGATTCAATAGTGATTTTGTTCTCTACAGGTCATACTATTTACAAACATTAGTATGGATCTAACTAAAATTTTTAAGGGCTTGTCAGCTGATAAGGATGATTTGGGTATTTTTGGTTTGGGCTTAGATGCCCAAACATGCCAAGAGTCTCTTCCCATTACATTAGAAGCCACTTGTGAGGCTCATTTTCAAAACCTAACTAAACATATGAGACCTTTGATAACTAATGTCTGGCATGCCAAACTATTTAAGGCATATTTAGCCAAAAACATGGCCCCGTGGGGTTTGAGGGTTCGCCTTCAGCCTTTTGTGTCCAGAATTGATGGTGAACTTATGGAACAATGGGCGGCAGCACAACAACAGGCATCCATGAGTTTTGTTAAAGTATTATAGCATATTATGAAAGAGTTATTGAATCAGACATGGTGGAAATCACTGGGCTATGTGAAACTACCAAAAAATTTGAGGGGCTACCAGTGTTTCAAAGTTGTCTTGAAAAACTAAATAGGGATTTGACCAATCTCGAACAATATTTGAGGTCCAAAAAGATCAGAAAATTTCAAAGGGACCTAGCAGATTATGATAAGGGGGTACAATTCTCCAGCAATAACAAACAAGTGAGGTTCAATGAGCCAACTAGAAAAGCGGGCAAACAGAAGAGACCCAGGTCACTTTTGAAAAGAACACCAGACTCTGGTTCTAATTATGAGACCTCAGGGGATGAATCATCATCTGTAACCGACCTCGATATACAGCATCTCGAGGACTCACCTGTATCTAAAAAAATCCACCCCTTTAGATGACGGCAGGTTAGAGGGGTAGGAAACACACCAGAAATAGGAAACATGGATGTCTTATTGGAATTAATGACTCAGAAATAACAACTCAGAATAATGTCCTGAATATTTCAAATGTATCACCGTCT
The DNA here is from genome assembly GCF_019279795.1 of Protopterus annectens. Classification (NCBI taxonomy): domain Eukaryota; kingdom Metazoa; phylum Chordata; order Ceratodontiformes; family Protopteridae; genus Protopterus; species Protopterus annectens. The sequence goes on along the minus strand of NC_056740.1, from coordinate 174,862,398 downwards.
GATGTACAAACAGAGATACTAACTAAGGGATTCAATTTCATTCCTGTTTTTTTTGTTTCAGAAGATCGCCTTGCTCAAGATATTACTGTTTTTTGCAGATGATTGAATTTAAGAAAGTTTTATAAGGATTCTGACAATAAGACATGTGAGGACAGGTTTCGGTATCATAGATCTAAGTTCACACCTCCCATGCATGCCAATGTTCTTATGTTCCAAACTGCTGTTCTGAAAGATTTACATTATAGCTATAGGGAATATGTATGTAAAGCCAATAATCTCTTGAAGACTGAACAAGCAGCTTTACGTGAATTGGTTGACAATAAAGACTTGGTCATCTTACCTGCAGATAAGGTGGGAGCAGTGGTGGTCATGAACTGGAAACAGTATAATGATGAGGCCATGAGACAATTGGGTGATGGACATTACTATATGAACATGCCCCTTGATTTTACTTAGAAATTCAAGAAGGAAATTGATCAGTTTTCGGCCCTAGCTAGGGAGGAAGGTGTCATTTCAGACCATGATTTGCAACAACTAATGGTCTCTGACCTCACAAATCAATACATCTGTTTCCTCCCTAAGATACATAAATACCTGCATCACCCACCAGGTAAACCTATTGTTTTGGGTAGGGGTTCCATTACTGAACTCTTATCACAATATTTAACTTTGAGGCTACAACTTCTACTCAAATGGGTATGCTCCAGACTTCGTGACACCACTGAGTTTCTTTAAATTATAGCTGATACACAACTGGAACCTGGCTGGTTACTCTGTACCCTAGATATGTCGGCCCTATACACGAATATACCACACTGGTCGGGTTTGGATGCCCTGCAGTACTGGCTAAACAGGTCAGGACTTTACCCCCCAGAAATAAATACTCTTATTATCAGGCTTGCTGAACACATACTAATTAAGAATGTTTTCTTCTATCATGATCAATGTTTTTGGCAAACTAAGGGGAATGCTATGGGGGCTTCATTTGCTCCCATTTATGCAGATCTATTTATGGCATATGTCAAGGAGCTCATAATTTATGATAGTTCCCATAATATTTACCTAAATGAAATTGACATCTGGAGGAGGTTCTTGGATGATTGCTGGATGGTACGGAGATCGGATGAGAGTTATCTGAAGGAATTCATAAGTTACTTTAATGAAAACAAATGGGGTATTCAATTTACTGCTAGTTATCATTCTTATAGGATCATTTTTTTGGATGTATTGATTACTAGGAACGTCAATCATACCTTAGAAACACAGGTATATAGGAAATAACCCCAATACAATTCCCTTCTCCATGCATCCAGCTTTCATCCACCTTACATCTGCAAAAACATACCTAAGTCCCAATTTCTTAGAATGAAACGTATTTGTTTCAAGCCTGACAGTTATGTTCACTATAGGGATGATCTTATCGCCAGAATTAGGGACAGAGGGTATCCAATGGGTTATGTCTTGAGTGTTAGCAATAAGGTCTCCTCACTAGACAGGCATGATACTTTACATCATAAAGAACAAGGGACAAACCAACAATCTGTCATCCGCCTTGTGACAACTTATGGTAGGAATATGGAGACTTTACTTAATATTGTCCAGAGACATTGGAACATATTAAGGGCGGATGATTATGTCTCTACCATTTTGGGGGACAGGTGCTTGTTCTCATTGCATAGGGGGAGAAACATTAGGTCCCAGCTGAGCCACTATAAGCATATCAACCAGTATTCGAAGGCTTCTGGACAACAGACTATAGTTGGTGACTTATTAACAGGTTGCGCACCTTGTGGTCACTGTATCCACTGTAAGGCTATTAATAAAACCGTGGATTTTTTCCAGTAGCAATATGGGTAATGTTTTCCAAGCTCCCTTTTTTTGTGAATTGTGGGAAAGATTGGCTTATTTATTTAGCAACCTGCAGTTGTCATGCCTTCTATGTTGGACAGACGCCCAGATTCCTTAAGAGCTGGATTTCAGAACATTTTAGTGGGATCAGAAATAAAAAACCTAGCAATGCATTGTACAAGCATACTACTAAACATCCCAATGCTACATTTAGATTTACAGTAATTGATAAAATCATGGGAAATAGGGCTAATAAAGCTGGATGACATAGCTTTTGGACTCAAAGGAAAATAAATGGATAATTAAATTAGGTGCATTATTTGCACCTGGACTGAATGAACATTTGTAAGGAACTAATCATGGATTAGCATTAATTTATGTGTTTGCTGTTTAAGGCACTACATTCTTTATTTTATTTCAACACTGAAGAAAGCTAGCATGTAATGTAGCCGAAACTGGTCTGTTTGTTGTGCTTTATTATCACCCAATAAAGGAGTACAGTTTGCCATTATCTGCTGGCTGAGTTTTGATTCTACAGCTAGAATTGACCAAATTAGAGGAAGGTTTATTCTTTTAACATGTGGGAATAAATGTATTAAAAAGAACCATAGATCTATATATGGTAAAACAATCTGTTAATAAAGTTTGCAACAAGTTATTAATATTTTCTCAGTAAAGTTTCAGTCATTCTTACATCGATTAATTTTCTTATTGATTTTATTCATACTTTGTGGTGTGTAGAATGATCTGTTCATAAACCTCCATGTGAAAATCTTCCATTTAAGAGAAGATGTTGTCTTACCAACTGATTCCAATATGTATAATTTATCTTGTTTATCATTGATTTCATTCTTAATTGAATAATAATAATTCTACAGCTTTCTGAACAACTATATGTTTTGTCTCTTATGATCCTATATATAAGAATGTTTACCTTTGTGTGAGGATTTGTGCTGTATAGTCAATCCCAAATAATCTATCAGAATGGTAGAATTTTGTCTTTCTAAAGGAGATATCAGATCAATTTTGTTTAATAAAAACTGTCTAAAGGCTTGAATATCTAACCAAATAGATTTATCTAAATCCAATTTTTGCATGAGTAAATCTATAGATTTAACTTTCCTGTCAGTTATCAACTGAAACCAAAAAATTAATTATTTTTGTTAAGCAATATGTTTTTATTTGGATCAGATGATAATAGCAGCTCTTGTGTAAAAGTTATGGGAAACACAAAAAAAACATACCTTATACATAGGGTGCTTAAATATAAAATTTCTCTAAACTATTAGGGTATTAGAAATGTAATTTGATGTAAATTTTGATGTAACAAAAGAAGTGAAGTAATCTTTTATAATCCATAACATGGGGTTATTTAATACATCTGTTTTGTATGTCTGCGGTTTTTATAATTAATTTTGCACTTATTAATTCCCAGTAATTTTTCTACTTGGCTGAATAAGAGTTCACTAACATATATATAATATAGTTTTGATTATGGAAGAAATTGAATATAGTTCTAAATCTGGAAATGATATTCCTCCTTTAGTCCAACTATTTAAGGGATATTTAAAAGCTATCCTTGGCTTTTGAGTGTCCAAATAAATCTTAATAACACTAAATTTAATTTTTTAATTAAGAATTTAGAAGGTAATAATAAAATAGACTAAATGATGACTAGGATCTTGGGGAGAATTATCATTTTAATAATAGTTAGTCTTTCATTATGAATTTTATGAATGGTATGAAATCTGAAACTCAAATGTCTGTCATTATTTTCTAACTTCAATCTTTAATGATTTGCCACTAATTTGCCAGAAAACCACAATTTTATGAAAAAAACAGACCAAATTTTATGCAAAAATATAAAATAGCCACACATTATAGCTGGGAACCTGTCAAAGAAGGGACACATTTTTAATATTAGTGCTGTTAAGTTGAGCAGCTGATGAAATAAGAGAATATATATGCATTTCTGAAATAAAAGTAATCTATAACTCTGATCATTAGAATTATTTATTAATTGTAAACCCTTCACATTTTCTTCCAGAATTGCCATTTTGCAGAGGGATTATTAGTGGAAGAGCAACATTATGAGCCAAAATTGGGGACAGTTGAGAGGTTAGGATAAACCTAATTCTATACAGCGATTTATTTATACGTACCTCTCAACCTCTTAATGCAGGAAATTTGGACAAGGCCAAATATATTGGGGGAATATACAGACAGTACTAAAAATTGCTCTTGTATAAACTTAGACAGTTGATAGAATAACAGGTCTTACTTTAGCATGCATTTTTTGAAGGGTGCGAAGTCTGAAACTCAGTGTCTGTCATTATTTAGTTACTTCATTCCTAAATGATTTGCCAGAAAACCACAAATTTTATGAGCAGCAAATCAAAAATAAGAAACAAATATCTATTCATCCTATGAAAATCTGGACAGCTAACAGGTATAGTTTAGCTGGGGCTGTCTTTGAGTTTGCCACCCTACCCCCCTCACAAAATCATGGTTGAGTGGGGCTTCCCCCCTGCAGCCATTCCAAAGTCCCATTACTTGGTTATTTCACCCCATTTACCATAAACACTGTAATGTGCATACTGCTTTACTTCTACAATGATTTGGATTTAATTTAAAACTTTTATTTTACATTATATAGCACAAACACTAATAGACATCTGATCTACAAAGCAATGCAGTCTCACAATGAAAATAGACTTAGCATTAAAACGTCTCTGCCCTTGAAACTTACATTCATTGAAACAGCATTGAAACCCACATTCAAAGAAAACACATCTGGACAGTGGCAGATAAAGATTAACTTTGCACTGTTTTCAAATCATAGGCCCCTTGCACACAAAACATATATGTGTTCTTTGATACACCTTCCTGACTGTATTAAATTATATTCATTGCATAACACAGTACAGTTGTTAGAGGGCATTTTAAATTTATTGTTTTGAACATTTTTCCAGATAACAATGAAACACAATGCATGCACCAGTAATGACAAAACTGCCCAATTCAGAACATTTCCATTATAAAAGTCTACTTAGACTTCTACAATCCACCAGTATCAGTAAATATGCATAATCTCTGCAGAAGTAAAAGTCATCTAAATAATTCCACATTAAAGAGATCTGTAATTAATGAAGAGGTTGCTGCTAGCAAACAACTTTATATTTCATTGTTCCATCTACAAATAAAGTGCCTGTTGCCCTTGAGGAATACATTGCCTATGTTACATTAAAAAAATGGTAAGCTAGTAATACTGCAATAGGGAATGAATGGCAAACTGATAACAGGTTCATATTTACTAGGTATCTCTGCCAAAGAGGACATTCTCATGACTGCAGCATCCATCCCCTTTAAAAGTACAACACAGTACAGTATCAGCAATGCATCTACATACTGTGGGAGTAAAACCCACAACCTTCTGCATCAAAAGCAAGTACACTACCTGTTGTGCTACTAACAATGCAAGCAGACTCAGAATAAGCAGCACTGAACTTCTCTTCCCCTGAAACTCTTAGCTCCTTATAAAATCCACTCAACACTCAACTGTATTTCTCAAACTTGTAGCACATGAGCACATGAAATCTGGAAAAAGACAAAATTAATTGTGGGGGGGACGGGGGATGGGACAAAAGCCCAAAAAACAGGGACACATTTTAAACATTGCTTGTATAATCTTGGAAAGTTGCTAGAATAAAATGCTATGCTACCACCATGTATTTCACTGCCACACCTTGAACTCAGGACCCTGTGCACTGCAGTCATAGCAACATACCACTATGTAAAAGCAGCTGTTTCTTGAAAGACAGGAAGACTGAAACTTAAATAGTTATCATTTAGTGAATTCACTTCTCACCATAGCTCTCAACCTCTTAGCACAAAACACCTGGACAAAGCCAATAATGGGGGAATACACCCCCAAACATATTCAGTGAATTCAATTGTCACCATAGCTCTCAACCTCTTAACACAAAAAAACTGGAGAAAGCCAATAATGGGGGAATACAACCCACAAATAGGAACAATTTTCAAATATTGATCTTATAAACTTAGAGATTTGCTAGAATAAAAAGTTTTGCGTTACCATGTACTATCTGAAGAATATGAAGCTTGAAATTCAATTGTCTGCCATGATTTAGTGAATTAAAAATTCAGAAAACCAGAGATTTTATGAGAAACAGAACAGAACAAAAATATGAGGCAAAACTCTGAACATTTTCCACAAGTGGTGATGGGTAGGGAATTCAGGCTCTTGCTACCTGCACCAAAGGTACATGGTTTGAGCCTGAGTTATTCTCTGTAGCCCCCAGTTATAGTTAACTGGGGCATTTCACACACACACTTCTGTTCTCTGTTTCCTGTGAATGCAAACTTACACACACACACCAGTACCTATGCCCTTCAAGCATGCATGTGCTAAATCCAGCCTGCAGTTATGAGCACCGACAGTCTGCAGATGTTGCAGTCTGATCCCCTTCCAGTCTATGCAGTTGTAACTGCATAGACTTCTGGGGCATCTGTAGACTGATGCCTTCTTTCCTAATGCGGACTGGTTAAACAGTAGTACGGATTCAAGTTCTGAGCATGCATGCGTGGAGATCTGGCACTTGCTAAGTTACTTTTTATTTTGTTTCTTCTTATTTTTACAGCTGGGGGGCTGCAGTCCTGCAGTCCAATAGCATGAGCAGCCACTGACATAGTTAACCAAGTTATAATCCTATACAAAATCAGTAAGTTAAATGGGAAAGGAACACTTTACATTAAAATATGTAATACACATACCCATTTTGTAAACTCCTTAAGGAAGTTAGTGGCATGCATCATACAGATATTGTCACCCACCCAGGGACTGTAAGACATTTTCCATTTGGGGTCAGGTATAACAACCTCCCACTCCCACCCAGGGCATGCATCTGTGCAGTGCATACCCCTCTTACAATTTTCCTCTATAACAGCCAGTTCAACTTTTTTGCTTTAGCTGCCTTAGTCTGTTTGCATCATATCATTTAGGGATCTGTTTTTCAGCTAGACATTACAGGTCCTTCAGAATATTCTATGGTTTTTGAAGTTCATTTTACTGATTGCAGCCACCATAACACCTATTCCATCTGTCCTTCCTATCAATGATTATGATCACATACAGTATCTCTCAGTAGTTTGCCTGAGTATATCTCTATAGATTCATCTCTATGAACTTAAAGATTAAAATTCCTAATACGAATGAGCTCTTGAATGGCATGTTGAAATGCTTGCCTTACGTCTCCCCAAGATCTAAGCATATACAAAAGTATAGATGTTTTCCTACCAGACTGCCTAAACACTGTCTACATATTACATGATTAGTTCTGGCTCTTTCTCTAACACAATGTTGTTTTGCCCACACGGTCACCTTCTTAGCTGGAAGTGATACACTGATCATCAAATCTTGTCTTTTGTAAGGTTCTGCTAGTTGCTAGGTGTAGTATTATAAGGAATTTAGAAATATGTGGGGTTGTATTTGACTTTTAATTTCTGCACATATAATTTGCTATATGATTCTCCATTTGTTTCATTTACTTTGTGGACATAGTTTGTACATCTGTTTTCCTTTCCAACAATATTGTTGCTTTAAGTTGCCTTCTACTACTTATGCATTCAAAGGTGTGCTGCACTAAAATGTCTTCTTGCAAATGGTGGATGCAAAGGCTTGCTTCTTGCTTCTTTACCTTCATTTCCCAGTATGCCAGTATTATTTATATTGTACAACCTACCTCTGATAGTTTATAATAAATGATTCTCAGCTCCATGTGAAGAAAATATTTTCTTCTCTTTCACAAGAGTTCTGTTCTAACCATTATAACAAATAGATGCCAGAATAAAATGTATTGTTTTGAGACACTTCTCCAAATCCAGACATATTGACAGCGTTTGGATAGATCAGTATTCGTCTGCCACAGTCTTCCCTCTCAGTCTCTCCTGGTCTGTCTCTCCAGTTCATTTCAGTTCAATTCAATTCAGACATCCAAATTCTCTTTGAACTATATTATTAGCATGAAAAGATCTACTGCCATCTTCAAAAAAAAAAGCTACTTACTAGACTAATCACAAGTTGCAAACCTAATTTCATGCAAGTAAATGAAGAAAGACATGCAGTAATTCTAGGATGCCCCGTGGTACGTTTCTACAGCTGTATACACTTAGCACCATTTCTTTTTTGTCTCTCTCTGTCAGTTTTGCAAAAGTCTGCAATGATCAGCTTGATATGTGCATTACTTAACCTTTGAACTAGCAAGGCTGTTTTTCATTTTATTGCCATTTGATTGCTGTGATAGGTGACAGTTATTTTTAAAACTGCAAGATCTACAGTTTTCTATCATAAAAAGTCCAGGCATCATATATATTTTTATTAGAAGGCCATTGTTTTTTTTCTTTACTAGCAAGAGTTTATTCATATCTTGTTATGTCACAGAACTATTTTCTGGAATGTGAATAAACTACTGTTTCTGCATGCTAACATTGTGCCGAATGACTTCAGGAATGTATTTATCTATGCTTCTGTTAAATACATAACAAAGTGTAGTTTATGCAAACATTGCAGAAACATCATATAATTTTTATTTTGTTTATTTGATCAAATAAATGTATTTGGACAGAATTTAAGGCAAAAAATTGTGAGAGTACATTATCCATGGAAAAAATAATAACAAAAAAATGCAATACTAAATAGATAAACATACCCCCGGATTCATGAAGCTCGGCGCAAGGCCGGTGTAAGGCTTGAGCTGGCCGTGCGGCATATATATGGAGTAGTAGCTCCATATGCATATTAATGAAGGCGTGCAGCCACCACAGCCACATGCATAGGAAACGTGTGCGAGTGCATGGGGCGTAACGAAGATGCGGAGGGAGGCGTGTCAATGTCGGCTGTCGATGAGCAACCTAAACTGCTGAATATTATAGTCCGCCTGCAGTAATAATCACACCTATCAATGTCCGTGGAGACTGAAACGTATACAAAGCATGCAAGATAGTCCCTGTGAACAGAAAATGAAGAAGCAAACACAAATGCACGATAGGGAACAACAGGTCCCTACCCTTGAACAAATGACAGAAAAAACGTGTGCCCATAGCCCAACATAGTGTTGATAGCTATACCATGCGGAAGTGAAACATATCATATGCTAGGGCGCCGCCAGGAAGTACGTCCAGTCCAATGGAGAGAGTCACCAGCTGACCCATAATGTGAGGGAGGGTACATAGCTGTGCAGATGTGTTTATAACAAAATACATGAGGAGAAATGTAGATATATGTAATGACTGTATGTCCGAATCATATCCCACAAGGGATGTAATAGTCACATACAAAAGGTATGTCTGTATCCCACATAACAAATGTGATAGGGAATAGAATACACATGTAAATGAATCAGGGGCATAGAAACAGCTACAACAATAAGGACACATGTAGGCCGAAAGGAACAGTATGACCCGTACCATCGACTAAGAATACCACCTGTCCCACTTTGCGAGCGACAGTACCACTGCGGCCAGATGTGTCCCGACACAAGCTTGTAAACATGGCAAATGTGCAGAGATTAAAGGACATAATTATCCCTCAGACGTCATGTAATAGTGGCATTAAACAGTTGTTCTCCACACGTATATTACATAAATGTCATAAGAAAAAGAATAAGCCACTGAAATGCTACAAGACTAAAGCTTAGATATAGTCAAGAGTTGTAAGTTCTATCTGCCGAACTGACCGTGGGTATGTGTTGGCATGTAAAATGTGTTGTGTCCACCACAAATGTTACATCGTGGCCAATTGAAAAGGTGGAAACAGTACCGTAGACTGTGGGGAGGCATTGTCCACAAGAATCGGATATGTGGAAGGGATAGCATGGACATAGGAAAAGGTGCCAACCCCCTAATGAGTACAACAGGTCTGCAAAACCTGAGAGTCATCGGTAGAAGCCAAACTAGTATGTGACACAGCCGAACGGGTAGTACCCGGGTATACCAACTAAGTAATGAAAGTGAAGTATGGGCATGTACCCATGTGTGTGAGGTATAGCACGTGGGAAGCAAACATGGCAGGGTAGTCCACACAACCATAAAGGTACCCGGCACCTGTAGGGCAGTCAATGTGCTACTCTGGCTGTGTCATGGCCCAACAACAAAAGTAGTGAGCTATCGGATGTGAGTAATCTGCATGTGAGGGGTGGATGGGTAATGTTAAAACCCGCAAAGGCGATACTGTGTCATATGCAGAAAAGGTGAACCAGAGGTATAGGAGGGGGCAACGGGTGAAGTGGACATAAACACAAACACATGGAGAAACAGCTGCAAGACAAGCAGACAGGCCATAGTGTAGAACACAATCCCACAAACATATGTATCATGTAAATGTGCGATCAAAATGTATAGATATATCACCATCACATACCCACAGGTTGGTCCTGATGGAACTAGCCATAACAAATGCAACACACTGGCTGCATAATGGGCTACCCAGCATACCCTCCACATCACACAACCCACCCCCATAACAGAACGTCCACCAAATCCACCCGTACGTGGCCCACTGGTTCGTTGCAGACACAGCTACACATACCGACCCCTACGCATATGTAGTAGGTATAGTCACCCTAGGCAGTGTCAGGATAGCAAACCATGTATTCCCTGCATGTTAAACCCCCTGCATATTTTCATAAAGCCAAAATACATTTCGATATCATTTCTTTGTGGAATGGTCCAATTTCTGGAATATCCCTTACGGGATAAGTAACCTGTGTAAATAGTAGAATGGGTATGACGACAAGGTGTCCAATCCTGTACATATCTGGACACAAGTCAGAACGTGAAGTAGAGGTCCAAGACACTGTCCAGACCTGAGTGGTCATGCATAACCTAGTACCCAGGATAAAACACCTTCCTGTGACGCACGTGCCCCACACAAATATGCGGGAGAATATATTGCACACTCGCATAGTGGCAAACGGCAGAAGGGTGAGGAAGACACCCGACATTAACAGGATAACCATGATGAAGTGTGAGGGATACCTAGTGTGTGCTGGCGTGACCAACAATACCTGACAACCTGTGTGAACTAGATATCTGGACAGAGCCGTGAATACAAGTGAGACAAAGGTACAACAGCAGGTACAATATGCAAAGATAGCTGTTAGAAGTTATTCATGTATGTGCAGTCTGAGTACCCGGGAAGTCCACTTGATGAAGAAGTGCCCAGTAACAGCGGAGGCCCGGGTAGAAAAGCTCCACAAGCAATACAAGGAAATAAAGGCTACATAATGTTAAAGGTAAAATACAAGAGTAAAAGGCATACAGTCAGGAAATACACATGCAGAAAATGTGCATAATAAGACAGTGCAAGTCCAGAGTTTTGTAGTGGTAATACAGAAATTTACAACAATGACATACTTGGAGTCAAGTGAGTGTCAACTAAGTCTGGTTAAGCTGGAGGGTAGAGAGGAGCACAAGTATGGAGAGCTCAGAGGAGTGAGATCCCTAGAATGTATAACAGGTGCAAGCAGGAATATATCCATGTGGATGGATAAACATAGATATATCATATAATGACAGTTTGCACAATGACATTAATGTCCAGAGTATGAAGTCTGAAACTCAACTGTCTACCAGCACGTCCCGACATCTGTCCCTGATGCCGAGCTACTGCTGTGCCAGAACACAACAGCGTATTACAGAGGTTCGTACCATATCACTCAACTGTCCAGATATTTGCAGAATGACCAGAATGTTGGCTCATATTGTTGTGTGCCTCCGACTATCTGCGTCTGTCCACTAAATAGGTGTGGATTGATGTCACGAAATAATGAGGATTAAGTATAACACTCCACATCCCACAGAAGAGTCATGATAATGCAAAACCTAGTATTCTATCAATGTTATAAGCTTGTAAGGAAACTAGTTAAAATGTGTCCTTCTTACTCTCCCCATCATGTAGGGTTTGCGCAGATTTGTTGCTCAAAGAGGTTGAGAGGTATGGTCCATACATATGTACAGTAACAACCCATGACATTTGTGTAATGTACAACTGCATACCTGTAGTCACAGCATGTCCAAGAAAATAATCTCCGTATGAATGAATACAGGTAATAGTCAAATGTGAATGGGAACCCCCCCCCCCCCACCGTGGAGTATGGACCGTAACACCCCACCCATAATATGTACAGTCAACAAAATAAGCTCCTGATAGGTGCACAAACACATGTGTCTATAAATACAGGTAAAATGTTCATAATAGGGAGAAGCTCCCTGTCCACATGCTTCATCTGACATTTGAACTCGGCCAGGGAATTTCCGTTCACCAGGCGGACAAGCCTATACCGAAAGCACTACATGAACATCCTGACAATCAGAAATGTGTATGTGATACGACTATATGCCCTGGTGTTCTGCATATCCTCGGAGTGATTAACAATGCAGCTGGGGTCCACAGCAGTAGGCAATAGGGAATGTGTAATATGTAGTACCACGTGTCTCACAGCAGGGGAATGGATGCCTGTGTTGTAAGTGAAGCGGTGAGACATATGTCGATGTAGCTAAGTACTATGGGTATGCATATCAATGAGGCAGAACAGCAACAGAATACTGTTTCCGGCATCCGTCCAACGTGAATGCAGTCCCGGTTGACCTACGACCACTGCATATATCCCTGTAAAGTGTAATGAATGCGTTCGTGCTGTACACACAGTTAAATACATAAAGGTGAACGTGTGTTTCACACCAGTCCGTAAACCAGACTACAGATAAGTAAGTGTTACGGTCAGAAGTATGAAAGGCCGCGCAAGCACACATATCTATTAAACAGATGTAACCCACAACATGTATATGCAAGTGCGCCTGTGTGTGTGTGATCCGCTCACAGCATAGTAAATGAATGCTGTTTCCCCCACATTATATATACATGGCTCAAACCTGTTAACCCCGTAAAGTTTGAAACCAGACAAAGCCATGCAAACTACTGGTACAAATAGGGACAATCCCCAGATATGTGCCAGAACAAACATAGAAAGTGGATAGAATAACGGGTGTGTCAGTAGCATGGATTCTCTGAAGGGTATGCAGTCGTAACCTGAACTGCTTGCCAGTATTTCCCAATGTAAGTCTTTAATGAAATGCCACTAAATTGCCAGATAGACACAAGGTTATGAAAAACACACCGAAGATAAAGAGGCAACCAGCAGTACATTCTGCGACAATCTGTACAGTGGAAAGGTATGGTATGGATATAGATATATGTGTATACACATAATCCACAGACGTAAACCAAAGCAAATTATGAAATGAGGACTGTACATGTATATATGTATACACAACAAACATATGTCCCGTAGATATGACATATGTACATAAATAGGCCACGGCATAGCTATTATGGGTAGACAAACAGACATGCACGAAAGGTGAATAAACCGCTGCATTCAAAACCATTGGCCAGAAAGTGACAGTCCAGCAAGTTCTACACTTTAAACATGAATATAGGTGTCCATTGCAGGACCCCAAAAATTGATCCATACGTAGTGTCAGCCATCACTGACGCAAAAGAAGTGACCTCAGCAAATACGATATAGCTGTACATGCAACAGTTGCAGGTGCAAGGGTAATAACACATGTGTCGATAGAATGTATGACGTACGAACTGATATCCGGAGAGTGGGGAGTGCTTATAAGTGTCTCCACACTTTAGTACCGCTCACATTAAACATGTGTAATGGGTACTGTGGAGGGGTGTCAGGTATGGGAATCATTGGTATGCAGAAATGGGCCTAGGTGTTGTTTGGCACAGATTTATTAGGTCCGCCCCATGGGAGTGATGTGGGTATAGCACACGCCTATATTCCCAATAATGGGGCAAACCATCCACTGGATATTGCGTAAACCATTGTGGGAATATGCAGGGCCCTATATCAGTGTCATGTAGGCGATTATCATGGATGGACATGCGTACGACCAAGATGGTAACCATACCTGGCAAACTGTCTGAATAAGACAGCTGCACTAAGGCATAGTACATGAAATACAAATAGGGACTATATTAGATATACCCCAGACAAAGTCAGAACATTGATAGAATACTGGCGTAGTCAGGAATACGAATGTTATGAGTGTTACTAATCATGACATAGAAATGTCAGTCACTATTATCTAACCGCACAGTTCGTAATGCCTTGCCAGTAATTTATCAGAAAGGCACATTATTATGACAAATATAACAAGAGCAAAGTTCAAACATCAGGGTGTTTACCCATAATGTGTACAGGTGAGAGGTATGAAGGTAACCTGTCCAAAATACATGTACAGAACTAGTGATACTAGGTGGAAAGGTGAGAAGAAAGACGTCAGGACAAATGACAAAACATGTACAAGTCATAAGCATGTACTCCGACAAATGTGAATGACAACGTATGCCCTGTGAAAGTCAGTGTGGAAGGTTAATAGACTCAAAAGAAATGTGTCCCTCAGTGTGTCATGCAGTGTCACCGTTACAATGTCCAGTCACCCATACTCGTACGTGAGCTCTGCCACTGACGGAAAGCGCAAATACCGGCGTACACATAAGGTACATGATAGAATAATTAGTGTGGATAAGCAGCTGTTGGCCTTTGTGAGGAATACAACCCTCTGGGTGGGTGTGTCCTGCAAAATAAATGTAATGGCATCTGGCCTGTGATGCCGCCATACCGTGTGTGTATTGGTGTCAGAAAATTGATATCTTGTATCAGACATATACTCCGCAACTGTACAGATTTACGCAGAATGTACAGAGTTTTGCCTCATATGTTTGGTGTGTTCCTCTTAAAATCAGTACCATTCTGGCAAATTCCTGAGAACTGAAGTCATTAAATAATGACAAACAAGTATGTTTAAGACACCAAATCCGTCAGAAAAGTCATACTAATGCAAAACCTATTATTGTGTCAACTATCTATGTTTGTAAGAGCGATATTTAAATTCTGCCCCTATGTGTCCCACTATCAGTTAAGGCTCTGTCAAGATATTTGCTCTAGGAGGTGGAGTGGTATGATCAGAAACAGATACATGTGTGAGGAAACAGCATTATCGACTGCAAGATAACTCAGAAGGTATGAAAAGCGCTGCAGTAGGACGTTCAGTACTGTCCGCAGGTATGTGCTGACATGTCAAATGACACAGCAGTGTACATGAAGTACCTATAGGGCTGTCACATTTACAAATGATGACAGTGGGACATACCCACAGCCATGCACACAGCACAAATAGACATACACACAGCAAAACTAGGCCATGATACATGAAGCTTCCGGCATGTACGAGTAGAGTGAGAGTACAGCAAGGATAGATGTCTGCCAAGCTATACAGCAAAGGCCTGTAAGGGCATGTAACACTGCCCATAACATGAACGTTGCACGGACAATGTTGGGATTTGCAACATACTCCATTGGTATGTGAAAGCTATGCAAATATGCGATACATGAAACAGTCAGCTGTCCATGCAAGACAGAGTTATTTGCAGAAATTATATATATATATATATATATATATATATATATATATATATATATATATATATATATATATATATATATACATATATATATATATATATATACATATATATATATATATATATATATATATATATATATATATATATATATATATATATATATATACACAGACATACACACACAGACACACACGTGGCAGGGTTGTGAGCAGAACACGAACGTAACCACTGCACCACACAACAAAATTACGCAGTGACAGAACGTGCAACCGTGATTAGTAGATCACGGAAATCACACAGGCATA
Source organism: Protopterus annectens (assembly GCF_019279795.1). NCBI lineage: Eukaryota > Metazoa > Chordata > Ceratodontiformes > Protopteridae > Protopterus > Protopterus annectens. The sequence goes on along the minus strand of NC_056740.1, from coordinate 174,846,723 downwards.
TGTCTAGCCTGTAGACAGCGGCATCAAAGGCAAAGATGCCGCACAGATGTTATGGTGAGTGAACACTGTAAAAGCAATGTAATGTTGTCATGCAGCTGGAAACACACACTTGGCAGAACTGGGAGTTGAACATATACCTAACTACCCTATCATACTACAGCATGACGCATTTACAGAACGTGCTACCGAGATTACTAAACACAGCAGTCCCACAGGCATTCTTCTAGGTGCGTGTCGACATCTGCAAAGGCAAAGATGTCAGCAGGATATATCTGTGGTGTGAAGCGTCTAAAAGCATAACCTGAGTCCCCAGGTGGAAGGGAGCATGCGCACACACCCACACACACACTTGGCAGAGCTGGGAATCGAACTTACACCTAACTACCTTATCACACTACAGCATGACGCATTTACAGAACGCGCTACCGAGATTACTAAACGCAGCAGTCCCACAGGCATTCTAGGTGCGTGTCAACATCCGCAAAGGCAAAGACGTCAGCGGGATATATCTGTGGTGTGAAGCGTCTAAAAGCATAACCTGAGTCCTCAGGCGGATGGGAGCATGCGCACACACACACACACACACACACACACACACACACACACACACACTTGGCAGGGTTGGGAATCGAACTTACTCCTAACTACCCTATCACACTACAGCATGATGCATTTACAGAAGGCGCTACTGAGATTACTAAACACAGCAGTGTCACAGGCATTCTTCTAGGTGCGTGTCGACATCCGCAAAGGCAAAGACGTCAGCAGGATATCTCTGTGGTGTGAAGCGTCTAAAAGCATAACCTGAGTCCCCAGCTGGACGGGAGCATGTGCACACACACACAAACACACCTGGCAGGGATGGGAATCGAACTTACACTTAACTAACCTATCACACTACAGCATAACGCATTTACAGAACGCGCTACCGAGATTACTAAACACAGCAGTCCCACAGGCATTCTTCTAGGTGCGTGTCGACATCCGTAAAGGCAAAGACGTCAGCAGGATATATTTGTGGTGTGAAGCGTCTAAAAGCATAACGTGAGTCCCCAGCTGGATGGGAGCATGCGCACACACACACACACACTTGGCAGGGCTGGGAATCGAACTTACACCTAACTACCCTATCACACTACAGCATGACGCATTTACAGAATGCACTACTGAGATTACTAAACACAGCAGTCCCACAGGCATTCTTCTAGGTGCGTGTCGACATCCGCAAAGGCAAAGATGTCAGCGGGATATATCTGTGGTGTGAAGCATCTAAAAGCATAACCTGAGTCCCCAGGTGGACGGGAGCATGCGCACACACACACACTTGGCAGGGCTGGGAATTGAACTTACACCTAACTACCCTATCACACTACAGCATGACGCATTTACAGAACGCACTACCGAGATTACTAAACACAGTAGTCCCACAGGCATTCTTCTAGGTGCGTGTCAACATCCGCAAAGGCAAAGATGTCAGCAGGATATATCTGTGGTGTGAAGCATCTAAAAGCATAACCTGAGTCCCCAGGCAGATGGGAGCATGCGCACACACACACACACACACACACACACACACACACATACACAGACACACACACACACTTGGCAGGGCTGGGAATTGAACTTACACCTAACTACCCTATCACACTACAGCATGACACATTTACAGAACGCACTACCGAGATTACTAAACACAGTAGTCCCACAGGCATTCTTCTAGGTGCGTGTCGACATCCGCAAAGGCAAAGATGTCAGCAGGATATATCTGTGGTGTGAAGCGTCTAAAAGCATAACCTGAGTCCCCAGGCAGATGGGAGCATGCACACACACACACACACACACACACACACACACACACACACACACACACACACACACACACACACACACACACACACACTTGGCAGGGCTGGGAATCGAACTTACACCTAACTACGCTATTACACTACAGCATGACGCATTTACAGAATGCACTACCGAGATTACTAAGCACAGCAGTCCCACAGGCATTCTTCTAGGTGCGTGTCATCATCCGCAAATGCCAGGACGCCGGCAGGGATTGTATAGAGAGTGTACGATCAGACATAGTACTGTCCCACGGTAGATGTACACAAACACATGGCAGTGGTGTACTCGGGGCAACTATACATGTATGGAGCACTACAACAACAATACATAGACACAGTATGCACCACAGACAGTACACCCTTCAAGATAGTCACCTAGTGTGTACTCGGTAGGCATCCATCCTGACATTGAAGACGGAAATCTGTTGCCTGGATGACCACCATGGCAATACAGGATGTCAACGGCCATGCCCATGCACAGAGGGACATCGCCGACACAAGGTGTCACTGGCCATGGCCGCACACCTGGTAATATACGTCAGTTCAAACTGTAATGTGTGTCGATCTACACAACGGTGTACTGGGCATGCTCACACGCTTAGCTTTTGCAAAGGGCCGTCTTGCATGCAGATGGAGTGTAAACATGGAAGGTCTCAGTTTGGACTGTACCGTGTGTCCATCTACACACCTGCGTACATGGACTGTACTGTGTGTCCATCTACACAACAGCATACTGGGCATGCTCACACACTTAGCTGTTGCAAAGGGCTGTCGTGCATGCAGATGGAGTGCACACACAGAAGGGCACAGTACAGAAGGGCACAGTAAGGTATAACTGTCCTCACGCACAGGGCGGTCACACACATGCAGCGACCTGTACACACACAGCTGCCATCACAGCTGCCACAGGTGCAGGTCACACATGTACACACTGCAGTGTACACTGTAGCTGTCAAGTCATCACCATGTCGTCGGTGCAGCAATACGCAGCCTTACAGTACCACAACACCATGTGACACATGACCACTGGGCTGTACAGAGTTGTACACCAGCTGTGCAGAGTACACATGTACCGACAGGGATCCAACAAGTGTTATGCATTGCAACGATCCCAGTATACATGAACAGGTCAGCTCAAGACATACCATGGCCCTTACACAGCTGTGACACGTGACTGTTGCTGTACACCAATGAACACATGTCTGGATATATCATACATGTGATTATGTGGATGTGTGCATGGACTGTACACACAACACATACATACATAGCATAGCCTTTGCTGTACCTCGTGCATAACAGTGGCCTAAGCAATGCTACGCATGCAAATGGAAGGTGGGTCCATGTCTGTTGAATGCTCACACTACAGGGGGTAGCAATGTTGACCAGGACACATACCCTTGTACTGGTCGCCTGTGACACCCGTGATATCATACCACAGTCCATGTGTTATGTATGTCAACACACATGTCCAACAATAGCAATGCACACAAACATGGCAACAGGAGACACATGTGACATCTGTACTGTGCATGCAGCAACCATGCATGTGCAGTGGCCAATGTCCATAACATAGTTGCACCTAACTACGACATGCAGTCGCAATGCAGCACCATCATTGACACCTGTATACGGTGACATACACACAGCACGTATGGAGGGATGTGTGTACATTAAGTGGTGAACCACCTGTGTAGATGTATGTGTGCAGGGGGTGGCTCACAGTTGTGTCACACACCATCCTATCATGCCATGTGCATACAGTACGCTATGTCACTGTTACGTGACGGTGCTGACATAATGCATACACAGCGGACAGGTGTTACCAACTATATGTCACATGGCACCTGTAACACCTACAACCTCCCGTGAGCATATAGCAGCACAATTGCCAGACATAGCGTTGGTACACATAATGCAATAATACCGCTGCATGTCTATCAAACGTGTCATCATATGTTAGGTGTATCATTCCCAGCACTGCCATGTGTGTCTGAATGTGTGACCAGAGATGCCACATATCGTGGGGACTATGTCCCAGTTGTTACACATCCCTGTACACCGTTGTAGAGATCTGTACATACGTCAGTGTGGGAAGCATGATGTCGGCCGGTGTGGTGCATCACACACGTCGGCTGTCCATATACACATGTGTGATCACCACAGTGTGTGTGTGTGTGTGTGTGTGTGTGTGTGTGTGTGTGTGTGTGTGTGTGTGTGTATGTATGTGCTTGGTGTGAGGGTGTATGCTAATATACAGTGAGAAATTATCACTAACCCCACGTGGTGACTAACCCGTAATGGTGATGCAGTGCACTACCCTGTTGATGCCATAGGTCCCAGCCATACTGGCTACCTGTGCATGTTCCTTCTCTGTGACACATCGTGTGGGTGCATAGTACTGTGAGGGTGATGACCACATAGGCAAGGGTCCCCACCTCTACACTATGGGGTGTGCATTATAGTGGTGTACACCCTGTGAATGTGGCCATGTTCCCGTACTGTTACAGGGTCCTACTGCTACACAGTGTGGCCTCCAGCTACCAAGTGACACCTCACATCATCATTGGCCAGACCGCTGTGTACAACTCCTGTACCATGTCACCATACCTGTAATGTGTCCTGCTATGTATGTCATGTCACTGTCCAGTGTAGCCTGTGGCACTGACCACATGTGTCAGGTGCAGTATATGTGCGGACATCTGTGTCATTTTGGTGTTTCCAACAGTCAGGTTGAGGGTACATGTAGCATGCTGATATTGTCAGACGTGCCTGTGAGTAATCCACAGTTACACGTGGGGGACTGCAAACACTGCAACCTGTAGGCACATGCAAGTACACCATAGGGGGGAACCAGGGTATCACAACCAACATGATGCTACAGATGTAACCGAGACACATACCGTGAACACATCACAATGCATGCTGCACCTGAACTACATGGTATGACCGGTGCATGTCGACAGTACACAACCTATGTCACATACACATCTCTCAGTATTCACACACAACCACTGCAACATACACATCCCTCACTATGCATACACAGGTAATATTACATACACCTCTCACTATTCTGTTCACCCTGTGCATCAGAATATTTGAGCATATCCCTGCACCGATGGTGTGGATGACAGGGATGCGGCACAGGCTTCATCATATGCACAGGGTGATATGTTTGCCAAGGGCATAGGCTGCACCAATGGATGACATCATGTGTGTGTGTAAGGGCCGGTGATTTGATTGGACATGTCTGTTCAGAATGCATGTGGATGTAGTGGAGCCCTACAGTTGTGTTTGCTGGGTGCGTGTATGTGTGTACACAGTTCTGCCATTTGTGTGGCCTACATGGGGTATAACTGATAGCTCCAGATTGTACAGACCAGGTTGTACAGCTCACTGTGTCCGTCCATGGCCACGTGACCTGTGCCTGCCTGGGGTTGCATGGACACTACCAGGTGGAGGTACAGAGTGGCTACTGTCCGATGACACATGTCCGCTGGAACCGTGTCCCCACTGAGGACATCCAGGGCCATGTCCATGTGGCCTGCTGTGTCCTGGTGTGGACAGCGCAGCACCAGCTGCACTGCTACTGCTACCGGCACTATGGGAGCAGGCATGTGAGGTGGCATGCTCACATCGACCTACACTAGGTGGTGCTGCTGGCCTACATCCACATGGCCTACGCCTCACTCCTACCAGATGTTCCAGCACAGACAGCTCACACTCGTGGATTGCCATGCCACGGTCAAGGATTCTGACCATGTCACCCAATCGCCTATCCAGAACATCAGCAATCTGCTGTTGAGCATTTGCCAATGCCTGGATGTTATCATTTAGGGTATGGATAGCAGCTCTCTGCAGCCTCTGCCCTTCTCTGTTCTGCCGTTCAGCACGTGCTTGTGCCGCCATTACAGTCTGGAACATGTGTCTGGTGATACCAGCTGCTGCGCTCTGTCCTACAGGTGCATGTCTGCCAGAGGTCCTCCTACGAGCAGCACCGGCCACATGCCTGTGTGGCACATCTGCAGTCATTACACTGACACCATTGTGTGTAGACACCTTCTGTAGCCACCACACATTCCTGTTCCATGCTAACAGATGCTGACTGTCCTTCCTCTATGGCCACTGGTGATGCGGTATGTTTTGGCAGCAGAACTGTGTGTGGGGAAGAGGGGACATAGCTGGGATGTTAACCATTGGCACAGATTCAGCCCCTGACAACCCTGCCTGTACCTCATGCATATGTTCATCACCACTAGTATCTGTGGGGACATTAACATCAGATGGACCGCAGGAGGGTAACACACCAACATCACCTGTGAATGCAAAGTACAATAGACACAGACACACACACACACGCATAGACACACAGAGACACACAGATACAAACACACACAGACACACAGACACACACAGACACAGACACACAGAGACACACAGACACACACACACACACACAGACACACACACAGACACAGCATGCATGTGATTTGACAGATGGCATGCAGCATGCCTGTGATACAGCAGAGGGCATGCAGCTCAGACATTAATAGTGTTAGGAAGCATACCTCCCTGGGGTGCACACTACAGCAAGCAGGTGTCATATTAGTAGCCATGCAGTTCACACAATCATGGTAGTATGCATGCATCCCCGTGATACACAATGTGGCCCAGAACAGGATAACAGTACACATGGCTGACGTGACCTTGACATGTAATCTGCTGACATGTGCATTAACATGCATACATGTCTGATACAATGGTGTCCTAACACATGTACAGCATCATAATGGGCTTCACATTGCAGTGTTGTCTGTATGCCCTACAGATAGAATGCATGTTTAGCAAATGTGCATGAGCATGGGAGGGTAGTGTGAGCCATCTACATTGCTATACAGTGTGAAGTACAGACACTGTGCCATTGCATGGCATCATGAGACATCTATATTGCTGTAGAATGCATAATATTTACACATTGCATAGCCATAACTGCATGCTATGACACAGTCATGATGTTCAACGGATCGTATATGGTAGACTTCAGTGACACCTCCAGTAGCTGTGCACAGGATTTTAGGATGTCCAGTGTACCACATCAACTGTATAATCAGTCAACTAAGGCTATAATTGGACCATGTGTGGACAATGTGCAACAGGGTGTATACACATCCCATGTACTGTGTGGCTACATGTCTCTGAGACAAACGAAGTAAAGGCAAACTGCTGAAACAAAGACAAGCTGGCACTTAGGTAAAAACAAGCTCCAAAATTTATTGAATAAGATAGATGTCAGATATTTCACAATCCACAGGGCTATGCAGACAACGGGTTGTATGTTTGGTATGTGGGGTATAGGTCATGCAATAGTGTGACAATATTGCAGACAGAACACTATGTGTCTGGGACATGTCAGGTGGCACATCACAATGTGTGCACCCAATGCAGGGGCATATGGCACAATAGTGACACCTGTGGGCTGCCCATATCACAGCTCACTATGTGGTACTGTGTGCGTACCACACATGTTGTTCCAATGCATACTACATATGCCTCCATTGTAGAACACCTCCACCGTTGTATGCACAGCTGACCACATATGTCACAATGACAAGTACTGTGGTTTCAAGTCGGTGTATCATTTCATTTGTATATACTGCACATGGGTGGCCTGTGTGAATGATGAGTGATGCGACCTGTATATGGTGACTGGAACAAACTTCAAGCGTGCAAGTGTTAACTGGCCACATGGCAAATAGATCTACACTGTAACATGCCTGATACTGATGACAGTCTCACCTGCAACGGACTCATGTCTGTGCGGCACGCCAGAGGTACCTGTATAGGGGTGACACAGCAGTATGAACATTATCCATGACTGTATGACAGCCACAGGTTGCACTGTGCATGTTAACACATTCACCTGTTTAATAGCATATAGTATGCACATGTGTGCATACACAGAGTAGCATACTGTAGTATGCAGCATGTGTGTCCACATACCTTGCATATGTTGTTACTTTACATAATATACAGTGACACATGCAGCTAAATGGGATATAATAGCCATATGTGCAGTACTGACTTACCAGGCAACTCCATGATCATTGGTTGGGAGACACCCACCTCCACGATGGCAGCTAGTGTTTGTGGATGCTGTTCCCTGGGTGTCCCCAGACTGGCCAGTAGCTCCTCGGTGTGTGTGAGTGGGGGCTGGGTTGGTGGCCCACCACCTGTTCCACCTTGTTCCCTGATGATTGCAGTGGCACGCTGTTTTGCATGTCGTATCAAGTCCGTGCAGTGTCTGTGCACCTGCTAGTAGGTGCTGTTATGGTCACCCACATCGTTCACCCTCCTGCGTAGATCCTGCCACAGGTCATCCCACTGCTGGGCATGCTGTGGCACATGGCTGAACAACAAGTCATAGTTCTCATGGAGCTGTGGGATGAGGACATCATCCTCCTGGCGGCTGTATGCTGGAAGGCGTGTACGGGGCATTATCTGTAAGACATAATGATGGTGACAGGTCACAGTTTCAGAGATGTACAGTGATACTGCTGCACATACATTTCTATGACATCTACTACATCTGCACAGTTATCTTTGCAAAGCATCATGACACTGACACGACTGACGTGTTTGTGTCACACACATGTCACACCCATTATGCATTGGATATCATCACCATATATGTGTGTCACCTCATTACAGTGTTCATACTCCATGTGAATGCTGTCTTGCTGTGGGCATGTCTATTTGCCTGCACTTGTGTTCTTACCTATCTGCACATGCCTGGATGTGTCCACAGTAATGCTGTTGACCTTGATGCTGTGTATATGTCACATATCAACACAGACACAGCCGTAATGGACTTGAGCAGTGACAATGCACACATACGCATGGACACCTGTACATGCATGTGTTTTGCCATATACATCTACACAGCACTGTACAACTGTTCAACATCCTGCCACGGATCACCTGTGTTGAACATGTGATAGACATGGGACAACGGCTAGTCAGACATCATTCGCAGGGATGGTTATCAACCATAGCATGTGCGGGCACAGTTTCCAAGCTGTAACAGACAACCATTATGCCACCACAAGGTGCATCAGTGCCACATTACTGATCCAGTCAGTTGTTAGTACATCTACCATGCGGCCATCACACCATGTATGACTGGGATGACATGTGCAGCTTTGATGGACAGGGTTGCATGGTATGGCGGGAGTATGTCACATATATGGCACAGGGATCTGTCCAGCCTGTGGTGATCCTAGTATTAGGACGGTGGCTGTCCATGACATATGTCTTACAGATCAGGATATGGACATGTAGCATGTCCATCATCATGGTGTAGCAAATGTCTTTCTGCAAGGTAGACAGCATGCTGCATAGTGGAGGTGAGGATTGTGAAGGCTGGTATCGCCCATCCAAGCATGGCCATTACCCCTTAAAGGTGGTATGTGATCCAATATTGGTCACCACAGTGCTCTATATGCCTGTCCAGTGATCTCCGTGCTCATGGATGGCACCCTGACATGACATGGGTACCTCATATGACTACCTAAGGGGCCTGGAGACATCACCAAGTAGGGGAGTGCACTGCACATCACCTTCCCCTTACACAGTGTCCATAATGTTGACCACAGCCTAGGTAGTAGTTAATGGGTACAGGGATGTTCACCTAGCGGTGACAATGCTGGTATCATCCATCAGACTGTGCACATATGTCACACACCTCACCCACACAGCCCATTCTGTATGTTTTTCACAACACTGACACAGCTATACTCATAGGTCATGGCCATTCACAGCCTTACACACACAGATGCCTAACATTTGTCTGTGTGGTATGGGCTACAATGAGGGTGGAGTAGAACACATTAACCTTGTTCTACTGTAGCTGGCACTGGTGTGATGTGCACATGTCACTCCTGCAACTTTTGTAGGTGTGAGTCTGTCAACAGGCCACCTGTGGAACACTCCTGTGACATACAAAGGTATTTGCAATCAAACATCTGTTCTGTCTTGTACATCTGTACTGCTAACATCTACAGTGATAATGGTTCATGGACATGCACACCATACTCAGCAGGGTTATAGTGCGGTGCCACCCATAATGACTGTCATCACCACTTGTGGGTTGCTATTATCCAACACCCTATCCGTATTGTATGGTCATGCTAGACACTTGTTCAGAACTTGTGAGCATGTCAAGAGCTTCTGATTAATATAGCACCCATTCCACACCATTTCCCACAGGTACACCGGCTGTCCTAGACTTCCCAGCTTGCTTATGGTACAACAGCTGTTGTACACACGTAACGCACATATCCTGTGGGACATGGTTGTATATACAGGCATGTCCAACTGTCACGTACCAGTGCTACTGCCTGTCTATATGATGGATATGTCGTACATGTGGCAATAGAGCAATTGTCTCATGTACACATTCAATGCTCACCTCCCAACATACGACACTACAGCCTGTGGGGGGATGCACTTCTGCAGCCGTGCTGGGGGCATAGCTCTCAAGTGTACCTCATTACGAGGAATGTACCTCATTTGGGGTCTTAAAAAGTGCATGTTCCTCAAGGTTCCACATTGAAAGGGTCTGTCACACATTCATTGTTGGACATTGTTTAACTGCTAGCCATGGCTAAATAGATGGGAATCATATTAATTCACTAGAATATCTTTTTTATACATAAAACCAGCCTATTTTAGCCATCATATGCCCTTCCTAGTTGAAGCTGTTATTAAGCCAGTAGTAAGTGTTCCACATTTTGCCCATTTGTCACACATTATGAGGGCTAATGTTCCTCATTTTGGGGACAGGAGGTTGACAGCTATGGCTGTGGGTAATGCTGTTACCAACCCTGACTGCACCTGACAGTCATGTGGGGATGTGTAACATTCGCAACACACCCCACCCATCACATAGTCTCACATGATCTCCACCACAGGCCACACCTATGAGGACAACTTGTGCAGTACGTCTCCATACTCTGTGTAGGCACCAGAGGTAGCCCCCATCAAGGAAAACAACATCACCAACTTATAGCCCACAGACTCATGTGTGCCCATCACATACAGCCAATAGGGAGTTATAACATTCACAACACACCAGTCATAGGTGACTCTGTAGGGAGTCACACTGCAGTTCCACACAGCAGGCTACACAAGGCGATAGTCGCTTACATCTTGCTGTCAGGTAACTGGTTCTGTAACATAACCTATGCACCCATGCAACACCTCACCAGGTACGATGTGACTGTCATTCTCCATGTTAGTGTGACTGCCCTGAGATGCCACTTCACAGACTACGTGTGCAGGGACATGCAATAGCTCACCAGTCTTATAGCCCTGAGGGTGTGGGCCAAGCCCTGGGGAGCATTATGCATTCGTCCGGACATGATACCACTGTACAATGACTGACTGTGTCACTTCAACAGTTGCCTATGCTCCTATTGTCATTCCACAGGCATCTGGTATCTGTCCGCTTTGACTGACCTGGTCAAACACAATGCTGTGGCACAGATGACTTGCACCTGTCAGCTCTGGGAGTACAGCTCACATGTAAGGCTCTTGCTGCTTTTATACTGCCTGTCTTGCACAGTTTCTAATAACAGTCACCGGCAGAATGGGAACTGGCAAGCACGACATGGGGACATGTGACACAATGCTTGCATCTTCCTCTGTGACGCATGCAGGCAAGGCACACCTTATAATGCACCACTCCAATATCTCTGCAGTGACTGGGACCTGTCTCTAGGCTCTGCAGAGCACACCTGCAATGACAGGTTATAGACAGACAATACCTTTCAGGCACATACCAGGACCGGCACACCCACAGCTGAGGGGTTCCCATATCCCACTATGTTGTGCACAGATCCTGGCTAGTTACTTAGCACAATGCATCACAGGTGTTCCACGTGCAACTAACTGTGTCCGGGACCGCTATACACATTGTAACAGGCTACAGAGTCAACATCATACCCCACGGGTAACATACCTCATCTGTTGGTATATTGGACAGTGGGGCTCAGACAGCTACTAGTGATGTGTGACTGACACTACCCCACACTTAACTGGGATAGCCAGTCATGTACCGACACATCCATGAGTCATAACCTCCACTCTGCTGGATCAACCCATACACACCACCTCCAAGACCAAGATTAACCTTGACATGAACACTACCACCATGTGACTGGTGTTACACGCCTGGGGTTATCCCCTCATTGGTGGATTCCGAACATATGCTAATCAACCTTGTTAGCCACATCCTGGCACCACACCCATCACAGCATACACAGTACATGAGTACTAAAACACCTACTACAGACGTCTTCTGACAGCGGTTGTTAAAGTCATGACACCCGTGCAGATGGACGATGCACATACAAATGCTGTAACATACCCCAGTGCACTTCATTAGCATGTACACAACTGCATGGATCATGCTATTCCACACAGAGCCATGATGGTACACACCTGATAACAGATGCCACTCTGGTGGTCATGTTCCATGGACATATGATGTACAACAACAGGTGTAGGCTGTTGCACAGTGGTGTACATTCCCATGGGTGGGGTAGCTCACTGGTCAGCCTTGGTAGGGTCACAGGATCCCTCATCACATACTCCAAGACTAGCTATGTAAACATTACTGTGACACATTCCGGGGTGTACCACCAGGCATTATGGTGGTATACAGTAGTCGATGGCAACACCCACATCTGCTGTCACATACAACAGTCACTCAGGAACATTACAGACCCAGGTGATGTTGGCAACATGCTGGAGGATGGATTCAATGCTAACATTACACCCTCTCACTCACTACAGGGCCACAATCCATACAGGAACATTGTGGTGTCCCTGTGGTCACACCTACACAGTACTAACCTGCACTCTATATGTCATGGGACACTGGCCTCATGTCACCTTCCAATGTCCCAGGCTTTGATGTCCACAAACGTCTGAATGACATGTCTCCCCACTAGGCCACCATATTCAGTAATAGCCTTGTTTCAGACATTGTAGACCCTGAATGGCACACAGCAGCATTTATCACACTACACACAGGTGGCCCCACAATGCACGAGTGGGACTATAGTCCTACACACCTGACTGGACTGTTCTGCATGGCTATGGGGCACATCATCAAGGACGTCATTCACAGAGACATTGTTGGGCTCCCATCCTTTGATGCCACCCGGGTTGGGCTTGTTAGGGCCAGAGCATGGCCCCTACACCTGGTGGACTCCTTTCATACAGTTACCAGAGCAGTTGCTGATGGTACGGGAGTCCACACATCCTACATTGTCCTCTCATTGCCTTTCAGCATCATTCTCCATTCTGGTATTGACAACATACACATCCACCTGCACATCATACCCTATGTCTCAGGATGTTATGCAATGTGGCTCATGGACAGGACACACACACAGTGAGGCCAGCATACCATAGTACCTACTGCATGTCAGTTACATTTGGCATACCACAGTCCTCAGTCATAGGACCCCTCATGTTCAGTATATGCTTCCCTGTGGCACAGGCTAGCACAGGGTTCATAGGTTCATAGGTTCATAGGTTCATACTAGTCTATCTGCCCTAGGGCATTTATAAGCCTAACCAGATTATGTTTGGCTTTCGCCACCCATTTTAAATTAATTTTGCTATGCCCTTTTTCGAGGTTAGTATACTGTGCCTCTGTCTAACAGTGACACAGAAGTGATACCCGGGGTAAACCTACAATCTCCCATCCACTAATCAAGATTCCTCTTGAAGAGAGTCAATGAGGGACTCTGCTTAACCTGGACTGGGATTTTATTCCAGAGTGAAGGGAGCCTCTGGGTTATGAATCTGTCCCTCCAGCATGTCCTATTTATTTCAGTGCTGAGGTTCAAGTCTCTCGAGCGTGTAGCTTGATGGGATTTGGATTTTTTGAGGTGCAGCATGTCCCTTAATTCTGGGTTGGACATGGCCTTATACGTCAGGCACAGGTCACCTCTGAGCAGGCGGTATGCCACTGAGTAGAGCTGGAGTTTCTTTAACCGGGCAGCATATGGCATCTGTTTGAGCCCTTTGATCCTCTTGGTGAGGTACTTTTGGGGTCTTTCCAGTTGCTGCAGGTGTTTGGTAAGGTACATCCCAAAAGGGGCATTGTACTCGATTATGGGCCTGATGACGGATGATTAAAGAGGCACAATGACCTCCCCTAATCTAGATGTGAATCCCTTCATGATTAGGTGGGCTATGGCTATATAAAATGTTTTTCTAACCACTTTGGCCATGTGGTTGTCAAATGAGAGATTGATATCAACTTGGGTCCCCAGGTCCCTAATTACTTCTTCTGTACTTAATGGATTACCACCTATGTGGTAATTTGTGGGCACTTTGTTTTTGCCAAAGGGGATGACTATACACTTTTTGGCGTTTAGCTTGAGGCCATGGCTCTGGCACCAGTTGTCTGTTTCTATGAGGCCCTTTTGGAGGATGCTTGTGTCGGCTGGAGAGTCTATTATGGCGCCCAGTTTGCAGTCATCTGCGAACTTGGTCAGCCACAGTCCTTCCGTGTTGGCCTGTACCTCCGAAATATATACCAAACAAGAGAGGTCCCAGGACTGAGCCTTGTGGGACGCCACTTGTAACTGGTTTGGAGTCTGACATGGCTCCAGCAATTCTAACTATGTGGGTTCTGTCCTTGAGCCAGTTTGCAACCCATCTAGTGACATAGGGGTTTATATTTAAGCTGGTGAGCTTATCTATAATGCCAGTGGGGTATTGTCGAAGGCTTTTGCGAGGTCCAGATAGGCTGTGTGGACCACCTTCCATTCTTCAATGGCCTTGGTGACTGTTTCAAAGAAGTCAACCAGGTTTAAGAGGCAGGATCTGCCCTTAACAAAGCCAAACTGGGTAGGATCCAGTGTCTGTAGGTCCCCAATATCTTTATTTATGAGGTCCATGATGATCCTTTCCATAGCTTTGCAGACCAAGCTAGTCAGGCTTATGGGGCGATAGTTTCCAGGGTCCGTTGAGGCACCACCTTTGTGGAGAGGGACCATTGTTGCTGTACGCCACTCTTTGGGTACATATCCTGTAGTAAGGCTGAGATTGAACAGTAGTTTTATGTTTGGGTTTAGGCTTTCCCTGCCTAGCTTTACAAACCCCTGCATACAAAGCGCCATGATTGCTCCACCAGCTGATACTGACTCCATCCATACGGGTGTCACTGTGACAGATACCTGATATGACTATCATGGCATCAAGCTGCATGACACAAGGTGCATGAACATCACCTTTGCATTACACCATTCACCCACTGACTATCACATGGGTGGTAGTCCCCTACATACATATCACATTGTACATGTTTGCAGTGCACACATATGTCGCACCCACTCCTGTGGTTACCGTATTGTCACTGTGGCATGGATATCCTTCTACGTGGACACACTTATCTGTACTGGGTGTGTAGCTGGTACATAGGCACCCATTGTACCTCTGAACTCAAGACTTCTACACACATTCAAGGGTACACCACCCCATTTAGGGTGTACCTTACACAACAGCTACAGATTTACATACCACAACATTAACACGCCATGACGTTTACTGAGCTCCGTCAGTTTAAATATGTGGCTGCACTACAGACAACACATCTGTACACATTTGCATACTACATACTCAGGGGTGACCTCTGCTGATCAGACAGGGCCCATGTCCACAACATTATTAATGGATATACTCCTCATACGTGACATAAGCAAAAGCCACTGTGAGCAACATGCTCATGGATATGTGCACACACGCCACCATGAGTGGGATGTGCTTGAGGGTTACATTCCCAAACCGGACACTCACCATGCTTTGGAACATGAGTCCTATGTACATCACACAGGGACACTCAGTAGCACTGTTCATGTGATACCTCCCTTGGTGGTTGGGGGACACATGTAGGCCTGGGATCACTGCAGTGGCTGTACTGTGCAGAGGTGCAGGTGACACATGGCATTGCTGTTCACAGGACACTACCCTAGAGAGGTGCCACTGGTGTGAACACTGTAGTTGTGCTTACACATGGACTTGCCAGACTGCATAGTACCCCACTATGCACCTGTGAAGCTATTACATGTCCTTTGTGCATGGTTACTTGGTAGCCCTTCCATTTAGATTAGCTATCATGCTATTACAATGTCCCATGCCTACAAGCCATATGTATCCTGTTATTGTACGTGCCAATAGACGATACCTTTGGTATGCATGATATGCCTGTTATGCTGTACTTACAATACTATACATTACACATATTTCACATAGTATCCCATAATGCAAAGCATACTTGCACAGCAGGACCACCTTAGATATGTCATTGATGTTATATGCCCATACACATGCGTGCTGTGACAGTATATCAACATATACTATCCCCTGCTATGGCACGTACTTGTTGGACATACCCTACCACTGATGGCGGGTTGTATGAAATTGTTCTGTTTAATGGCCTCGTGTAGCATCTCTTGTGGTGTCTGTGATGTGTACCTTGTGGCCCACTGCTGGACGCACAGTTTCTACAAGTGTTAGTATGCTCAGCAAGACATCACTACATAAATACCTTTTCCCACTTTATGCATTGCGGACACGTTTAATTAATGCAAACCAGGCTATACATACAGTAAAACTAATTAATACAGATCATGCTATACATAACCTTACATATCAGGTGTTCTACATACCTTGTTATCATTACGGAGTTTCGTCTCTATCTCTCTCACAGTGTTTCAACTGGTATTCGGTATGAGCATACGGTTTGAATGTCTGGCAAGTCTTCCTTATATACGTCGATACCTGTAACATGTGGTTTCATCCCGCCAATTGGTGTTCCTGAGTGACTAATTACTTGCATATCAGCTGTGCAGCTACTCCATTCACCAATTACATGGCAACAGTGGGGTATAATTGAATTCTTCACTTGGGCGTTGCCTATTTGCCCTACCTTCGGGGAGACGGTCTGTATTGTGTTTTGTTATGTGTAATTGCAACCGCTATGCATGGAGACAAGTATACTTTGGATTCATGTCCCTCATGGATTGTGTGTGACAGCTAGAGTATGTGGTTCAACATGTGGGTGTACCTGTCATTCCAACGTCTGATAATGGACTATTGCAAACAAAACCTGTAACATGGCTGTTTGTTCCATTATACAACGCCTGCAATTTTGCATGACACCTTTAATTGTGTCTCTCACACGGTATGTTGAGGTTTCTGCAGATGTAATTGACTGACTGGATGTTTGTGCTGCTATTACAGTCTGCATTGCTTTAGTTTCTAGTGTGGGGGATGTCGGTGGGTGTATGTAGCATATACAGGTTTGTGGGGCTTGCATTTCTACATATTCCATATATATGTGTGTGGGCTCCGTCCCTAATTAGAGAGATAACAGTTAGTAGACTTATGTTACGGGATTGTACATTGGGCCATTGTTAACTGGTTTCTATATCGTCTGCAGGTGAGCTTGCTACTTATATACCTCTGGAATTGCAGCGATATATCAAGGGATATGTGTAAGTGACAGCTATCCCTTGTATTTCTGTCCCAGATATTTGCAGCCATTGCGGTTGTGTTGGTAAAAGAACCTGTTTGCCATGGGTTGCCACCTTTTCATATGGTCATTGTTGGACACTTGCGGGACACACAGCGGTGTTTACAGGCCAACACGTAGCCACGGTCAGTACACAGGTTAGCACACACTTTTATCCTCAATACATCCCTATTGTTGTGGGACTTTGGCTACTTATCATATTGCATGTAACATTTACGTTTCTTACATACAGGCATAACTATTAAATATGACTATTACATTATATATGGGACATATTAATGTCCTATAATCTCAGACATTTGCCCTTTGTACTGTTTTATGTTAGGACACACCTGCCCAGGGTGGGGCTGTCCCTCCTACTGAGGGACAGGTGGTAACCGTATGCCTACGGCTAGCTATACCCACACCTACCGTACTGATCTACCTCTGACTTGGCACTAACAGACACAAGTTGTGGACACGCACACACATTACAGTCACACAGAGACGCACACGGCACCCTCAACGCACACATGCACAGACTAAGGCACTCACAAACACAGTTGAACACAGTACCTACGTGGACCGCAACACCAGCAGCAGTGACTAAATGTCCCATCATATCATCATACTATTACTCGTGGCTGTACTGTTCTGGTACTGTGTTCTATCGGTCTTTCAGCCTCGTGGTTACACATGTCGGTATGTTACACATTCCATAGTTGGCGGTATCCTATTCATTTGTACCTCCAAGATGTTATGAATGTCGTTGACCTATCTATATATATTTGCAGATATCACTGAATCCATCTATATCAACATATATCACTCTATTGCCCTTTCTATCTGTATTATATATATGCATATATGTACATGTATATATATATATATATATATATATATATATATATATCTGGCGGGGAACGTGACAGGCTCACAGCACCACCATATGCTGTAAGGCTCATGTACTGTTCAGGTGTTGACATTCCGTGTTCCACTAGCTGTTGTGTGTACAATGTTTGAGGGCTGCCTATGTAGGAGTCACACATTGGGCCACCTATACATTACAATTTACAGGTGGTCATGTTTGTGTGCCATCCATTTTACTGTGTGTGCAGGTGGAGAGGTGTCAGTCCATAGGGGCCTACACTGTCAGAGTATGTGCTATACATTCCCTCTTTGCCAAGGCGTAGGCATATTGGGCATGCCTGCATCTACCTACTGGGGCTGGCACAGTGTGTTCATGGTCTGAATCCCTCTGTGCCTGTAATGGCCTTGGAAATTGCGGTGGGCTATGAGGGCCTTCACCATTTTGTCCCTGCTGCAGCTGGTTCCGCAGGATCATATTATGTAGCATGGCACATACTATGACGATGTGGGCACACGTGCCTGGAGAGTACTGCAAGGCTCCACCAGATGTATCCACGCACCAGAACCGTGATTTCAGCATCCCGAACACATGCTCTATGATGATTCTGGTTTGTGCGTGTGCCTCATTATGGCGTTCTTGCATGGGTGTGTGTGCATTTCTGATGGGAGTCATCATTCACGGCTCCAGTGCATAGCCGGCATCCCCTACAAGATGGCCATGTGGGATGTCCCCCCTGACAAATACCTGATACAGCTGTGAGGCATGCCAGATATGGGAGTCATGGTAGCTTCCAGGGCTGCCAGCACACACATCCATGATAATGCCCTGGGCATTGCACATGACCTGGCAGTTGATGGAGTGGAAACCCTTGCGGTTTATGTAGGGCATACCATGCTCACCGGGTGGTGACTTGATTTGTATGTGTGTGCAGTCTATTGAACCCAGTACCTCCGGGTAGTGTGCCACACGGTGGAAGTGGCGCATATTGCTGGCCAACTCCTCCTGAGTTCGGGGAAAGTATATCTGCTCATTGGCATGTGGTAACATGGCATCCAGGAACTGGTGTAGTACCCTGGATGCTGATGCCTGTGAGATCCCCATTATATCTCCAGTTGGCCTTTGAAAGGTACCTGTGGCCAGTATTCGCAGGCTTACACATACCTTTGTGTCCACTGGGATGGGTTCCCCTCTGTTGTTTCTGGTTCTTAGGCATGGACGACACAGCTCCACTATTTGCTGTAAGGCGTCCCTGTCCACCCTGTAACGCTCTACTATCTCCAGGTCATGTAGCCCCTGGTAGGTTACCCTTGGTCTGAACACTCTCCTGCTCCTCCGAGGCCTGCGGTGGTTGTCAGCATCATTCTCCACAGCACCATCAGTCTCTAACACATGCTGATGAATCACAGCTATGGCAGCTCCCAACATGTACATTTTAAAAGTTCCCCATGTGTTTACACCTATGGTGCAGTGTCTGGGAATACACAGGTGTGTGTAGGATGCTTTCACACTTTATACTATTGTGCTGTGAACACCGATGATGTCATAGGGTGTGTATGTACGATCGTAGCTACAGGGTATCTTATGTGTTTTACTGCCGGAACTACTATTGTGGTGCCTTTGGTGTTGAATTACATTTGGCTGCCATGGATTACCTCTTGACCTTCCCTTTACATTTCTGCGCGTTGCACCTACCATTTTCTGGCATGCATCCAACAGCCTACTTTCATTTGTACTTCCCTGGACCTGGCGTATCTTGCATTATGTGTGCTACTGCCGGTCTGCTGTCAGTTTGCTTTGCTCTGCTGTGTCAAGTCTCCTATCTTTGCAATCCAATATCTCCCCTCCTTTCTTTGCATTCCAATGCCTCCCCTATCCTGTTTTGCAGGTTTCTGCAAGCAGACTTGTCAGCTGCCGTCTATTGGCCATCGTGAGTTGATTGGTGTTGATTGCTCATTAGTACTCCAATTACCCTACTTCAGCATTTCCTTCTTTTCTTCCCCTGACCTTCCTGTTTGTGCTATTGTTCGTGGCGCGTGCATCCGATTACTGGGTTTCGGGCACGTTTTCATCTCTGTATACATGTGCTTTTGGGCACCATGTGTGCTCTCAGCTAAACGATTCTATACCTTCCTCCCCACCCCTGTCCTGCAGCTTTGCTTAGCAATGGACAGGCCAGATTTGCATTGCTCCAATGTGCTTACTGCTACGGTGGCACACCCCTCTGCTGATGTCATGTATCTCCTCTGAGCCACTCCTCGGTGTTATACCACTGCGCCGTATGGTACGACCTTCATCCGGCGGGACATTTGCGATTCAGTATTGTCTGCCTCATTTGCATGGCATTGACTACTAATTCATAGTTACCGTGCTGGACACTATCGCAGGCCCTTAGCAACCCTTGCACCTTGGTTGTGGTGTTCCATGCCTACCATTGTGTATTATGCTGTAAACCTGATTTTTATTACGTTGCGATTTTATGACATTTTTATATTATTTCTTTATGCTACAATTTCCGCACACATGCCCTGCGGTTGTGCTGTGCGTTACTGTGGACATGACATTAAATGTTGTTTTTTACGTGTTGTGCATCTTTTCTTATGCCATTGGCTGTGTATTTCGCCATTGGCATATGTTAACTTTGTGATACATGGGTCTGGCCTGCTTCCATAGATCCGATGTTCTGTTTGGGAAAATGTAAACCGTGTTTTTTGGTTTACATTTCCGTGGGCTTACGCTACGCCTGCACCACTTCATGAATCACTATATGCCTTCATTTGCATGGTGCGACACTGCGCATGGGGTGATTAGCATACCTAAGCCGAGGGCTGCGCAGTTCTGGTGTACACCGGTAGTGCACGTGGAATTGGATCGTACCTGAATCGCTCGACGGCCATATTTGGCATTATACCGCCTACGCTATGCCTGCTACTGGTGCAAGCTTCATGAATCCCGGGGATAGTTACAATCACCAACAAACTGGATTCATATGCTCAGGAAATAGCACAACTTAGTCACATGTGGCTAATGGTTAATTCATAGGTTAATGAAGCCGGTTCCAGAGAAGGGGAACTCTCTGAGACACATATCTATCTCTCCAGCATGTGCAGTTTGAGCCGCTGGCTAAGTCTGACTAGCAGGCATGTAGCAGTTCTATCAGGGATGGATTTGTGAGTGCACTTAGGTCAGGCACAGGTAACCCCTTAATAGTCAGTAGGAGATAGAGTAAAGGAAAAGGAATAGGGCTTTTAGTCTATCTGCATTGCTCATGTTGATTACACCCTGTAATTTCTTTGTGAGGAACCTCTGAGATCACTCCAGCCACTGTATGTGCCTAGTTAAGTGCAAGTCAAATGGTGCACTGTATTTGATTATTTGTCTGATGAGGGACTATAATTTTCTTGGATCTGGATGACATACTTTTACTTAGAAGTTGTACCAGATAAAAGGATTTCCTCACCACTGTTAGAAGTTGTACTAGATAAAAGGATTTCCTTACCACTGTGGACACATGGCAGTCAAAGTTCAGGCTATATCTGTCTGTGTACCTAGATCTCTCACGTCTGAGTCTACTCTAAGGGGTGTGCTATTGATGTTGCAATTTGCAAGGGTAATTTAACTTTACAAAGGGTATGATAATGTATTTTTTGCATTTAGTTTTAGGTCATGTTTTTGTCATCAGCATACCTCTCAACTTTTTAGTGCAAGAAATCTGGACAAAGCATAAATAACAGAGTAGCAAACGCCTGAAAATAACGACAGGTTTTAAATATTGCTCTTATAAACTTTGAAAGTTGCTAGAATAGCAGGATTTGTGTTAACATGCATTTCTGATAGATATGAAGTCTGAAACTCAAATATATTTCATTATTTAGTAACCTCAATCCTCAGTGATTTTCCAAAAAAACACAAATTTTATGAGGAAAAGACAAAAAATATGAGGTAAAAATTGGGACATTCTGTGAAAATCTGGACAGCTGAGCGGTATGGTCATCAGTCATTTGTTTGATCTAGACCCCCCCCTTAAAGGATATCTACATTGCTGGGGGATTTGATGATAGCCCCCAGCTTGCAGTCATCATCAGATTTTGTCATCCAGAGGCCTTCCACATTTGCCTTGAATTCAGAGAAGTATGTTCCAAACAGGAGTGGTCTCAGTACTGAGTCCTGTGGCACACTTGTAACTGGCCTCTTGCCGGATCTGAATTCACCCACTTTAACCACATGTTTCCTGCCCTTGAGCCAAATGGCTACTCAGCTGATTACATATGGATTTATGCCCAGTTTTGTGAGTTTATTTATAATACCTGAGTGAGGAATTGTGTCAAATGCCTTGGCCAGGTCAAGGTCAGTGGCATGTACTATTTTACCCTCATCCATGGCCTTAGTGACTTTCTCAAAGAAGTCCAGCAGGTTCAGTAGGCATGACCTGCTCTTGACAAAACTGAATTTGGCTGGGTCCAGTGTTTGGATGTCTCCTATGTAATTATTTATCTGGACCATGATTATTCATTCCATGGACTTACAAAGAAGACTAGTCAAACTTAAGAGTCTACAATTTCCCGGGTCAGTAGATGGTCTTCTTTATGCAGAGAGATGACTGTTGCTGTCCTCTACTCTATCAGGACAACTCCAATCCAGAGGCTGTGGTTAAATGGAGATCCTAATGGGCCTGATAAGTCATGACTTAAGCTGTTTAAGAGGTCACCTGGTATATTGTCAGGGCCCACTGAAGCTGTGTTTTTAGCTATAGAGAGCACAGTGGTAACCATTCTTTGTTGATAACTGGTGATGGAGCAGTGGAGGGTATTTCTTGTGGGAGAATTGAAGGTGATGGGCAGGTGAAATTTGAGCTGAAATTTTCAGCCAGCAGATTCACTAGGTCTTCCTGTTGAGTATAGGTGATGCCATCTACAACTAATTCCGCATATTGTTTGATGTTGCTCTGAAGATTGCGGACATAATTGACAAATGTTGTACGGTTATCCTTAGCTTTGGAGGCTATTTTTACATCAAAGTCTGCTTTTGGTGACTTGACTAGTTCCCTCATTTGCATGTTTAAACTAATTAGGAACTTAGTGTGCTGCTGTGCACATTCCCTTACTTCTCAACAGGATTTTCTTTCTTTTGTTGTACAGCCTATTAATACTGGGGGTCCATCAGGGTGACTTGTTTTTGTGGTTTGACCTGCATTTATTTTGGTCTGGTACTGCTCTTTCTATACAGTTGTTTATATGGTCATCTAAGGCTTTTTCTGGATTTAGGGGAGCTTGTAAACTCACTAAGCCATACTGCAATAGAGGGTTATTTACCTTAGAGAAGTTCTTAAAGGTTTTGGGGTTAAGTGGGAGGGATTAGTTTTACCTTTATTGAAAGGGAGACTGCTTTGTGATCTGATCTTAACAGTGAGGACATAACACAGGAAGGGGGGTTGCAGCACCCTCCCATATTTGTGTTACATGTTTAATTGATTTTAATTAATGACGTTCTTTACATTCATTGGTCTAAAGTTTTTTAAAATGGTTATTTCTATGTGTATTAATTTGAAGTCTGAAGCATTCTTTGAGAACGCGAAAGTGCTTACTTGGAATTAAATAAAAGCTTTGGATTTTATTATCAGCCATTTGAGTCTGTTTTAAGGAGTCAGTATTGTTTTTGTTGCTCTGTTTTTATACTCCTCTGTCTCGTTACTCGGGAGGTGCGTTTGTTTGGTTTTATCATCCTTTTAAGTAACCCCATCTGTTCTTGAGAAACTTCATCCTCAGAAACAAAATGTGAAATATGTACCACTTGTCCCTTGAGAATATTATTTTTCTGCCATAGTTGATAACTTCTAAAGTGCAACAAACTATTGGAATAGGTGTTCTTCCTAATATTTTAGACTCAAACCTAGACTGTTCCATATTTTTTGCAATTGTAATATCTAAAAAATATGACACGTCTACAATTCTGACATCATCATTATGCTTTGAAACAAGGCATTTAGTGAAAAGTCTGTACCATGCTTATGCATACTGACTGTATGATGAAAACCTCAGGCACATCAGTCTTTAATTATCGGTTTGCTTAATGCAACTACAGTTTTCACATTCCATAGCCATCTCTGCAAGAAATTGTTAACCCAATTACACAGCAAATCAAAGATGCAATAAAACATGATGGTTCTCAAATAATATCTTGTGATCTAATTTATCAAAACTTGTTCTACAATACATAAGTATTTTTTGTAAGGCATGACCTTACATGTACAATACCATGTTGAAAATGCTAGCTCAAGAATGAGTATTAGTTAAGGGCTAAGAACTTCAATTATTTTGGATGAAGTGCATAGTAGCTTGACACCTTAACAGTTTGATATAAGATATCTCTCTCTCTATTAGCTTGACACATAGTAACTATAAGCACTTTTTTAAGTTAAACTCAACAAATATCTAATGATTTCATAAGACAAAACCAATAACAAGAGTAGCATTATATCATCCATTTCTGAACTATATCTCTTAATAATTTTTAACAATTTTTATAATAATTCTACGTTCTGCAGAAATATATTTATTCTTTTATGCATCCCTCAATTTCCACTTGAAAACTGCCTTAACTACTTTAGTGTTACAGTCATTGCTAAACCATAGGTAATTAGGAGAAATGGGATATTCAGAAGCATGTAACACATTCTGCAACCCTGTTTCTAGCAGGATTGCTCAGTGTATTATGTAGCACTGATTACTGTAGTGCTACAGTACTATGGAGGTATTGGCAGCACTACAGTGATCTTGCTTGATATTGCCACATGCAAATGAGTCAGTCCAGGATCACAGATAATGCAAATTAGGTATGTGCATTGCCCTGGAGCAATACACCATGATTACAATAATGTGATAAAGTGATATTTCTTGTAGAGCAGCAAAGAGTGAGCAAACTAGACTTACAGTTCACACCCATGGCCCATGAGGCTATCTGCCAGCATGCATATGTTTGTGTGCATGTGTGTGTGCATGTTTGTGTGTGCGTAGATACCTTTGCAGCAGTATTATGTAGGTTGCGGTGAGGACACAACAAAGTTGTTTCAACAGTGTTAAATGTTCTGTTTGGAGACATGCTCACTGCAGTTCTTGTATTTCTCTGAATAGTTTATTTTTTTATTTTATACATTTGTTAACTGAATACAAATGTATAAAATATAAAAAAAAGGAATGGAATGCAAAACTGAAGGTACACAGGATGAAACTAAGTACAGATAAAACAGTGGGAATGACAGCAAATTGGGGAAATCAAAAGAAGCTGAGAATTGAAACAAATGGGAAGATAGAGGATCGGGTTAATAGCTTCAAGTATCTGAGGGGGGGGGGTAGTTGAAGAGAAGGGAAGTCTGAATAAAGAGGTCAAAGCTAGAATCAGAGGGGCTACAGCCAACTGGCATAGAGTGTCAAATGTAGTGTATGACAGAAGAATGTCAAAGAAACTGAAAAGTAAGGTGTACAAAACAGTGGTGTGACCAGTGCTACTGGATGGTACAGAAATATGGGCAATAAAGGCAGAGCATATTAGGAAGCTAGAGGTGATGGAAATTAAGTGCCTGAGACAGGTGGTAGGATGCACACTGTGGGACAGATGAAGAAATTAGGCCCTTAACAGTAACCTGCCCAAGCAACAAGGACCTCCAAAGCTGAAACACAAACAAACACCAAACACAGCTAAAGTGTCACATAGCTCACAACACCAGTGTGCCACCTCACAACAGACCCTAAGGCAAAACAATGTACCCAACACTTTTGTCATAGGTGACTGTATAGTCAGGCACACTGATGTCCCACTCACCAGGGTGAACAAGGAGAAAATTACAGTCAGCTGCCTGTCAGGTGCCAGGATCCGCCACATAACGCATGCACTCAAGTCACTTCACAACAAGTACAAATATGACTCTGTCATTGTCCATGTTGGAGTGAATGACTTGAGATGTACCTCTCTGGACTACATGAAAAGAGACATGGAAGAGCTCTTGGATCATGTGGCCCAGGCAGGTATGACCCTAGCCTTGACTAGCATCCTGCCTTCGCCCAGAATTATACCACAATATAAGGACAAAATGATTGACTTCAACAATTGGCTAAGCTTCTGGTGTCATTCAAAGGGGATCCAGTATCTGTCTGCCTGGGACGACATGATCGACAGACTATGATGCTTTGCCAGAGATGATCTGCACCTGTTGCCCCTGGGATTCAGGTTACTGGCTAAGGCTCTTGCCACCCCTATAGTGCCGTTTTAGGCAAAGATCAAAGGACAAAACCATCACTGTAACAGGTACAAGCATACAAAATCTGAAGGTAATGCTACTCAATGCTAGAAGTCTAAACCTCAAAATGCACTCTCTTTTAATCACTCCTAAAAATGGAGAACATCGATATCTGTGCAGTAACTGAGACCTGGTTCAAGGTTCCAGAGAGCACCCCTGCAATACCAAGCTACAACTCTTACCACACTTTTCGGCCACCAAACCAGGATGGAAACACTAAAGGTGGAGGAGTGTCCATATTCGCCAAGGATATTCACAACACCAGGCTAGTTGCCCAACACAATGTGTCTAAAATTCTCCAGGTGCAACTAACACTAGGTAAGACTGCACTCGAAACTGTAGCTTGCCACAGATCCCCCACCATGACCCAAGATTCTCACTACACCTTTCTAAACATACTGGAAAATATTAAGATACAACCAAACACCCTAATACTGGGTGATTTCAACTACCCTGCAATTAACTGAGAAAACTACTCATGTACCAGTACCTTTGCCCAACGGTTCTTGGAATTCATAAATTCTAACAACCTGGATCAACTAATCCTTAGTCCCACCAGGAGCTCCAGTATCCTAGACCTGGTCATTACCAACATGGGAAATTGATGCTCCACAGCTATGGTCATCCCCTCATTGGTCAGATCTGACCATAAGCTAATCACCCTTGACATCTACATCCCACCCCCACCCCCCCAGTAAGGAAACCTCTGTAAAAAAAACTTCTCCAAAGCCAACTTCATGCTACCCAAGTCAGAACTGACAAAATTCATGACACCCATGCAGACAGGAACTGAATCCTACACTAAGGCACTGTACAAGCACATCTACTTGTGCATGAATTGTGCCATCCCCAATAGAACCAAGATGCTCTCTTCCAAAAAAAAGAAAGCCAATCTGGTGGTCCCTTGCCATAAACAAACTTTACAACAAAAGGAAGAAACTGTTGCAGAAAAGAGGAAAATCCCAGGATGTGAAAAACTCCCTTACCAGCCTCAGTAAGAAGCTGAGATCCCTCATAAAATCCTCCAAAGCTAGCTGCGAAAATACAATTGCTAAAGATTCCAAAGACAACCACAAGGCATTCTATAGCTATGTCAAGAATCTAAATGGCAATGCCCAGATCTGCTCTGAGCTACAACAGAATGGCATTAAATATATTGATTCCCAAGTATATTCCCAATATCCTGGCAGATCGATTCAGTACAAACTTCACCCCCCCCTCTCACCTCCTAAACAGCCCATCACAATACCGAAAGATTGCCAGATTCCGGTAATAACAGCCACACAGGTAAAAAACACACTCTCCAAAGCTAAGAATACAGCATCCATGGGACCAGATGATATCCCAGGCTGTGTACTACGTGAACTACAAAATGAACTGGCACCTCACATAAGTGTCATGTTTAATCATAACCTCATCTCAGGCTTCGTGCTCACTGAATGGCACACAGAAACAGTTATCCCACTCCATAACAGGGGATCCACCTTGGATCCTGGGAACTACCACCCCATCAGTCTGACAAGCCTGATCTGCAAGGCTGTGGAGTGTATTATCATGGAACATATAAACAAAGACATTGGCAACCTTCAAACACTGGACCCCACGCAGTTTGGGTTCGTGAAGGGCCAATCTTGTCTCCTGAACCTGAATGACTTCTTTGAATCAGTCCCCAGAGCCATGGACAAGGGTAAGGTGGTCCACACAGCCTATCTGGACCTCGCCAAGGCCTTTAACATCATCCCTCATTCTGGAATCATAGATAAACATACTAAGCTGGGCATTAATTTCTACATCACTCGATGGGTTGCTAACTGGCTTACTGACAGAACCACACTATAAAAGGAGCCGACTCCAAATCCAGCTCCAGACAAGTGACAAGTGGAGTACCTCAGGGTTCAGTCCTAGAACCGCTCTAGTTTGGCATCTACTTCTCTGAAGTACAGGCCAACACTAAGGGACTCTGCCTAGCAAAGTTCACAGATGACTGCAAACTGGGAGCCATTATTGAATCCCCAGATGATGTGGATATTCTACAAAAGGGCCTTACAGAAACAGATGCTTGGTGCCAGAGCCATGGGCTCAAGCTCAATGCCAAGAAATGTATAGTTATTCCCTTTGGGAAAAAACATGTACCCATGAATTACCACATAGGTGGCAGTACACTAAACACTGAAAGTGTGATAAGAGACTTAGGGACACAGGTGGACAGTGGTCTCACCTTCGATAACCACATTGCCACAACAGTCAGGAAATCCTTCTATGTGGCACACCTCATAACTAAGGGCTTTTCATCCAGAAAACAAAAGGTCATTGTCCCACTGTACTCATCCCTCATTAGACCCATTATAGAATACAACTCCCCGTTTGGTATGTACCTCTCAAGACATCTGCAACAAATGGAAAGGCTGCAGAAATACCTCACTAAAAAAAAAATCACAGGCCTAAAGCAGATGCCCTATGCTGACAGTCTAAAAAAACTCCACCTATACTCTGTCGCATATCGTTTACCCAGAGGCGATCTCTGCTTAACATACAAGGCATCTCAAACCCAGAGCTGTTGGACATGCTACACTTAAAGAAATCCCAATCCCTCAGAGACACACACTCCAGGGATCTAAACCTTGTCATCACAATGAACAAAACATGCTGGAAGAATAGGTTCCTGACCCAGAGACTTCCCAGACTCTGGAATAGACAGCCCATGCATGTCAAGCAGAGCGCCTCTTTGGCCCTCTTTAAAAGGAACCTTGATAACTGGATGGGAGATAGGAAATTCACCCCGGGGATCATGTCAGTCACCCTGCTAGACAAGGGTCCAGGGAAGTAAATACTGTGGGAAAAAATAGCCAGGGAATTGTTATGGCTAAGCTTGTGTAGGCCCTAGGGCCGATAGCCTAATACCAACCTATGAACCTATGAACCTATACAATATACAAATGCCCTGCTTCTCACATTATTAATAGAAAGCTGAATGAAAAAATATTGGAACATGTGCTGTGAAACACATATCTGTAAATTTAGAGTGCAATGGAACACCAGTCTCTGTGAGGCACTAATCATGGTTATCATATTATAATACAGACAGCTTGGCTTCTTTGGGCAGCAGGGTCAAATACAAATTCAGAAGGAGTGATTTGACTGTTAATACAGTTCTGCAATTTACCCATGATGTAAATCAGGAAAACATAAATTATTTTTATCTCAGTTTCCAATTTCTTCTGCATTTCATTCCCAAAGATAAGATTAAACTGGACCACATTTCAACATTTTCCTGACAACAATCAGACATAATTTATCATGATTCTGATCAATGAATGTTCTTCATGAAGGATTGTGCATATCCACATTACTAAAAGCAGCCTGCAGTCATAAAATGTCAGCATTAAGCACAGAAACTGTAAAGTAGGTTCTGTGCCAGGTGAAGAGTGCATACTCACATCAGCGCACTGCTTTCATCACATAATTTACAGAAACATAGGCCTTGCCAGCAGAAGATGAGCATTTAGCTTACCTACTCTGCCACTTTTGTTACGTAGTGAATAAGTTACAGTTTCTAATTAAAATATGTCTCTTTCTCCAGCAGTAAAGTATTGCCTGGTGTACATCACTTAAGTTCTTCATTAATTTAACATTTCAACCTATAAACAGAGTCATACATTATTAAATTGCCATCCAGCTGGCTACAGACAAAAACTGTATATCACAGATAAGGGACATGTTAATAAAGACTGGTTTGAGTGGCTTCATTTATCAGAAATGGAAGCCAAAAGCAATTTATTGCAAACTGGATGAATTTGTCATGATTTGTAATTGTTCTGTGGGGGTGTTTGTATATATTTTTGTGTAGTTTTGTTTAATATTTTTTATTTTTCTGCAGTGGATTGACTATAGTTTTTAGTTAAAGATTCAGTTTATTTATTTATTTTTTTGCTGCACAGTGATGTCAATTTCACATAGGAACAAATTCTTTCCCTATATATTTTTTTGTCCATGGTTGTCCATGGTTGTGTTCTACAGCTGTTTGAGCCCCATCTGGCTGTAACCCTGTCCAACCAGCTGCCCACACTCAATCTCAGCTGTGAGTTCAGTGACATGGCTGTCACACCATCTGCTAGAGTCCTAAGAGGAAGACACAAGCAAGTGCTCACCATGGATCAGGTAAGTAGGGAAGGGAAGCTTGGAGGATGCTTTTAGATTTAGGGAGGGTACAGGCAGTGGAGCAATGCCTTTATGGTTATGGAGGAAGGTGGGCATTTTAGGTTTAGGGAGTGATCATGGATTTGATGGGAGTAGAAGGGGGTTTTAGGTTTGGTTTAGGGAGTGGGAAAGGGATTTTAGATTTAGGGAATGATAGGAACTTTAGGGTTTATAAGGGGGTTGGGATTTTAGCTTTAAAGAGCAACTGTAAACGGGAGGGGGGAAGGGGATTTTAGGTTAAGGGAGTGATCCAGAATGGGAGGGGGAATGGAAGTTTAGGTTTAGGGAGTGACTGGGACTTTAGGGTTAGGGAGCAGAGGGGATTTTAGTTTTAGGGAGGGATGGGGGTGCTTAGGGTTAGGCACTTGTGTGGGAGTTGTTAGTGTTAGTGGGAGTCAGCACCCTTGCCAAAATGAGCATGTCTCTCAAGCAAATGTGTCTCAATACATATAGTATACTCTGTATTTAAGTATAAGGTGGAGAGTGCAGGGGGATTACTGCCTTACAAGAATGCTTTTTTTCTATGTTAATGGAATTCAAGACTTTGAATTTTACATTTGTAGTTTCTGTGTTTTTATATTATCTTTTATGATATGAACATATTGGTTTATACCTGGTTTTGGTAATAATTTACCTAGAATATGTTTAAAAATTTTGCAAAAACTATGTATTATGACAATAAGTGCATACAAAGGAGTAGAACATTACAAGAGTGTGGATTTTTTACTTTTGTGTCATTATAGAAATCATTAGTCATGCCAGTCAACACCTTAGACATATACTGCAGTAGGAAAGGACAGCATGTGATATTTTAAGTTAAAATTTGTAACAAGAATGTAGCTACATATATTAAAATTTAAAAGCAGACATCTTATTATACAACATGTGTGTACTTTGACCCTGTTAAACTTTGCAGTGCTATTGTATCACTGTGTCTGTGTGTTGTATTATTATCATATCAAAGAACAGCATGTAATATCAGTCACAGTGGTATACCTGTGAAGACAACATAAAGAAAGTGAGATATTCATGGTTTGCATACACTTATTACATGCAGTCGTGTAATCTTTACAAAAGGAGGAGGTGGAGGTCTTCAAAAATGTTATAACACAATTGGGTTATAAAAATGCATGGCAGATGATGGTTGGGGTTATTTTTTGTTTTACTTTTTGTTTACTATAGTATTTAACTGTTTAAAAACTAATCATTAAACAGAACATAAAACACAATAACAATGGAAACATTAGAGGATAGATCAATGCCACTTATATGGTAGAAATAAATAAGTGAAATAATTAAAATATATTGCTAAATGCAAAACAGGATTCCATGAGTAGGATGTAGGTTTTACAAATTATTGTGGGAAGGATGAAACAGAAGATAGTTTTCAGATACTGAAGATACTTACTGCATTCTTTTGATTTAGACTTTTAATTTCTTGAACTGTGCTAAACAAGTTTTCTTTGTAAAGGTGCAGTTTTGTGTCTATTACAAGTGCTCGGATATTAGTAGCTCACATCCAGTTGTTTGAAAAAGCAAGTGCTGCTCAAACTCCCACTAGCCTGATCTTCCATTTCTACATAGCCCACCCACCACCCAACCATATAAACTGTATAACCCTTCCAGAATCCTCATTCTAACACTAAATATCCCACCCACTTTCTCACCCAAGTCCTTACTCCCTTATCTTAAAACTCCACACCCCTCCCTAACCTTAAAGTCCCCAATCACTCCCTAATCCTAAAACTCCCTTTATATGACCTAAACCTAAAACTTCCTTCCTACTGCCTCAACCTAAAACATCCTTCCCTTTCCTTAACTCTAAAACAGACATTATGGCATAATCAGGATGTCTTCCTTATCTGTAAAGATCAGTGTTTGCTGATTAAATCCTTAACTTCTCCAGGTTTCCTTTAGAGGGCAACAATGAATAAGGCCGGTTTGCTAATGTAGTCCATCACCAGTATTAGCAGCATTGGGCTCAGAGCTGAAGCCTGATGCACACCCACTCCCAGTGGGAACTCCTCTGTGAGTAAAAGTGCTGTTTGTACTTGAGTCATTGGGTCTTTGTATATAACCTGCACCAACTCTACCAATATTTCAGGGACTTTGAACTATTGCAAGATTGCCCAAATCATTTTTATGGGGATTGTCATATGCTTTCTCCAAGTCTAGGAATGCCCAATTTGACTCCTTCCTCATCTCTAGCCTCTTCTCAACCATCTGCCTCACTGCAAACATTGAGTGAGTTGTGCTGCATCCTGATCTGAATCCAAACTGCTCATCTCCCATATCACTTTCTACTACTCTTCTTATTCATTTATCAGTCACCCTCTGGAGGACTTTCATGCAGTGTGACAGAAGTTTGATACCTCTATACTGCCCACAGCTGTAAATGTCCTGTTTGTTTTTGTACACTGACACTACTATGCTTATTCCCTAGTCATCTGGGATATACCTTTCTCTCTGCACTGCTATGAGTACCCTAAGGAGCCATTTTTCCCCTGTCTCCTCCAACATCTTTATCATATCTTGCTGTGACCTCATCTGAGCCTGCCTTTTGCCCTGAGTTTGTTTTCCTCAATGCTGTTCTATCTTCTTGTAAGGTGGGCTCCTCCTCTTCTTTCATCACAGACTGTGTCAGGAGCAGTACAGTTTCTGAGGGGCTTTCTTCATTCAGAAGCTGCTAGAAGGAATCCTTCCATCTATCTTTGGTGTCCTGTGGCTGGTGAGCAGGTTGCTGTTGGCATCCCTTATGAAGGGTGTCTTTTTCGTTTTGTCTTTGCCTTGCAGCCTGATAGAGTTGCTTTGTGCGATTTACTAAGACACTTTCCAGAAGCTGGTAGAGTGCCTCTGATACCTTGTTCTTGACTATTGCAACTCCTCTCTTAGCCTCTTTGCTATCCAATCAGTATTCCTTCCTAGTCTGGTCTGTGTTTTCTACCTCTCACTATTTCCTGCACTCCTTTCTATTAAGGCCTTCCTGGATTTCTGCATCAAACCCTCTGCTTTCTTTATGCACATTATTTCCACTGCTGGCTTGGCCACATATCTCTTCTGTAGTCCTCACACATGCTATTTTCAGGCACTGACATTTTTCTTCAACTTTACCCATTTCCTCCTCTTTTTGGGGTGCTGCAGCCTTGAATGTTGTTGTGTCTTTCGGCTTTTCCCAGTTAGGGGTCGCCACAGTGGAACTCCGGTCCGCTAATGATTGGTAGTTGATTTTTACGTGCCGAGTTACCAGCCCTGATGCACAACCTTCAACGAAGGTACGCCCATTCACACATGTCGCCATGCAGAAGACGCTCTAGCTGAGAATCGAACCGGACAGCGTCTTACTGTGAGGTGACAACGCTACCGCAGCACCACCACCGCGGTTATAATTCCTTGAATTCCTATGTTTCCTCTTCAGCCAGCTTACAGCATAGTCTCTGCTGATCTTATAACCTTCTCTGACCACTGTTTGAAGCTGATTGTGGCAACCAGTGGTTTATGCAGTGGATTGACTGTTTCACTGGAGATGACTTTGCAGTCACTGAGTCTACCCAGTGCCCTTTCTTTATGAGGAGGAGGTCTACCTGAGTTGCATGTTGGCCACTCTTGTATGTGATCCTGTGACTGTCTCTCTTGCTGGATTTGTGTTGGCTACTATCAAGTCATTTGCCAGACAGAAGTCTAGAATGGCCTGTCATTCTTTATTCCTGTTGCCGCACCCATGTGGACCCTGGCAGTCTTGTTCTATCTGTCTCAATATGTGCATTCAAGTCCCCCATTATCAACACCAATCCATGTTGTACTGCTTTATCTAGTAGGTCCTGCAACTGCTGTCTGAATGCACTCTTTTTGTCATTATCACAACCCTGCAGTGGGGTATAGGCTGAAATTATGAATAATGCCCTATCCTTATACTGTAGCCTGATTGCCTTGAGTCTGTCACTAGTTCTGATCACAATCTTCACTGTCTTCTAAAGCCTCTCCATCACTACAAATTCCACACCATTTCTAGTTTGTCCTCCTGTGTAGTTGACTCTGGAACCCAAGCAAAGTGGCTTTGATGCACTCCTCTTCCATCTTATCTTCTGGATGCATAGGATCCTAACCTCCTCTCTACCATCATATCATCCACTTCTAAGCTGCATCCTGTCAGTGAACCTATACTGAGTGCGGCAATTAGGTTCATTAGTTTTATGTCCAGCTTTTGCTCACAGAGCTATCCCAAATAGCCCAAGCTGGGCAACTGGACACCAGACAGCAAGTAGCTTATTGACCCAGGACTGGGTTTTACAGCAGGCGTACACTGGCTAATAGGGGTACATACACCCCTCCCATCGTTATCATGGGTCCCTGGCTAAGGTCAAAGTAGGCTAGGTTCTCAGCTCACTTATCACCGGCAAATACCCATCCCCATTTGGTGACATTAGTCAACATGATTGAATCACCTACAGACAACTTTTATACTGTCAAATGGCTAGCTCTGTCACAGCACATACTCTGTGATCCATGTTCTCCTGTCCTGAGGTTACTGTGCACTACAGTTAATGCCCAAAGTGGTTGGTATATTCAACTCTTCCCCCTTATAAGCACCATCTAGTGTCTGTGTTGCTGCCCACATCTCCATTATAGGGTGAGTTTTGAGGTGGAAACACTTGGCATGTTTTTCAGAGAACATGCAAACTCTATACAATTGGCCAGCAGAGGTCAGGATCAAACTTTGTGCATGAGAGGCAAAGACCTTAACCATTATTCCAACTGGTCTTTTCTGCTGTGTGGATTTATCAGTCCAAAGCATGGGAAAGATGGAAGAAAGGCAAAATGTAATAGTTTATAATAGTTTAATGGAAGCTGGTGATATATCAAGGTTTCAAGTTGTTCTGATGTCTAAAATGGAAAACAACATTTGTACTTGGGAAACTGCAGTTTGGTGAAAGAACAGAGACTGGTCCATTTGATAAGAAATACCTCCAGGCAAGTTAATTAGTTTCAGGTGTCTATGTCTTCTTTTTTAAGGGCGGGCTAAGAACAGTTCTGCAAAAGTCATTCCAGTGTAACTGTTAGCAGGAGACCAACTGAGGCCAGAGCATTCTTCTCTGAAATGGAACCTTGCATTTAGGGACTGTGAAAACAGTCAAAGCCCTTGTAACAGAGGCACTGATTTGTACAAAGCAAAGGCTGTTTGTGAGAGAGTTTCTTTTGCTACTTATACAAAACCTAGAATTGCACTTTGGGAATCTAAGTACTTGTGTTTGTTTTTTTTTTTGTTTTTTTTGTGTGTTCATTTGCACCAGAGCTGAGTATTTGTGTTTTCATGGCTAAAAGACTGGACTGTTTTTTTATGACTGTACCTGTTATATTGACATGTATTCTTTACATCTTGGTGAAGCCCACCTAATCTTTTTATTTGTACAGTGATCTACTTATTTTTATTTGAACTGTGAGGTGTTTGCTGTCTAAATAACACAATATACAAACATGCATCTCTTTCTCTCTCTCTCTCTCTCTCTCTCTCTCTATATATATATATATAGATCTATGTTGTTACATTGAAAGTACGTTAAATCAAAATGTACTACAGCGAATTCTCTTTTGTAAAAGTGCATTTTAGCGAAAATGCACTTTCACGAAAAAAAAAAACCTACAAAAATCCTATAAAAATAAAACACTACTCAAGTTTATTTAGGGGGGAGAAGCCCCCCTACACCTGCCACACCCCCTACTTTTATATTCTTACTCCGAGATTGCACTACAGTGGGGAAAAGGGAATATTCCCTTATCCCCGCTGTACCGCGATCTAAGCAACAATTTGCTTAGTTGTACAATCAACAGTACATGTTGATGTACAACTAAGTCTACACGCAAACTGCGTGTTGTCTTTTTTTATTTTTATTTTTTGCGAAAGTGCATTTTTGCAAAAGTGAGTTCACTGTAGTACATTGCGATTTTAAGTACTTTCGATGTAAAGACTAGGACCCATATCTATCTATCTATCTATCTATCTATCTATCTATCTATCTATCTATCTATCTATCTATCTATCTATCTTATGGTTCCCTTAAGTTGGTCATCTGTAACTAATGTTGACAACTTTCCTGCCTCCTGAGTTTGGTCTACAGGAAAGGTGGCAACAGCGGTGAAAGATTGATATTTACTTATTTACTGACATTTGATTACCAGGAAAGTCTGACTGGTAGGAGCCCATTTTCAGTGGAGGCCATTTGGAATAAACCTTCAAAGTACTACAAAATATTTTAACAATAATATTTTTGCAATCTTCAAAAATAAAACAAAAACTTCTGTATTTTAAACAGTTATAACAAATTAGACATAATATAAAAACATCGGTTAAGAATAGATACAAGGTGTATGACAATCATTTAATAGAGACATTTTAGACAGTTAAAGGTAAGTTAGTCTAATACAAATAGAAATTGCAATATTAAGTTAGGGAAAAATGGTTAATGGTATCTTCAGAGAGAAAGTCAGGGAAGAGAATTAGATAGCAGTAAGGAAGCAAGTGAAACAGGGAAAGTAAGAAGGTATAAGGAATGGAAAGGTACTTGTTCATATTTAGAGATATAGTTTATTCTGGATTTGGACAAGAACAGAGCCAGATTTTAGCTATGAACTCTTTCAGAGTGGTTTTGAAAGATGGGAGGGAAGGTATTGACCTGATGGATACAGGTGAGGAGTTCTAAGTCTTAGCAACCTTGTATGAGTACAGATAATCGCCAGCAGATTTGCTAGGTTTGTAGAGAGACAGGAGTTTTTGGTGACTGGATCACAATGACTGACTGGGAACATGAATCAAATAAGGAATCAGATGCAAAAACCAGAGAATACAAGGAAAAAGAAAAATAATCTGGTTAAACACAGCAGTGAAAATCAATATGCCCTTTATTGTAGTAGGGTAAGAGCTTTCTCAGAATAACATCCACTTCATCAGACCAACAAAGATAGAATAACAGTTACATTTTTAAACACTAAAACATCCAATCAAAAATCAGATAAAATGTGCATCATAGCTAAAAAGCCATGTGATAAAATACATCTGTGGAATATATAGATCTTTAAAAAATTGAATAAAAACAGACTAAATGAACAATATGTACTTAAAAAAATAATTAAAGATGGACTATT
The DNA here is from genome assembly GCF_019279795.1 of Protopterus annectens. Classification (NCBI taxonomy): domain Eukaryota; kingdom Metazoa; phylum Chordata; order Ceratodontiformes; family Protopteridae; genus Protopterus; species Protopterus annectens. The sequence continues at coordinate 174,808,786 of NC_056740.1, read as the reverse complement.
GAAATATATATAATAAAATATTAAAAGAGAAATAAATGCTTTAATAGCTGTGCTTATAGTTAGTAAAGCTATTGCCTTACCCTAACCCATGCCCTAACCCTAAGGTTCGTGACTATCGCACCATAGTGGAGGACATTGCTATTTTTGCGATCTCCTTACTATGACCCGTGCCCTAACCCTAAGGTCCATGAGTACTGCATGGAAGTTCAGTACAACACCCGTTCATTGTAGTGAACTTCGCATAAGTGCACTTTTGATTAAGTGCACTTTCGCTGGGGTGAGCATTCCATGCACTACTTCGAATTAGTGAAAATTTGATCTAGTGTATGGAACCCATATATATATATATATATATATATATATATATATATATATATATATATATATATATAGATAGATAGAGAAGGCAAAATAAATAAAAGGTCAAACAACCTATGATGTTCCACTTCTCTTCTGACTATGGGTTCCCCTAAATCTGCAGGCCCCGGGCAGCTGCCTGAATCACTCTATTATAATTTACCACTGATAACTATAAATTTGGCCGTGATCTCATACCTTACTTAGATAACAACACACAAGTGTGACCTCATAACTTACCTCACACTTAGGATGACCCTTTACCTTGCTATAAACCTAGGTGACATCTCATTCCTTACCATACACTTAGGTATGTCTGTATACCTTACCATACTCTTAGAAGTGACATCATCCATTACCATACATATAAGGATGTGGTTGTCACTCAGCAATCAAAGCCTTGACATGTTTTGCAGATGGTATTTTGATAAGTAACCAATTTATAAGCGAGTCAGATGATGGCATTGCTTGAGAAAGATGTTTTACACAAGATTACTACAGGAAGTGTGTCCTCCCCTCCCCCATTCATAGTATTTGGTCTCCTACTCAATAAATAGGTGTAGTCTAAGAAGCTTTGATTTAGGCAAGGGTTGTCGGAGTTTGTACAGAATTCTATAACAGCCAAAATGACAGGGTTATGACAATTTATGAATGCACTTATTTGGTCTGTTGTGTTCCTGATGATTTCTGTATTTATGAGAAAGCAGGAGAGAAGACTCGCTCCTGATTCACCAGCAAGCCAGACAGATGCTAGTGGCATGCAGTCTGTGTATGTATGCACACACAAAGTCTCAGTTCAGAAATGAGTACTGCACAGACAGTACATGAAAAAGTTAATTCTGTTTAGAAATGGTGACCAATACAGCAGTCACTAAAACAAACTTCTAGGCATCTCCTGCTAGTAACTATGTAGCTCCCCTGTAGTGACTAGTTGACTTAATTATTCAGTTTGTGTTGTGCTACCCCAAGCAAAGACACTTAAAAAAGATGAAGCGCTACAGCATATCATGCTTTCTTGTCTCAGAAAGTAGAGTATAAAATAATACAACGTACAGCTCCCTACTGAAATGTTGGTACTCAAAATGCTGAGTGCCAGCAGGCTGAAAAAAAAAAGACTAAAAACACAGGAGAAGAGCAAATTTTGAAAACTGCTCTTCTCCTTAAACCTTTCTCCCTGCACTCCCATGTTGGGGGGAAGCCCCCTACATGCCTCAAATTTATATATACCAATTCCGAGATAGCCATATCTCAGAGAAAAAGGAATATTCTGAGAAATGGCATCTGGGACTTTGTATATGTAAGTCTTATCATTTCAGTTTCCATATTTTGGGACTCAGTTTAGTGGGTCCCAGAATTTCAAATGGTTACCAGAGCATACTATGACAGAGACAAAATATCCTTGGTTGCACCCACTACTTAAATAAGAAAACAATTTATTTTCAAAAAAGTGTGAATAAATTCCTTTGCTGACATAGAACTTGGACTACAGACTGACTCCTGTACTTGTTGTGTCTGACCCTGCATCGTAGCTGCTTATAACCTGGAGGAATTAGAATTTCAGAATTAAGAAAAAAGGTATAAAATTAGGCAACTGTTTATAAATAGGAGGGGATACATGAAGAAAAAGAGAGCATGTTGTGTGATCTGAACTCTTCAACTTACTTTAGAAAAATAACATTGGTATAATATGGAATAATTTTCCTCTGGAAAGATACCAGATCCCACTCAGAAACCCCTTCAAGATAAAAAGACTAATAACTGCGTGTGCAATTCTAAATGGCGTCCTCCTCCTCACATGAATATCACCACCTGTAACTGGAACTTCATATTTTAAGAATGATATAGTTTTGTGAATTTCCTATCTATTCTCATAAACAGAAATGAAAATGTTATACTGCTACCACTAGCATCCCTTTGCTTAACATTATAGGTTCATAGGTAAGCATTAGGCTAGCTGCCCTTGCAGACCATTTTAAGTCTAGCTAGTTTTCTTTGGCAAAAATTAAACCCAGTACCTCTTGTTTGTGAAAAACATTATGCCATCCCTCAACCTTTAAAGCCCAGGTTGAAACATTGCTGAGATTTGAACTCATGACCCTTGGTGTATGAGACCAGTGATCTAACCCCTTAGCTACAAGACTACAAAAAACAAAAAAAAAATCAACTCATGGTGACTCTATCAGTAGGCCTCATAGCATATTATGGAAGTATATTGTCAGTTTTTTTCTTCTGTGCAGATACTGCTGCTGCCCAGTTGTTGCTCTACCAAGTTTTGAACCCAAGACCACAAAAAAAAATCAACCCATGGTGACTCTATCAGTCGGCCTCCTAGCACATTATGGAAGTATATTGTCAGGTTTTTCTTCTGTGCAGATACTGCTGCTGTCCAGTTGTTGCCCTACCAAGTTTTGAACCAAGGTCTATTAGTTGGTAATACTGAATGCTAACCTCCGTACTATCAGTCCTCTCCCTACTTTCCTATCTTTCCTTATCTCTTTATTTTGTAGTCATCAGTTTTCCAGGTATCATCTAGGGGAATCACCACATACCTGCATATTTTTATGTCTTCATTTTTCAGGATTACTCTGTGTTCCTGTATACAATAGTATATGGAAGAAATACTTTTTTTTTCTGGATTCAAGATGTTTTACAACTGGCACTTTTTCCAGCTGTGGTGGCAACTCTCTGACAGCCTTGGTTCCCTATATAGTTGATGCAAAAGGAATATTTGATTTTGTTTTTAAAATCTAGTGTTCACTTAGCTGCTAGGTTGTATGACTCTCAGGTACAGTATATTTTAAAGTCCATGGAACACTGGGAGCACTGAGTTAGATAAAAACATAGATTCACTGTATACATCCAAGACAGAGGTGAAAATAGCAGTACTCCACACTTATAGGGTCTTCCTGCCACATGACCTTCCTGATGTGAAACTAACTTTCTGAAGGGCTTGGGACTCAGAAACTCTTTTGTTGTATGTTGATTGCTAATCAAGAAATCATTTGTAGATCATTACTATTATAAAGTATTTTCCTAACTATTTTGTAAATGTTGCCAAACTTTATACTGCAGTTCAGATTTACAGGAACATTACCCAGTTTTATGTCCAACATTTTGCAATATGGATAGCGCTCTGGAGTTTAGGATACACCCCTTTGAGTGGGTAAAGTGAGATTTATCTCCCCTGCCAAAACACATTCAATGAAGACACAAAGTTTTTTTTATGTTTGCTCATTTGGAGAGCTGCAGTTAGGCAGTTTGCATTCAGTGAAAGTGCCATTAGAGAGTTGTCATTGTTCCTATATTCTTAGATGTGTAAACATAAATATAAGAATGTATATTATTAATTTGGTAACAACACAGTCCAATACGTGCCGTAGTGGAGTAAATGCTCCTTTATTAATTTGGTATTTAGATTTACATTATAATGTTCTGCTTGCCTCATGAAAACGTGATGTTTGCATAAAGGTTTTCATCCTGAAATGCAATAGCTGCAATTTTCTGTAACATGGTGTACTTCAAAAGTAACAGACTTTCACAGCTTGTATGTGGCAACAATTCAATTTAAACATAGATGACGGTATTTCCTACATTTATATATTTATTTACTATTTGAGACAGGTTGCTTCAGACTTTGTTTCAGACTGGGTTTATCTTTCTGAGTCTGCATGGTTCAGTTAAGCCTCTGTCTCCTGAATACTGGGTATTTAGGCACCTTCACATAGATTTAAACCCACTGGGTACTGGTCACTAACCCTCTGGGGTCAAAAGTTGCCATGGAAGGAGTAAATTCCTGTGAGCCATCACTCCATCACTGCTGCTGTGTCTCTGTGGCTGATGACATCCTTTTAAACACAGTGCATTGTCTAGCAAGAGGTGCAATGCTTCACAGTTTCACCAGAGAATCTAACATCAGAAAAACACCCTAAGCATGTGCCCCCATCCATCCCCATGAAAAGAAGGGAGTAAACCATTTCTCATCACTCCCCTCCTCTTCCTCACAAGCACTGCCTTCATTTATTCATTGAACTCTATTTAGGGGACTCAGTGAGGCTTCAATGAATTTCTTTATGATTTCATCCTTTATTTGCATTAATAAAATTTTAAAATTTCGAAAAGGTACCACCATCTAATCTGGCTTTTCTGACTAAAGCTTAATACACAGATTGTCTAATTTATATTAATGAACCACAGAAAAAACAAACATATACTGCCAACACCAACTTGGAAAATGGAACAAAACCACGCAATGTATTGAAAGGAATGTTTATTGAAAAAAATAAAAATCAATTAAGCGATTAAGGAACTTTTAAATGCAGCCCTTGCCCTCAATGTAAATATAGTTTAGTGAAAAATAAACTAGTTATTAACAGGAGATACATAAAAAATTATTTTCTTTGCACATGCAGTTCTATGGGTCTGGTGTACATTGCACAATGTCAAGATCGTTCCTATTTTGATGTGGGCAAGACCCAGTGGAGATTTAGAGACCACATTTATGAGCAGATATATGATATCAACCATAAGCAACAAAATAATGATTTAAACATATTTTGAATTTTCCCACACACACACAAGTTGTTATTTTATGGAGTTGATATAATTTTTAAAAACTCCAGAGGGGGTTCCTGGATTGATTATATAGAGGCAAAAGAATTAATATGGCAGATTAGGCTCAACACCCATATGTATCCTGGTCTGAATGACCAATTATCTATAATTAGTAAGTGAGACATTACATGGTGCATTTTTATAAAACCTTTGCTTTTTTGGGGACAGATAATGTATTATTTGGAATAAGTTTGGATATGGATACACGTCTTTCATAGATCTTTTATAGATTATATATTTTTGGATTTACTTATTTAAAGTAGTACATTTAGCAGGTTTATTTATTGCATGAAAATACTGAATGTTTTATGCGTGTTTTAAGGTTGAGTAATGTGCTTTTTACTTATTGGTTAGAGTTGTAACATGTGACTTCGTATGAATGAGATTTAAATGAGGGGAAGTTACTTGATTCTTAGGGCAGATAGCCTAGTATAAACCTATGAACCTATATCCCGGGAATCATCTCTGTGTCACTGCTGGACAGAGGCACAACAAACTAATGGGTACAGTATTTTTTCATATAAGGGGTGGCGTAAGCCACAAAACTTTGGGCTAGGCTTATAAATGCCTTAGGGCAGATAGCCTAGTATAAACCTATGAACCTATGAACCTAAATAGATTCTGATGAAGCCTTGGTTAATCGATTTTTATTTTTTTCAGTAAACATTCCTTTCAGTACATTGCGTGGCTTTATTCCATTTTCCAAGTTGGTGTTGGAAGTATATGTCTAATTTATATTTAGCTCACTTGCTAGAGTAGAACACTAGTCCAGGTTTTTAAGTTAGTATATTAGAATGCATAGTGATAGGTTTGTTCTCCAACAGGAAGGCATTTTGCTTTTTCAGTGCTCGGGGAATGGTGTCTTTCATTTGAGAGTATCATGACCGTACACATTTAAAGGTCACTGAGCTGCTTGCTCTACACAGATACTAATGATTTCTCATAGCCTGTGTTCTTGTGCATTCTGTGGGTCATCTGTACAGCTAACTAATGAGAATGCAGAGGACTGAAAACTGGACACTGTACAATGAAATAAAACACTAGCTTGCTTTTAATTCTTGGATGTCTTTGTTTGTAACATACAAGTCCTGTTTGGTCCTTGTGGTTCCTCACTATATGACTTAGGTGTTAGGCCAACTAATTGAAAGTGCAGTGTCTGGAGGTCAGTGTGTTCTCTCTTTCTCAAAAAAAAAAAAAAAAACATTGTGCTTAAAACCTACATCAGTATCAGTCATTGCCTTTTTCAGTGCTTCATAACTAAGCATTATGAGTAAGTTATATAGTGCTGTGCTAACCTAGTGTTCTAGTAACTTAATAATTTTGTTACAAAGCTGGGTCCCAAGGTCCATTGTGGACATGGCAGGTATATTTCTTTAATGAAAAGAGTTTAATGCTGGATGGATTTTTTTTTTGTTGTTGTTGAGTTCATAGTATTGATAAAATAGCATTTTTATTTATTTTCTTTGTTAACCAGTGTAGAACGCTGAACCTCATGGACCTGAAACATTTTTAAAGTTCAGCCTCTGATTACACACTTAACAGTTTAAGAATAAGCATATAACACATTAATAATAACCAATTGTATACATTTCAATTTAACAATAGACACATTAATTATCAAATTATAAATGATAATGTGGGTTTTAACATTTAAGTTATCATATGAATGAGTAACCGGCATCAGAATTTACAATATATTCATAATTCACAAACTATGGAAAGAATGATATTTAGTAGACAACATTTTAGAGAATAGAACGGCCATAAAGAGGAGGGAGGGGTTATAGAATGAATCAGGGGAGCCAAGATGAAGGGAGAATCACTGAAAGTGATGGGGGAGAGAGAGGGAGGAAGACACTCCTAGTTAATCATCATGTTCATCTGTCTGTTTTCATTTAACACCATGCAGATATAGAATTAAGTACTTTTAAAGTCATGACTATTACATTTTAGCAATAGATAAATACCAAGACCTTTATTTATTTTATTAAACCATGTAATAAAAAATTAATATAGCAAGTAAAAGTTCAGGCAGGGAATGTTTCAGTGATTGTAATTACATTAGGAACCAGCACTACACTTTTCTGTACTACTGCTATTTAAAAGGCTTGCTTTCTGAAATTCTCAGCAGCTGAGAAATCATATTTAGTGACAAAGTTTTCCAAAATACAAATGCCTTTAATGAGAAACAGCAGTTACGTACAAATGTAACACAAAACATAACTGAAATACAAACACAATATGCATAATAAACATGGGCTGCAACATGAAACTGTCCCTCTCTCTCTCTCTCTTACACACACACACACACACACACACACACACACACACACACACACACACACACACACACACACACATAAAGAGCCAGAGGAAAGCAACAGTCACATACTACTGATAAACAGTTATCAGGTGATGAGTTTGCACATAAATGGAACTTCATTTCTATAATATGAAAAAAGGGAATGAGACCACTAGTGAAAGACACGTTAACAGGATAAAGTGATATAACATAACTGGCCCAAGTAGGTGCTTCTTATTAACTAAGCTGTAACATAAAAGACAAGATCTAGAGCTATATTTACTCAACTACTATAGTATTAGCCTGACTCTGCCAGTATATTCATGAACAGCCCCCAAAGACTTTGCTACTGTTTCTTGGCAGATACAATGGTTGAGCCCTTTTCACAAGTAGCATTAGAAGCCACTTAAGCCTTTTTCCATTCTGAAATGTACCTGTTTGTATCGTCCCTCTGTGCATGTTGTGAGAGTTCAATTTCTTGAGGCCTAACCAGTCAGTGACTATAAAAGCCCTAATCACTGCCACCAGCTCAACAAAGAAATCCTTTATAATAATATAATAATATTCTATTCACTAAGCCAGAAAAGTTTAAAAATAAAAATCTTCAGAGAGGGACACTGGTTAACCTAATGTAGTAGTTACTAATCTACCAACCCATCCTCCGACTACCCATATCTTCCTGCACCCCCAGAACGTATGCCTGACATCAGGAAGCCCCTTGCTACAAACTTTGCATAAGTCCACCACTGCTCCCATACTGAGTATGCACATGAGTCCAATAACCATGCATAACAACATGCAGAATAATGCAAAGAGACCAGTAACCAGTGTAGTCCTCCAGGGTTCTGTGCTGGTTCCGTGCTGGGACCTTTTGTCTTTGGCATCTACTTTTCTGAAGTAAAACCCAATACCAAAAGGCACTAACTTGCTAAGACTGCAAGCTAGGAGCAGTCATTGAACCCCCCACATGAAATAACCATCCTGCAGGAAGGTTTGTCACAGATAAATAACTAGTGCCAAAATCATGGACTGAAACTAAATGCCAAAAAATGCATTACTATATCCTTTGGGAAATCATCTACCCCAGGGAACTGCAACATTAACAATACACTCCTAAGAATTGACCCAGTTGTTCTGCATTTGGGAACTTAAGTGGACAGAGATCTAACTTTTGACCAATATGTGTCCACTTTTGCAAGAAAGTCCTTATACATTGCACAGCCTATAAACACATGCTTTGTGACTAGATCATGGGAAGTCATTAGCCACCTTTACTCAATACTTATTAGGCCAGTCATTGAATGTAATGTCCACTTTGGCAAGAATCTGTCCAGACACATGCAACAACTGAAACACTGACAGAGATAACTTACTAAAAGGATATTAGACCTAAGCAACATGTTCTACACAGACTGACTCAAATCACTGTCACTATACTCGGTATCCAACAGACTGCCAAGAGGTGCCCTGTGTCTGGCATACAAGACATCCTCCAACCCACTACTGATGGATTTACTACAAATCAGCAAGTCAAATGTCAAATAGCATCAGAAATATTCTGTCTAGGGATCTAAACCTCTTCTGTAACATCAGCAGAATGGTTTAGAGGGACAGGTATATCTTGCAAAGGATACCACTGTTCTGGAACAGACTCTCCATCCACATAAAACAAAGTTCATTCCTGTCCATATTTAAGCTCACCTTTGATTTATGGATGGGAAACAGAAAATTTATCCCAAGACTGCCTGTACTACTAATGGACAGAAGCAGCTCCTAAATGTTTTGTCTCAAGCATGGATCACCTCAAATGATCCTTGTTATTTTCATTAGGGGTAATACATAATTATTGACCATGGAATGGGTAAGGCCAATCTCTAAACAAATGGGATAGGTTAATTCGAGCACAAAAAGGGAAAGTGGCTAGTCTTAGAATGTCCCGCAAGGGCAGCTAACCTAATATTTACCTAAGAACTTATGAACCTATAAAAAAATACCACCTTTTCAAAGAAATATAGACATTTCTTTTGGCTCACTAAGAGTACTTTCAATGAGTTTAAGTAGGTGACTAGCTCAGTACTCAATATCCACCACTGTGCTGTCTCAAAGATCACCTCTGTCTTTTTAGTGGGTATATATAAAAAAAAACACACAAAATAAAATGGGGGGGGGGCTTTGCCCCCCACACCCCCAATGTGGGGGGCTATGCCACCCACACACCCCTACTTAAATATACCAACTCCAAGATCGCACCACAGTGGAGGAAACGGCAAAGTCCCAAAAATGGCTCAGTGATTTTTTTTTTGCCTGGGAAAAAAAATTGCTGTTCTGTGTCTTCAGGATTTTGCTCTTTTGACATTTAGCTGTTGATTAAACAGCGTTCCCTATATTAAGCATTTGCTTACTTAATAGGGAACCTTTTTAGTGATGGTTCAAGTCAAAAGCCTATACATACAGAAGCCCAAAATGTAGATTTCTTTACTTCATAAACAGATCCCTTTTTAAACTGAAACTTAAGCCCTTTGAAAGTCTATATTTAAGATTTGACTGTGTTATAGCATACTGTAATCTAAAGTAGCTCCAATGGCTATGGCTACCTAAATTTCACCTGGAGACAAGGGCACATACCTCTCAACCTCCTAATGCAAGAAATCTGATCAAAGCTAAAAATAAAGAGGGGAGAAAGGCTCAAAAATAGGGACGATTTTAAATATTGATTATGCATTTTATTAAGGATATAAAATCTCAAACTCAAATGTCTGTCATTATTTAATGACTTCAGTAATCTATTATTTGCCAGAAAAACAGAAATTGTAAGAGGAATTGATCAAAAATATGAGTCAAAAATTTGGATATTCTGTAAAAATATGGACAGTTGAGAGGTATGCAAGGGCATTATAAAGGTCAAATCCACATGTCCCTAAGTTTAAACTACATCTGCAAGCCACTTAATGGCACCAGATTGCAGAATTTATCCACTGATGGTGCTCCATTCATCTATAGATTAGGGTAGCACCACAGCTGAGTAGCCACACCCCAGACATCTTCCCAAGGAAAGAAGGGTGCCACATGTGTTGATAATGCAAGAGTACCTCTGCAGGTAACTTTTGAGGCTTTTACTAAACCACCCAATCAATCAAAGATAACTAGCACTAAGGATTTTGACCTCTAAAGAAGCACACATTTAGAGGTGGGCTATGTTGCAGGATAGATGTTGTGACAAAGCAAATGGTGAAGTAAATTTGCTCCAGTGTGGAACACCCAGGCAAAAGTCACTGGTCGGGGCACATTAAATAGGTGCAATTAGGTAGTGAAATATAATTTTACATAATTTGACTTAGATGAAGAGACACTAACATTATATTTAAACACTATCTATTGGTTTAGGTCACCAGTATATCAGTCATAAAGTTGCTTGGAAGTACATTTGGTACCTTCAAGGATTAAATTGCTTTTTTTTTTTGCTAAATTTCAACATCAACATCCTGCATGAGAAATTCAAATGTGTCACCTATAATTGTATTCAGACAAAATACTATAAAACCATACCTATATTACAACTAGTTTTCAAGTGCTCACTGTAATTATTGCCTCCCTTTTACAGATATATCTACTGAAGAGCAACTATACATTTCAGTACATGCCACCTAAATTTTTGAATCACTACATTTCCTGAAATCATTTTTTTACTGTTTAGTATTTGCTTCTGGTATTGATAAAGTTTTGAGCAATACAGAAAAAAATCCTTTGCAAATATCTATGCAGTGCTTTTGTACTATGGCATTGTATGCTTACCTCATTTATGTCTAAGTGGAAAGAAGAGTGATAAACAAAGTTCCATTGATATCTGGCATAAGAATACAGTAATGTTTTTATATGGCTATAAATGCAGCTGAAGAAAATTCTGACTTAGGAGGAGAAGGTTGGGGGTTGGCATAATGGTTATGGTGTTTACCTCAGCCAAAAAGTACAAGATGTAATTCTCACCAAGGGAAATTGGCTAGGCTAAAAATGGCCCACAATGGCAGATAGTCTAGTACTTAAATATGAACCTATGAACCTGTGACAGAGAAAATATAAGGAGTGTAAACATATCCATGTGGTTTTACTTGCATTGACTATACATAGTTCAACACAGCCAACACTGACCTGAAATTCCAAAATGGAAAATGTTCAAATCCAAACATAAGGGAAAAAAGGCTTCCAAAACATACACCATGTCATGCTGCATGTTAATTCTATACTCTACACAATAACAAAAAAAAAATTAGAACTCCATCATGCACAAACAACCATTGATGCTCCCATCCTCAAAACACCCCCCTTCTCGCATTTTGTGACCTCATTGTAATGCTGTCATTTCTAGGAAGTGCTGCTGACTCTACTGAACAAACTGCAAAGAATGACTGCATCTCCTTATAGGCTGATAGGTAAGTACTTGGCTAGCAGCTCTTATCGGACAGTTTATGCTTACCCAATTTCTCTTTTGGTGTCTTGAATTAACCTATCCTGTTTGGTATTAGATTGGCCTTAACAATCCAATGGTTGATAATGGGAATAGTGGGAATAATTGGGATCATACCATAGCTAATTTGAGGGAAACCATGTGTGGAATAAAGCAATTAGAAGTTCTGTCTAACCATTAACCTTTGATAACCATGTTGCCAAAGTGGCTAAAAAATCCTTCTGTGTGACCCATCTGATCATGAAAGGGTTCGCAGCAAGATCTAAGGATGTAATGGTGCCCCTCTACTTTTCCCTCATCAGACCCATTATTGAGTACAATGCACTAATTGGAATGTACCTGGCTAGACATCTCCAGCAGCTGAAGAGACCACAGAGGTACCTAACCAAGAGAATTACTGGCCTCAAACAGTTGCCCTATGCAGTACGATTGAAAAAGCTAAGACTCTTCTCTGTTGCATACCGCTTTCTCAGAAGCGATCTCTGTCTAACGTACAGAGCCATGTCCAACCCAGAATTGTTGAACATGCTCCATCTTAGCAAAATCAAATCTACTTGAGCTACACGCTCTAGGGATATAAACCTCAACACAACAATGAATAGAACATGCTGGAGGGATAGATTCCCTTTGCAGAGACTTCACTTACTATGGAACAGGGTCCCGATCTACATAAGACAGAGACCCTCACTTTCACTCTTCAAGAGGAACCTTGAAGAGTGGATGGGTAACAGAAAGTTCACACCGGGGATCACACCAACAGCACTACTAGATAGGGGCCAAGGGTACTAGCTGCTAGTACAAGGGTCTAGGGAACTACTAAAGGGGCGGTGAATACCGCACAACGTGGCTGGGCTAATATATGCCTTTGGGCAGATAGCTCAGTACCAACCTATAAACCTATGAACCTATTAGTAGTACAGGGAGCTTAACAGTTTGGGGGGGTACTACCAAACATGTTCACACCTCACTTTTCAACTGGAAACTGGCTATGAAAGTCAAAATGGAGCATTGTTTATTTTGCATCAGAATAGACATGGTGTAATACCATGATGTTGATTTAAATATCCAGTAGATCTAAGTTATGAACAGCCCCAAATAAAGATTGTTCTGTGAGTTACTCAATCTGCCACCAGAAGATTTGGGCAATCTCATGTCACCTACTTTTCCCTGAATTATCCAAATGTCATAAGTACTCATGGCATGGAGGTTTGGACTAAAAAAAATAATAATTTCTCCAAGTCTTTTACATTGTATTACTTCCAATGTTTTTAACAGTGTTTCAAATCAATATAAACAAAGATCAGTACATTTAGTTGATGATTCATTGCCTATAATCTTTATTCTGACTGGAATATACTTTAATACCTACATCTTCTGACTATCATCTGTAAGCAATGATTACCACTTCCATTAATGCTTAGCATATATTTGCAACAGCTTTCACCTCTTGTTCGTTTAATTATTTACGGACTTCAGAATATATTCTAGCTTAAGCTTCAGTTAATTAGCAAAAATATTAACATCACAGTCTTACCTGCATTAATTTTGTAAAAAATGACTTTTACAGCTATTCAAGAAGGCATCAAGCTGATCAGGTTCCATGCAAATATTTTGGTCTGCTGCTAGGGCTATCATTGCTGAATGTTCTTCAGTTGAATATACCATTATAATTACTTATGTATTATTTATTTTAATTTGTCATTATGTTAAGATATTTATTTATTTACTGATTGACATTTGATTACTGGGAAAGTCTAACTGGGTAGGAGCCCATTTTCAGTGGAGGACCGGGGAGAAAAAATATTAAAAAAACATCTTAAGAACAATAAATTTACAGTCTTTAAAAATAATACAAAAATAAAAACTACAGTTTAATTATACCAAATTAGTCATGATATGAAAATAATTGTTAAGAGCAGATATACGTTATATGATAATAGCCAGTTTATAGAGAAATTTAAGGTACGTTAGTATATTTCAAACAGGAATTGTAATACAAAGTGAGAGAAAACAGGCTTATTGTATATTTAGAGAGAGCCAGGACAGAGAAATTGATAAAAGTAGGGAGGTGAGTGAAGGAGGGAGAGTAAGGAGATGTAAGGTATGAATACTTATTTGTTCACATATAGGGATACAGTTTGCCCTGGCATTGAACAAGAACAGGTACAGCTTTTAGCTAGGACATCTTCCAGAATGGTTTTGAAGGATGGGTGGAAGAGTACTGACCTGATGGACAGAGAAAAGGAGTTCCAGGCCTTCGCAACATGGTGTGAATACAGACAATGCATAGCAGATTTAATAGGTTTGTGGACAGGCAGTAGTTTTTGGTCATTGGATCGCAAGACTGACTGGTAACATTGTTATGCAAAATGTCATTTAGAGCTGAGCAAGAAGATGGATTCTAGATAATTTTATAGGTGGTAAGAAGTTGTGTATATGTTAGTTGTTGGTGTAATTCTGAGCAATTTAGGCTTTTTAGTGCTATACAGTGGTGGGTTCTGAAAGAGGTATTTGGTGCGAATTTAGCAACTTTGTTTTAATGTTGCTCAAGCATTGATTTTTGTGATGCCTGAAGGTTAGTAAGGATGTAAACACCATAAAGAAGTGTTGAGAGGAGATAACTAGTGACAAGTGTAGCTTTAGTTGTGTCAGTGAGAAAGATTTTGGTTCTGTAAAGAATCCCTAGTTTTTGAAGAGTTTTTCTTATGTAATTTTGTATATGTAGGACAAATTTAAGATTATCATCCTCTATCATCCCTAATAATTTGCTAAAAGAAGTGACTTCAATAGTTATATTATCAAGACAAAGGACTTTAAATTTTGTGTTTTCATGAGAGAGGGATTTGTGGAAAAAGTAGTAGTTTTTTATTTTTTTATTTTTTTTTTTAGGGCTGAGGATGAGTTGTGAGTTATAAAGCCATGTTTCAGTTGCTGTTAAAGCTTCCTGAGCATTTTTTGAAGTGTACTATGTTTTCAGATGTTTAAATGAGTGAGGAGTCATCTGAGTACTGTATTAGGGAGGTCTGCTCTGTGGATGTGTGGAGGATGTTGGTGAGAATGTTAAAGAGGAAGGGACCAAGTATAGAACCTTGTAATATAGTGGTGGTGATTGGGAGGTATAGAGTGAGAGTGGTGTGCCATTTTACTGACTGATACCTTTTTTATAAGTAGCTTTTGAAACATAGAAGGGTGGTCTGAGAGAGACCTAATGAGAACATTTGAAGTAGATGTTTACTGTAACAAACTGTGTCAAAGACTTTAGACAAATCTAGAAATAAGGAGGAGACTAGTCTGTCATTCTCTCTAGCTTTATTGACAGCAACTATATAGACAGTATCTATGTTGGTTAGAAGTGCATTTTTAGTATTATGGGAAGGATGGAAGCCATGTTTTGTGGGGAATAGGAGTTATTCCAGCAGGAGATAGTTTAGTAGTTGTTTTTGAATCCATTTCTCAAGCATTTTGAAGGGGGGGATAAGACTGTTATTGGTCTAAAGTTAGCAATGTCTGTTGAATTTCCCCATTTGAGCAGATGGATAATGTGAGACTTTTTCAAGAGAGAGGGAATGTGGGTTTCAATGACCTATTTATGAGGACTGAGACAGGATAGGCAATGCTATTGTGGCTCATCCAGTCAGGATAAAACAGATGAGTCTTTGTAGGCTCTGTTCAAGCAGCTTTATTATGTACAAACACATCAGGATTGAGGCTTAATAACTTTAACTTAAATACACTTACAAACAGACTAGCTATTACACTCATACATGCTCACTCTCTGGCTGCATTCTCAAAATGGCACTGAAGCTAGCACGTGCTTGCTATATATATATATATATATATATATATATCTATATATATCTATATATATATATATATATATATATATATATATATATATATATATATTTATATACACACATGTCCAGACCTTGAAATGCTTCTTAAAGGTACAACACACACACACACTATTCTACATCCTCCCTCTTTGAGAAATAAGTCATGCAATATTGGTGACATTAATTGACATGCAATCAATACAAATAATTCTTTGTCATGCAATTATAGAGAACTAAAAACAGCTAGACAATTATGTCCAGCTTGCTGTGTATTCACACTAAGTCTGGAAACACAACCAAATCATGTGAAATAGAAGTTAGAATTAGGTCTAGCAACTGGGACTGTCTCTGCTGAATGTTCAACTTTAGGGACATCAGGAACATCATCAGGAATGGAAGTAGAAGTTAAGACATGTTCTATAACAGGAAGATTGTCTGAATTGCTTTGAGATCTAGAGTCTGTATCATAGGAACTATGCTGCAATATCAATTCTGGAACAAGAAGAAAATGTCTGTGATTTCTCCTGTACTCCACACCCTCAGATTCTATGAAGCAGGATATTGGCTCGGTACATATACCTGTTAATTGACCAATGCAGTCAAAACCTTTTGCTGTTTGTATCCTCACTGTCTCTCCTTCTTTTAATGGATGAAGAAATCTGCTCAATTTTTTTATAGTTGGACTTCTGGAAAGAACACTTTCCAAATAATTGGGCTCTAATTGTCCTGTTGTTCTTATCTTTAGACCTCATCAAACTGGAACTAATAAGCAATGTTGTTCTGGTTTGCCTTTATAGAAGTCTGTAAGCTAAGTATATTGTCACGGGGTATGTTTCTGAGATTGAGTAAATTCAAAAAGACATTGGTATTATCATGCTTTGACCTCTCAAGTAATTGCTTTGCACTCCGTACAGCTAGTGCATTTGACTGTGGGTATTCTGGACTACTAGTAACCATACTTTTTAACTGTGCAGATTTTCACAGACTGTCCAGATTTTTGCCTTATATTTTTGGTACTTTTTTCATAAAATTGTGGCTGACTGGCAAATTAGTGACAGATCATTAAAGATTGAAGTTAGAAAATAATGACAGACATTTGAGTTTTAGACTTCATACTGTCAGAAAGTTCATGCTAATGCAAAACCTGTTATTCTATCAACTTTCTAAGTTTGTAAGATCAATATTTCAAAATTGTCATTTGTACCCCTTTTTTAAGGCTTTGTCCAGATTCCTTACTCTAAGAGGTTGAGAGGTATGCTAGTAACATATACAAAGTCCCATTCATTTGCAAATTTCTGAAACTACTGACTGGTAAATTGGGTACCATTGACAGAAATAACTTTATGTGGGCTACCATGGACTGAGAAATTACATTTCAGCTTGGTCATAACAGTAGTGGATGCTAGATTAGGTAGTAAATCAATCTCAAACCAGTTCGAATAAGAGTCTACCAACACTAAGTAATGTTCATTTTTCCACCCAATATATCAGTGGCTCTTTTGACCAAGGTAGTTTAGGAACTTGACTTAGCTGAAGTGGTTCTTTTTGCAAATGCGGTTTAGTACTATTTCATATTGAACAAGACAAAAGTACTTTATCAATGTATTTTACTAGACAAGGCCAAAATACTAGATCTCTCACCCTTCTGTTGGTAGATTCGGAACCTGGGTGACCACGATGCAAAATCTGGATATATTCATGTTGTAAGGAAGCAGGAACAACAATTCCAGGACCTTTGAAAATAATGCCGTCTTCCATCAACATCTCATCTCAGTAAGGAAAATAAGTTTGTACTTCAGGTGGTACACTAGATTGCTTTGACAACCATCCAACATGAATGTAGTGGCTGAGCATTTGCAAAATTGGATCAGTTTTTGTATGCTCTCTCAGCTCATTAAGTCTCATGGTAGAAAAATTATGCACTTCCATGATGTCAAAGTCAAAATTCTCTGCATAAAGCTGTTCTGTTGTATTTCTGGGTGATCTGGATAAGGTATCAGCCAGATGAAGTTTGCCTTTTGTATAGACCATTTTGAAGTTGTATTTTTGCAATTTGAGCATCATTTTTTGTAATCTCACTGGAGCTGAATGCATAGGACTTTTTAGAATAATAACTACAGGTTGGTGATTAGTTTCAATCTTAATAGCTCGACCATAGATATAATCATGAAACTTTGAACATGCAAATACTATTGCCAAAAGTTCTTTCTCAGTTTGGGTAACAGTTCATAGCTTCATAGGTTGATACTAGGCTATCTGCCTTAGGGCATTTATAAGCCTAGCCAGAGTGTGTTTGGCTTTCGCCACCCTTTAAGATTAGTTGACTGTGCCTCTGTATAGTAGGTCACAGAAGATAGCCCTTTTAAGGTTAGTTTACTGTGCCTCTGTCTAGCAGGGACACAGAAGAGATCCCAGGGGTACACCTACGATCTCCCATCCACTCGTCAAGATTTCTCTTGAAGAGGGTCATTGAGGGGCTCTGCCTAACATGGATTGGGATTTTGTTCCAGAGTGAGGGGAGCCCCTGGGATATGAATCTGTCCCTCCAGCATGTCCTATTTATTTCTGTGCTGAGGTTTAAGTCCCTAGAGCATTTAGCTCTAAGGGATTTGGATTTCCTGAGGTGGAGCATGTCCATTAATTCTGGTTTTGACATGGCTTTATATGTCAGGCACAGATTGCCTCTGAGTAGGCGGTAAGCAACTGAATAGAGCTGGAGTTTCTTTAGCCTAACTGTGTAGGGCATCTGTTTGAGTCCCTTGATCCTCTTGGTGAGGTACTTTTGGGGTCTTTCCAGTTGCTGCAGGTGTTGGGTAAGGTACATCCCAAATGGGGCATTGTATTCAATTATGGGCCTGATGAGTGATGAGTAGAGGGGCACAATGACCTCTCTTGATCTAGATGTGAACCCTTTCGTGATAAGGTGGGCTATATAGAAGGTCTTTCCAACCACTTTGGCAATGTGATTGTCAAAGGAGAGATTGCTATCTACTTGGGTCCCCAAATCCCTAATTACTTCTTCTGTACTTAATGGATTACCACCTATGTGGTAATTTGTGGGCACTTTGTTTTTCCCAAAGGGGATGACTATGCACTTTTTGGCATTTGGCTTTAGGCCATGGCTCTGGCACCAGTTATCTGTCTCTGTGAGACCCTTTTGGAGGATGCCTGTGTCAGTCGGCGAGTCGATTATGGCACCCATCTTGCAGTCATCTGCGAACTTGGTCAGCCATAGTCCTCCCATGTTAGCCTGTACCTCAGAGAAATATATACCAAACAAGAGAGGTCCCAGGACTGAGCCTTGTGGGACGCCACTTGTAACTGGTTTAGAGTCTGACATGGCACCTGCAATTCTGACCATGTGGGTTCTATCCCTGAGCCAGTTTGCAACCCATCTTGTGACATAGGGGTTGATATTTAAGCTGGTGAGTTTATTTATGATGCCTGAGTGAGGTATTGTGTTGAAGGCTTTTGCGAGGTCCAGGTAGGCTGTGTGGACTTTTTTCCCTTCATCTATGGCCTTGGTGACTGTTTTAAAGAAGTCGAACAGGTTCAAGAGGCAAGATCTGTCCTTAACAAAGCTGAATTTGATAGGATCCAGTGTTTGGAGGTTCCCAGTGTCTTTGTTTATGAGTTCCATGATGATACGCTCCATAACTTTGCAGACCAGACTAGTCAGGCTTATAGGGTGATAGTTTCTGGGGTCCATTGTGGCACCACCTTTGTGGAGTGGGACCACTGTTCCTGTACGCCATTCCTTGGGTGCATATCCTGCAGTAAGGCTGAGATTGAACAGTGACTTTATGTGAGGGTTCAGTTCTTCTTGGAGCTCATGTAAGATGCAGCCCGGGACACCATCCGGTCCCATTGATGCTGTGTTTTTTGCTTTGGAGAGGGCAGCTCTCACCTGTGCATCTGTAATGTCAGGGAGGCTACACTCTGTTGGGATAGACATTTGCTCTTTTGGGGGGGGGGGTGGGGGAGAAGTTTGCACTGAACCTGTCTTCCAGGATGTTGGCAATGTCTGTGGGTTCAGTGTATTTTTTGTCATTTTGCACTAACTCAGAGCATATCTTGAAGTTGCCAGCCAGGTTCCTGACATAACTAAAGAAGGCCTTGTGATTATCTTTAGCGTCTTGTGCAATTTTTCTTTTGAAGCTGGCCTTAGATAATTTTATGAGGGATCGTAGTTTCTTGCTAGTACTGATCAGAGATGCCTTCCCTTTTTGGGATTTTGGTCTATCATGTAGTAGCTTCCTCCTTCTGTTGTATAGCTTATTTATGGCTGGGGTCCACCAGACAGGTCTCCTGCCTTTGGAGGAGTGAGTCTTGGTTTTATTTGGGATAGCACGATCCATGCATTCCTGTAGGTGTCCATAGAATGCATTTGTAAAGGATTCTGCGGTTTGGGCCGTATTTTCCACTGGCCCAGGGGCTTTGAAGGACTTCACCTCAGTTTTGAGAAGTGTGAGGTTTGCTTTTGAGAAGTTCTTCACCATGGTTTCCTTGGCTGGGGGTGGGGACGGGATATGGATGTCCAGTGAGATTAATTTATGGTCAGATCGTACCAATGAGGGGTATACCTCTGGTATGGAACAAGAGTCCCCATGTTGGTGATGATCAGGTCCAATATGTTTTCCCCTCTTGTGGGAGTGGTGACCAGTTGCTCCATAGCATTTGAGTTTATAAATTCTAGGAAGCATTGAGCAAGGATGTTGGGGCTTGAGTAGGGCTCCCAGTTTATGTTTGGGTAGTTGAAGTAACCCAATATGATGGTGTTTGGAGAGACCTTCATATTCTCCAGTGTTCTCAGGAA
The DNA here is from genome assembly GCF_019279795.1 of Protopterus annectens. Taxonomy (NCBI): domain Eukaryota; kingdom Metazoa; phylum Chordata; order Ceratodontiformes; family Protopteridae; genus Protopterus; species Protopterus annectens. Next base: position 174,788,402 of record NC_056740.1, on the reverse strand, counting down.
AGCTGAGTGAGGTTCCTGAGTTTGGGCGGGTGGTCTGTAGCAGGCTACAAACTGAAAGGCAGTTTTGCCCACTGTTAATTGCACATGGATGGTCTCTGATGCTTCATGCAGTGCCACTAACCTGGAGGTGTGGGTATCTTTGATGAATATGGATACTCCCCCTCCTTTTGTGATTCGGTCTGAGTTTTGGGGCCGAAAAGTATGGTATGAGGTATAACCTGGTAGTGCTGGGGTGCTCTCGGGAGCCTTGAACCAGGTTTCTGTTACTGCACAGATATCAATATTCTCCATACTGAGGAGAGCCTCGAGTGCATGCATCTTGAGGTTTAGATTTCTGGCATTGTGCAGCATTACCCTTAGTTTCTTTTTCCTTGTGTTGTCTATGGAGGTGGGTTTGTCTTTTGAGCCTTGCCTAAAAAGGCACTATGGGGTGGCAAGAGCCTTAGCCAATATTCAAAAGCCCAGGGGTGACAGGTGCAAGCCGTCCCTAGCGAAGCAACATGGCTTGTCGAGCATGGCATCCCAGGCTGACAGACACTGGATCCCCTTTGAATGACACCACTACTATAGACAATTGTTAAAATTGATCATTTTGTCTTTATACTGTGGCATCATTCTTGGTGAGGGTAAGATACTACTCAAGGTCAGGGTCATACCGGCCTGGGCTACATGATCAGAGAGCTCCTCTATGTCTCTTTTCATGTAGTCCAGGGAGGTACGTCTCAGGTCATTCACACCAGCATGGACAATGACGGAGTCATATTTGTACTTGCTTTGGAGTGACTTGAGTGTGTGTGTGTTATGTGGCGGATCCTTGCTCCCGATAGACAGCTCACAGTCACCTTCTCCTTGTTCAGCCTGGTCAGTGTGTCTGACTATAGAGTCATCTATTACTAGTGTATCAGGCAAGGTGTTTGGCCTTAAGGGCTGTGATTGGTTGACACACTGATTTATTGAAGTATGTGTTGCATGTGTTTTGTTTTGAGGTGGTGGATTTTTGGATGTCTGCTTTGGGAGCCTCTGTTGTTTTGGTAAGTTTTTATTAGAGCCTCAGAGTATGTCTTTGTGTTTTTATGTGTTTGGTTTGCAGTTGTGGTAGGTCTATGTGGGACTGGGATTGTTGTGTGTGTGGTTGCCACCTCATCCTGTCTGGTCATGCCAGCCCTGAGTTGAGAGAGTTCAGCCTCCAGTTTGGCTATATAGTTGCATCTCTCACATGTATTTGTTGGGAGGAGGAGAGGGTTGTCTGTGTACATGAGACAATTGTAGCATTGTCTCAAGATGCCCAGATTGACCAGCTGAATTGGAGACGACTCCAGTAATCTACCACTCGACATGCTAGAACAGTATAAGGGAGTGCTGTACCTTTAAGGGAAGTGGGTATTCACAGGGGTGGTAAGTAGATGTAGTGCTTTACTTAGTACGAGAGTGCTTACTTAGTAGAGAAGTATTGAGAACAAGTGCTAGGCTTATACTATAGTAAGTAATCTGGTTATACTAAGAGTGGAGCTTCCTTAAGGGAAAATTTGAAGAGCAGACTTGGTGGAGCCAGAAAAAGTTTAACCTTGTTTAACCGGTGCTACGCTATGTGCACAACCACACAAACACGGATTTTAAACAGTGAACTACAAAAGAGCTAGAAATGGTCCAAAACAACCAATTACTACAGCTTCCTGTGCTGAGGTCACTTCCTACAGGGACAGATAAGCTGCTCAAGGCTCCCCACTCCCACTGGTGAGCAAAGAAACTTCCTTCTATCCAAGTAAGGTAATGGACAACACAGGAACTACACCACAGCCCAGAATACAGCAATGCCTGTAAACTGGTCTAAACTAGTTGAAGAGAGGCGGGAAAACAAGGATTATTTTTTTGTTTTTATGGTAGAAACACAGAAAATGCAGGAACAGTGATAAATTAGATACACAGGCTAGCACACGTTAGTGGGCAGCCTCCACAGTTAAATTAAACAAACAAACAAACAAACTTTCGATCAAATTCGACTAAAATGTAACTTTAAGTGCAGAGTTTAAAATAATGCAGCAAACAGTTAAAAAACAGTTCAAGCTAGTTCAGGGTAAGCTACAGAAGCTATTCCAAGTGAAAAAAAGCAAATATACTTAAATCCAGAAAGTAGTCACTTTTCTGAGTTCCCTGCTGCTAGGACCACTCTGCAGAACCACAAAGAGCTTGTCTGAGCAGTATAGCCAGAAAAAAACGCCCAGAGGCGGATTTTAAACAGTGAACTACAAAAGAGCTAGAAATGGTCCAAAACAACCAATTACTACAGCTTCTTGTGCTGAGGTCACTTCCTACAGGGACAGATAGGCTGCTCAAGGCTCCCCACTCCCACTGGTGAGCAAAGAAACTTCCTTCTATCCAAGTAAGGTAATGGACAACACAGGAACTACACCACAGCCCAGAATACAGCAATGCTTGTAAACTGGTCTAAACTAGTCGAGGAGAGGCAGGAAAACAAGGATTGTTTTTTTTTGTTTTTTTGGTAGAAACACACAGAAAATGCAGGAACAGTGATAAATTAGATACACAGGCTAGTACACTTTAGTGGGCAGCCTCCACAGTTAAATTAAACAAACAAACAAACAAACTTTCGATCAAATTCGACTAAAATGTAACTTTAAGTGCAGATTTTAAAATAATGCAGCAAACAGTTAAAAACAGTTCAGGCTAGTTCAGGGTAAGCTACAGAAGCTATTCCAAGTGAAAAAAAGCAAAGATACTTAAATCCAGAAAGTAGTCACTTTTCTGAGTTCCCTGCTGCTAGGACCACTCTGCAGAACCACGAGGAGCTTGTCTGAGCAGTATAGCCAGAAAAAAATGCCCAGAGGCGGATTTTAAACAGTAAACTACAAAAGAGCTAGAAATGGTCCAAAACAACCAATTACTACAGCTTCTTGTGCTGAGGTCACTTCCTACAGGGACAGATAGACTGCTCAAGGCTCCCCACTCCCACTGGTGAGCAAAGAAACTTCCTTCTATCCAAGTAAGGTAATGGACAACACAGGAACTACACCACAGCCCAGAATACAGCAATGCCTGTAAACTGGTCTAAACTAGTCGAGGAGAGGCGGGAAAACAAGGATTATTTTTTTGTTTTTTTGGTAGAAACACACAGGAAATGCAGGAACAGTGATACATTAGATACACAGGCTAGCACACTTTAGTGGGCAGCCTCCACAGTTAAATGAAACAAACAAACAAACAAACTTTCGATCAAATTCAACTAAAATGTAACTTTAAGTGCAGATTTTAAAATAATGCAGCAAACAGTAAAAAATCAGTTCAAGCTAGTTCAGGGTAAGCTACAGAAGCTATTCCAAGTGAAAAAAAAAAGCAAAGATACTTAAATCCAGAAAGTAGTCGCTTTTCTGAGTTCCCTGCTGCTAGGGCCACTCTGCAGAACCATGAGGAGCTTGTCTGAGCAGTATAGCCAGAAAAAGAATGCCCAGAGGCGGATTTTAAACAGTGAACTACAAAAGAGCTAGAAAATGTCCAAAACAACCAATTACTACAGCTTCTTGTGCTGAGGTCACTTCCTACAGGGACAGATAGGCTGCTCAAGGCTCCCCACTCCCACTGGTGAGCAAAGAAACTTCCTTCTATCCAAGTAAGGTAATGGACAACACAGGAACTACACCACAGCCCAGAATACAGCAATGCCTGTAAACTGGTCTAAACTAGTCGAGGTGAGGCGGGAAAACAAGGATTATTTTTTTCAGAAAATGCAGGAACAGTGATAAATTAGATACACAGGCTAGCACACTTTAGTGGGCAGCCTCCACAGTTAAATTAAACAAACAAACTTTCGATCAAATTCGACTAAAATGTAACTTTAAGTGCAGATTTTAAAATAATGCAGCAAACAGTTAAAAAACAGTTCAAGCTAGTTCAGGGTAAGCTACAGAAGCTATTCCAAGTGAAAAAAAAGCAAAGATACTTAAATCCAGAAAGTAGTCGCTTTTCTGAGTTCCCTGCTGCTAGGACCACTCTGCAGAACCACGCGGAGCTTGTCTGAGCAGTATAGCCAGAAAAAAAACGCCCAGAGGTGGATTTTAAACAGTGGACTACAAAGCTGGTGATGGTTTTTGAAATCAGTCTGCCATATTAACACATATCAGTGAAGACTTTTGCAAGTATGCATGAGCACACACACATATACATATGCCAGACATTTATGCCTGTATTTGTAACTATGCCCGCTAGCACAACAAGCCTCTGAATAACTGAACTTTGTGAAATAACTCTCTCAGGCACTGTAATACTCTTGAAATCACTGTACTGTAAGAAATCACCTGTTATCAGTGTAAGAAACATTTCAAAATAACTGCATTGTGCGAATGAACTGAGTAGAAGAAGCTCAGAGTAAGAAACATTTCAAAGTGATTGCACTTTGCAAATAAACAGTACACAGCACACTGAAACTTTCCCAAAATGGGTGTACTTTGCTAAATAACTCTTTACAGTGCAAGAAACACTCTGTAATAGTGGCACTCTGCGAACAGACATATCCAGCACAAGAAACATTTTGAAATGGCTCTATTTGACTGTACTTTAGAAAATAGTTAGACTTTGCACACAAACACTTTGGAATAAATGCACAGTAATAAGCACACACTGTAAGCACATTTACACACTGAGATACTTCGAATACCTCTAGTTATGCCCTGAATACAATGAGAATTAGTAGTTATGCCAAAACACAGTACT